>NW_024412377.1:59484833-59597221 GCF_014898765.1 Herpailurus yagouaroundi
ACACACACACACACACACACACACACACACACACACACACACACACAGAGGCAAGAATGGTTTCTGCTAGGATTGTCCAAAAGTGATACATAATCCATAGCTGTGTAACTTTGTGTAACAACCTGTCTAGAGCCTTCAAACTTTTTGATAAAATTAAGAAATTGGAATAGGTACCCTCTAAGGATTTTTCAGTTTAAAAATTTTAGACTTCTATGCAAACATTACTTTCTATGCTCTTTTGTTTTTCTCTCCCCTGCTCTTCCTGTTTCATCTTCTGCCTTTCTTCTTTTCTTCCTCTTGGCCAAGTGCCCTTCATCTGCCTCACATGGGCCAGTGACCCCCAGCAGCCAACCAGGAAAGCCAGCAAATCAGCAACTGTTTTCACAAGGTTTGGAGTAGCTGATGTCCCATGGTTATGGTTCAACTATCCAGCTCCTAGGTTCTGGGACAAATCCCCAAGTCTCTTGTTAAGCATTAAATAAGACATACCAGCCAGTCAGCAAAAGAGAGTCTCCTGACTGAGTCCTGGTGGTATGGAACAATAAATACAGTCACTGCACCAAGAAGCTTAGTCTAATACAGAAACAGGTGTGCCCAAATGGCAACATTTCTGCTGCAGAAATCAAGACAGGCTCATGGGGGAAATCTAGCAACTAAGGCATCATGCTGACTGTGGGAGAAGTGACTTTTGGGGATCCAGAAAGCCTTCCTAGGAGAGGGCATGATAATGTGCAAGGTTAGCAAAACATAATATCCTCATTCTTCATTAAGTGCATCTACTCCTATAAATTGAGAAATCACATCATTTGGGATGGACCCATCCATTAAACATACATAGTATGTGTAGTTATCATTTGTTGAGTGCTATCTGCTATGAACTGCACTAAACTCCTCATACACACCTCATTCAGTCCACAATAAAACAGGAGATTGATGTCAGCACAGTGTTAAGAGCATGTTGCTAGTCACACAGATTCTGGCTTTCTCTATACCTCCATTTTTTCGTCTGTGAAATGGGACAAAGAGTAGTATATACCACATAGGGTTAGTATGATTTTTCAATTAAATATTATATAAACCACGTAATACAATGTTAAGAATGTAGTAAATGCTCCGTAAACATTACTTATTGTTGATGGAATCATTATTCCATATATACCTACTAATGTCTAGAGAGCGTAAGTGAGCTGAGGTCACATGGCTCACATGTCACCACACTCTGTCATCCTTGTGATGTAAACTATCACTGCTTGATGGCAACTTCTTTAAATTTTCCAGTAAACTCTGCACCTTCTGGGACTAGACCTGCAATCTACCTTTAAAAGTCATTGTGGATCTGCAGGTCAATTAATCTTGCCTTGGAAAAGTCATGCAAATATATGGCATATACAGTAGGGCCTTAATTAGAGTTAGAGGTGCCTGTAGTCTTTACCTTGAGGTCAGTAGATCAGGTGCTTCATGATCATCTGTGATTCCTCTTTGCCCACCCCTCCCCCCCATTCCAGACTCTTCTGGAACATTCCCTTTTGTTCTTCCCTAATGACCCAGCTCACCCCAGGCACTGGGGGTCCCCAACACAGAAAAGTCAAGGAGTGAGCCAAGAAGAGCTATGGCATGAAATCGGGCTGGAAAGGCATAGACCCAGCAATGCTGGAGGCTCTCACAAAAAGCTTTTAAGGAGAGGAAAGCAGCTACCTTGGGGGGCGTTCATAACACTTATGCCAGCCCTCGCTTGCAGCATGGTGGAAAGGGCGGGCCAAACTACATACCATCTGCAGCCAGCTCCTCAGAGTCCACTGAATGCTTCCCATAAGCCTCTATATGGCAATGGGGCCAAATTTCCTGGTTGACCTCAAAGGCATGTACTACAGCAGTAACTAGGAAGCATGGAAGAAGTGGCATAGATAATTGGTCCTAGGAGGCAGTCCTAGAAGAATTTTGTCTATAAGGAAAAGAAGAAGGTAAGAGAAAGAAAAGCCTAAGGAATGCCTTAGTGTCTTCAAGCAGCTCCCAAGTTTTATTTCGTTTACTTGCTTATATGGGGAGAAGTCAGAGAAGCAATCTGGAGCCAATGAGGATCAAAGAAAGGAAAAAGGGCTTAAGCTGGAGAAAAATTCCAGTCAGACAAAACAAAGCTCTTTTTGAATGCAAGGCTGATAAGATTGCTAGGTTTCACTGTTGAGTGAGGTTATGGTTCTAAATCTCCAAAAAGCAATTCAAAAGCAAACAAACAAACCAAAACTCCCCCAAACCCTCCCTCTCCTCCCCAGTCCTTTATGTCTCCCACTTACACCATTTGTCCCAGAATTACCAGCATCATTTATACCATCTGTATTAGAATTACCTGGAAAGCTTATATAAATACAAGTTCTCAGGCCTCACCTCAGTCACTATTGAGTCAGAATCTCTGGGAGATGGGTGCACCATAAACCACAATTTGACAAGCTCCCAAGGTGATTCCTATTTACATGGAAATCAGGGAGTGAACCAAGGCAAGGTGCCTTCCACCTTGAATTTTCTGAATGTATGCATTTTATCAAAGTCATCAGAGGGCTGCTACAAAGGGCACTAAAATAAAAATGAAAGCTGCCTTTCCCAGGGAGATGGGGTTGCTCAGTGCTAGAGTACCACCCTGACCCCAGGGCACAGCCAAGCTGATGAGCTGAAGATACAGGTTCGGTCGGTAACCCTTGATTACAGACAGACAGCTGACAGGGGGCTGCCAGGCCTCGCCCTGGAGGGATGGGGTGGGAAACGTCACTTAAGGGCAAATTCCTGTGCCTAGAAATCAGATCTGAGTGCAGCACTCCCATCCTCTACTAGAGAAAGAAACCTTACAGTGATTTATCTTTCTCCCTCCTCTTATCTCTGAGTTGGGCGCTGAACTGTGCAAACACACATTGATTTGCTCTTCACTCCTGGGCGCAGGGCAGTCTTCTTGCCAAGGGACTGAAAACATCTCCACCCATTCTGAGGTGTGTGACTGCTGATCCAGGGGAAAGGGGAGGGCTCGAAGGCACTTATGTTTCTTTTTTTTATGTGGGTTTTTTTTTTTTTTTTTTTTGGCCTACACAGTGTTTTTGTTTTGTTTTTAACTTGTCTTTTTTTTTCTTTTTAAGTATAATTAACATACAGTATTATAGAAGGCAGTTTTCTTTTTTCTTCTATTGCAACTACATCTTTGCAACATGAACACACAGGCTGGCATAAGGGACTCCTTTTCCTGGGCACTCTTGCGGTGACTTCCTCAAGGTTGCAGAGAGCGAATTTTTGCCTCTCTCTGCTGGGTGTCCACTGGCACCCAGCCTTGACACCTAGCCTCTGCTGATACTCCCAGGCCGATTTGCCTCCTCCTACTCTGGGCTGCTGGGTGATAGGAGGGGAAGTGCTGGCCAGGGTTGTTTCACAGAACTTTGAGCTGCATCATGGAGAGGGAAAGGGAAGCGATACTGTGTTAAGAATCAGAATCACCCAACTGTGTCAACTCATTCCCTATGACTGTGACTCTCTCACCAGTGCAAACACTGGCCCTTCTCAGATCTGGGAGCCGCCATTTTTCAGAGGAGGGGATGCAAGTGATGGACTGCCTAAATGAAACAACATTGCCTGCCAGTCACAGTCTCATTGGAAGTCTTGATTCTATTCCTTGCTTCACAATCAATTGTGGGTTGTGCCATATGCAATTTTTCGCTAACTACTGTCCCAAGCTAATTCAGTTAAAAAAATTAAACTAGAAAGACCTGTAGGATCACTCCCACTCCCATACATTCCGATAGCTTCCTTGAAGGAAAAGGGGATTAGGTTTATCTAGATTAGTGAATTTGTCTATGCCTTGCATCTTATTTCCTATGTACTCAGAAGGCCCATAGTTATGTCATAACTGCTACATCCATGAGAATCAGAAAAACTAATGGCTTAGCAGTTTTCAGCAAATTGTGATCACCTACCACCTCTACCATTTGCTTAAAACAAGCTGGAGAGCATGCCAAAAATGCAGATTCCTGGGCCCTGTCCCAAAATACTGAGGGTGGAATCCTGAAATCTACATTTTTAATAAATGTTATTTTCATAGCTATCATGCCTTTCCTTCGAAGCATAGCTGAAAATATTCCACTTTTATAAAGGACTAATTAAATAAGTCCCCCGACACCTCCTATAGCCTCATAATCCATTTGCTTTTGCTGCCACCAGGATCCACAGAAAATACACATACTTTTTTTCAGTTCTTTGTAAATAGTCTAAAATGTTCCTGTTCTGTGTTTTGTTTAGGAATACGCATGTTCCCTGGTCCAGAAAAGAGACTGGCAGGCTACAGTCCTTAGGCCAAATCTGGCCAGTCACTGCATATTTGTGTAATAAAGTTTTATTGGAACACAGTCATGCCATTTTGTTCACATATTGTCTATGGCTACTTTTATACTGCAATGCAGAAGTGGACAGTATGGCCTGTAAAGCTGAAAATATTTCCTATTTGGCTTTTTGCATATAAAGGATTCTATGGCTTAGAAGGGTGGAAGAGAATGGTTAGCTGTTGGACAAATCCATTTCTTTGTCTTCCTGGCACGTATCTAGACTACATTTCCTAGCCTCCTTTGCAGTTAGGCCTGATCATGTAACTGAGCTCTGGCCAAGGAAATGAGAAAAGGAATTGAGACTGGCCTGGACTGTTAAATCTCCCTGACTTGATCCTCCTTGCTGCAGACAAGCCTAGCCTTGAACCTAGGTGTCATCCTATTGGAGGTTCCAGAGATTCATGAAGGAGTTTGGGTCTCTCTTAGTCATTACTTGGGACCAAGCCACTCATGCATGGAAAATGCATTTTGGGCTTCATGTAAGGGAAATAAATCTCAATCAATTTGGGTCATTATACATTATATTGAATTCACTTGCTAGAGCAGCCCAATTAATTCAATTTAAACACAGAGTTCTCTCCATAGGTAAAAGAATTAAGGAGGGAGGTCCTTTGCATTTTCAAATGCAGGATGGGAAATAATGAGTTGCTACTTGTTTATAGGGAAAGAGAAGGTTAGAGAAGACAGGGCAGTGGTTGTGGGAACTGTTTGGCCTGAGGGCTAGCCTCACATCCTGTAATGCCAGCATAATGAGTTTGTTCTCCCCATTGATGACAGGTAGAAGCCCTGTCATTCACAGTGCTAGAGGAAGAGACTGGTCCCTTTCTCCAAGAAATAAGTACCTTCAGGGGAGATGGAAAAGTCTAGCATCCAGGTTAATATCTTGTAGAAAGCCACAAAGTGCAGGGGAAAGAGTTCTGATAAGGTGTGGCAGACTTGGCTTTCAGATCTTTCCTGAAAGAATTAGCTGTGTACCTTAAGGTAAGTCACCACCCCTTTGAAGGCATGACTTCCTCATCAAAACAAGTCTACATCTTTAAAATGTCAGAACCATACTGGATTTCAAATATAAGCTAGCTCAGTGGTTTCCAAAGCAAGTTCCAAGAATTCCTGTGATCCTTCAGAGGTCCCTCAGTATCTTCTATAAGGTTTAAGGGATGGGCAATGGGCAGATTCTGGGCTTCCACTGACTGAACCAGTATGGCATGGCTTTTTATTTATTTATGGGGGGATAGTATTTTGAAGCGATAACTGATATGTTCCACACCACACCCACCAATACCCATACACTTTCTTGTACCCAAGCACACAGGATAGATTCTACCTTTGCCTTAGGGATGGATTGTCCTATACAACATAGAGAACAAAGAAATTAACTCTTGGCTTTTAAGTTTGAAAAATCTAGACCTGTGCTGTGCAACAGGACAGCCACTAGCCACACGTGGTTATATGAATTTATGTCAATTAAAATTAAACGTTCAGTTCATTGGTCATACCAGTCACATGTATCTGTGGCTACCATAATGAACATTTCCATCATAACAGAGAATTCGGTTGGACAGTGCTGATCTAAGCACTAAGTACTTGGGGTATACTGGATTAGTCAGAATTAGTAAATTCTCTGATCCAAAGATTTCTCCAGTTGGGAAAAATATTGAAAAGGATTGTGAAGGGAGTTGAGACACAGATGGGCACATGGTAGAGACCCCTTTCTTAACCTTTCTCTGCCAAGCAGCAGGACTGGACGTGGATGGGATGAAGAATGATACAAGCTGAGGTCTGAGGAGACCAACTGTGCCAGGTGGAGCCAAATGAGGGGACAAAGCCTCTCAGAATTACCTTCGCTCTGTCCTGGTGCGGGGGCATTAGAGAAGAATGGATTCATGGTGGCAATTAGCAGTCTTGAAGGGGAGACAGTCTTTGAGAGTTTCCCAGAGCTTCTGAGGGGCAAGGAAGTAGAAGAATAATTTCCTGTGCTGGGCAGAATTGCAGGGAAGAAGGAAGGTGGATGTAAAGAGGGGGTTGTCTTATTGGGTGCCCAGGTAGACAGACTTAAATGCTCTGAACTAGATGCCCATCACCTCCTTCTTTATGTGGGCACCATTTAAACACCCAGGAGCATGGACACAGCCCCAGCAGTGTGTGAGGTTTAGCTTTTGTGGAAAGTGGGAATGAGTGGGAAATTGTTATATAAACTGATGTTTGCAGACTGTGTTTACATACACTATGTATTTCTTATATTTTCCTTGTACAAACACAATCCTGCCACTGAAAATAATGAAAGGTTGATCAGTTCTACGAGTCAGAGATTAATGTTTCTTGCAGCTAAGGGTATCCTATTGGACAAAATGTGTCTGGGGTAACAGGAAGATGCAGGAAGTGGTTTCAGACCTGTCACTGTTTTAGATGAAACATAGGGTGTGTAAAGGAGACAAAATTCTCTGGCACATGCCCTAACTCCCCTCCCGAAGGGAACAAGAGCCATGACAAGTAAACATTAGAGTATGTGCTCTGTGCTTAAACACAGTAACTCACCAAGAGGAAACACACCCCATCCAAGCTTAAAGCTCTGCCTTGCTCCACAAGAAAATGAGCAAACGATGAACAGGTAGTAAGCAAAAATGTGCTTCTTAGTGAAAGCACTATAGCGTTTGTACTTCTAGAGATGCCCAGTCTAAAATGATGTTCCCTGGGGGCCTGAGTGGCTCAGTCAGTTGGTGTCCGACTTTGGCTCAGGTCATGATCTCACGGTTCTTGAGTTTGAGCCCTGTGTCGGGCTCTGTGCTGACAGCTTGGAGCCTGGAGTCTGCTTCAGATTCTGTGTCTCCCTCTCACTCTCTGTGCCCCTCCCCCACTCACACTCTGTGTGTGTGTGTGTGTGTGTGTGTCTCAGTAATAAAAAAAAATTAAAAAAATTTTTTTAAATGATATTCTCTGGCTATATGAAGGGGCCTACGAAAATGAAAGCTCTGACTTCCATTATTTGAACATACTCTCTGTGAGTTCCTGAAAACTTCCTAATCAATTTATTTATTGTCACACCAGCCACATTTTTATCACTCTGGATGGCCATCTTATGGTGAGGAGTTGCATGAGTGTCCAGATACACACAGGCATATAATGCAAGCACACCAAAGAAGGTCCTGAGAACCAAAGAAGGCTTTAGTGTGAGTTCTTCCATGAGGTCCACATGTTGGTATCTACAGCAGTGAGTCTCTTGGCAGAGATGGACTTGGGGTTTCATTTCCTCCATTATTATAAGAAAATGGTTTGTTCTTTGTAAAAAAACAAAAAGGTTGTGTTATATTAGGGTTCTATTAAAAACTGGAGGCAGTGGAATTTTCATTTAAAGAAGAATGATTATGGGGCACCTGGGTGGCTCAGTCGGTTCAGTGTCCCACTTCAGCTCAGGTCATGATCTTGCAGTCTGTGAGTTTGAGCCCTGTGTCAGGCTCTGACAGCTCAGTACCTGGAGCCTACTTTGGATTCTGTGTTTCCCTCTCTCTTTACCCCTCCCACATTCATGCTCTCTCTCTCTCTCTCTCAAAAATAAAACATTAAAAACACTTTTTTAAAAGAAGAATGACTATAAGACTGAAGGTTTTCACAGGTCCTTAGTATTCTTTAGGGACAGCTCTAGACCTCTGGGTAGGAGGCCGTTGGCAGTGACAAGAAGCTATGGTAAATTCCCCAAAGCCTTCTAGGAAACTAGGGGGCTTCTAAGCTCACTGGGAAATCTCTTCTCTCTCTCTGTCTCCTCCTCCTCATTCCTACCTTCTGTTCTCTTTCCATCCTACTCCTAGCTACCTTCTCCCACGGATGTCTCCTAGAATCTTCATCCTGCCTCCTGTGCCCCAAACTCTTGGGCTCCCCCACCATATTAAAGGCCTTCTCTGCAATGTGCTAGCAGAGATAGAAAAGTTGGGTGAGTGTGTCAGTGTGTGTGTAAGGGAGCCAGAGGTTGGGTTTTCACCTGTGCTTCACCCATCTCCTCAGACAGAGGGGAGCAGGTATACAAGGGGCAGGTGCATTTTCAGAAAGGGACCAAGGACTGAATCCAGGGAAAGGGAAAAGAACTGTTTTTTCTCCCCAGTGGAAACATTTATATCCTGAATGTGGAGAATTGGATTCTGCCAGAAGGCCACACTGGGTGTGTCCTGAGCTATGGGCCTCATGAGTGCTATTTTATTTATCCTCAAAACCGGCTGGGACATAGGCATAATTATTCTTCTTTTATGAATAACCAACGGGAGGATCAGAAAGGTGAAGAACATGACCAATCATCCAGCTGGTAAGCCTCTGAGCCAGGAACTTAATCCGGAGAGCAGCACTAAGGTCTAGCAACTGGGAAACTCCAGGACGGCCAGTCCACCCAGGGAGGAAGAGGAGAGCCATTGAAGGGGCTATGATAACAGCTTGTGCTTAATAAGCGCTTATCTCATGTGCCTTATCTCGTGAGCAGCAAGGCTGGGATTTGGCTGAGATCCTAGAGTTTGAGAACTACATTGCCCCAGTGTGAGCTGTGGGCAGACACATATTCTCTAACTTCAGGAGGCAAACCTTCCCAGTACGGAGACGAACCTGTCTATCACAAACCTCTCCCTGGGCAGTGGGAGCAGATAGGCTTTTCCTGCCAGAAGTTGCCAGAAGGACTGCGAGGCTTTAAGGTTGACTAAGCCATAATCCTACTCTAGATCATGCTGCTGCTTCCGTTTCCTGAGCAACAGCACGGAACTGGGAGAACATACGTGCTATTAGATTTGGACAGGGAGGCGAGCAGCAGTGTTTGTCACTGGGAACGGAGTGTGACACAAACAGCCTGGGCTCCGTGCCTTGCCCAAGCTGTCACACGCACCCCATCCTCCAGAAGCAAACCGATAGCAACCCAGAATACACCACCCCCTACTTGTCTTTAAAGAAGAGTAGCAGAGGAATGGGGGCAGAGAAGAGACAAAATGAGAAGACACAAACCCAAGCCATAGGGGCAGCTTCAAAAAATTCCTACCTAGGCATATAGAGTTCTCACAGGGCCATGGGATCAGAGGCCAACTGTGACTCCTGAAGTCTCCAGACACATCCAAGTCTCACTGAATTAGAAGATAATCAGTAAACTCAATTTCTTCTCATTAGGATATGGCTCTTCATTACTGTGGCTGGTGCTTTTTCAGAGAAGAGGTCTGAATGGAAGTGTGAGTCAGGGCAAAAAGTGCTGCAAGTTTCAGAATGCAATCCACCCTTTTACTGGGCCCAAGTCAGAGAAGGATGTGAAGAAGGCACTTTTCCAGATACAGTTTTGAAATCAGTCAGAAAGTTAAGAGAATTTCAAAAATTATCTTGGATCCATCTGGAATCTTAAAGAAACTATCACTCACAGAAGAACAGGAGTGAATTCAGATAGTTCCAGCCCAGTAATGGAAGCAGCAACTTGGGCTCCTAAGTGCCTGGATCATTCTGGAAGGTCATACTTACTGCATGTCTCCTCCAAGCACTTCTGCCCTGTGGTGGATTCTGTAGACGTGATGTACCAGAGACCAAACCACATGGGTCCAGAGAAAAGTAGAGAGACTCAAATTTCCCTGGAACAGATGGTAAATTCTTCACTTTTTTCTTCTCTTTGATTTTGTTTTCTCATGAGTTCCTTCTGCAGGATGCACTATGGGGAATCCAGGAATACCTGCTAGAGACCAGGCATGCAGGAAACCTGGACATTTCTGTGGCAAAGAACCCAAGAGATGCTGACACCAACTTTCTTCTTGACAGAGAGGGAAGCACACAGCTCTGGGGGCCTTCTAGAGTCACGGTATGCAAATAATTCAACAAATGGCTTAACAGCAATGCTGTCAGAAAAAGAATTTCCAATTCTATCACCATGGTGACAGCTCATCAAAGAAAAAAAACCCTAAATCTAAAAACTGCCTTCTTTGGCTGATGAAAAATAATAAATAGGGCTCCCAGGCTTGTACCTTATATTAAACTCTCACTGCCACCCTGAATTCTCCCCCAGCTCCACCCTCATACCTGGCCAGGTCTTCATACAGTTACACCCACCTGTGATTCACCATGATGCTCTTGGGCCCAGGAACTTAAAAGACGAGTGGTTCATTCCCCAGACTCCCAAACCTCCAGCCTGCCTCCTCTTCCCATGCTCTTCCTGGCATTCATTAACCCCTGACCCCGGGTTTATTGGCTGTCCATTGCAATTTCACAGACAGGGTATTTCTGGAAGTGGCTACAAGCCCCAGGTTGTGTCTACTCCAGGGATGGGGCATTCACAGGAGAGAAGGCTAGTATGTCCGGAGGGACTGAGTCAGAAATGGCACTTGTGACTTCCTTCTGTTCTAAGGGCTATGCCACAGCCAAATTTTTATATTAAAAACTGTATCATATAAGTCTCCAAGGCATCCTGAAACAGACAGCATACATATTTTGCCATTTCGAGAACTGTGATCCAAGCAACTGCTGAGGGAGTGACGTTTTCAAGAAGTGGGGCCAAGAGCAGTGATGGAAATACAGAAGCAGCAAGCTGTAGGTGTAGGGAGGCTTGCTGCATCTTGTAGGGACAAGCAAATACTAGGGAGCACCCAGTCGATTGACTGCAGATTACTGCATTCTGACCTGGCCACACATTGGAACACTGCAAGATTATGACATACAAACAACTGAAGATCTAGGCTTATTGATGTGGAGAGATGTCCACAATATGTTGTTAGCAAAAAAAAACATGCTACAAAACAACGTATACAGTGTAATCCTATTTTTAAAAAAATTTTAAATGTTTATTTATTATTGAGAGACAGAGGGACACAGAGTGTGAGCAGGGGAGGGGTACAGAGAGGGGGAGACACAGAATCTGAAGCAGGCTCCAGGCTCTGAGCTGTCAGCACAGAGCCCGACGTGGGGTTCGAACTCACAAACTGTGAGATCATGACCCGAGCCAAAGTCGGTCGCCTAACCAACTGAGCCACCCAGGCACCCCTAGTGTAATCCTATTTAAGGTATGTTTTTATGTGCCTATACACATAAAAGAGTAGAAGGCTGTATAGCAAAATGTTAATCACTGTTATCTCTTGTGGTTTCTCTTTTTTATCTTTCCAAAATTTTGGTGCCTAAAGCAATATTTTATGTGGTGATTTTATATTAATACTATATCAAAAAATCCATAAAACTCTAAAGTAGCGTTAAGAGTGACTTTTCGGGGTGCCTGGGTGGCTCAGTCAGTTAAACACCCGACTTTGGCTCAGGTCATGATCTTGCAGTTTGTGAGTTCAAGCCCTGCATCAGGCTCTGTGCTGACAGCTCAGATCCTGAAGCCTGCTTCAGATTCGGTGTCTCCTCTCTCTGCCCCTCCCCAGCTCACACTCTGTCTGTCTCAAAAATAAATAAACATTAAAAAAAAGTGACTTTTCAAGGATAAAAGATAGGGATCAGGTCTCTACTCTACCAGGAACTCTGGTGGGAAATAAATTAAAGGAACCACATGGTCGCTGCCCTCACAGGGCTTGAAGTCTAAACAAGGTAATACATGAAATAATCACTAGGTCCCAGATCTTCAGGAGTAAATGAACAAAACATTCAATGATGGTGGATCATGTTCTCACAGGTAGATAGACACAGGTGGTTAAGTGGACAAGATCATCTAGATTCCCATCCCAGATGGATGTGACATTGATCAAGTTGTTTATCTGCATGGAGACCTAGTTTTCCCATCTAAAAGTGGGGTAACAGCAGAAGATCCGCCTCAGAAGACTGCTGTGCTGTTTAGATGAGGTAAAGACAGAACACAGTGCCGACAGGGACATTCAGAAAATACCAACTATTACCATTACTATTCATTACCACTCTCACCAAGGGCTCTGTGAAAGCAGGTGTGGGCATAGCACAGACACAAGGAAGACAGCCCTTTGGCATAATATCTCCTGATGCTGACAGTCCTCTACCTTCTGGGAAAGATCCTTCCTTTAGCTTAAGTGCTTGAAGAAGTTTTAAACAAAATGGCACTCATTTTCCCAGGAACAGGGAAGCCTGGCCCACGCCTCCCTGGCACAGCGCAATATTCATTGTAGTGCTTAATCTGTTGGTGACTTAATCTGTTGATGAAGCCAATCAATGGCTCCCTCCATCCCCAAGCAAATGAATTGCTCCCCTCCAATCGAAAGGCACCTTTAATCTGATTCCTTTTCACTCAACTCTCTACCATGACCCACGTGTCATTTCATTCCTTCTTTCCCCTCCTGCAAGTAATCAGCCTGGTCCAATTTGCTTGTATAAACAGGAGGCCTAGGTGGGGGGACGTCACTTGGCTATGGCAGTTCTGCTTTTTATACATCCCCCCGCCTTGTTTCCTGAGACCTTTCAATAGAGCCAGACTTGGAGGAGAGTTATATTAAACAGTTTGACTCCAAACCTAAACAGCCCCTGAAGCATTAGTGGTTCAAAGATCTCCTGGTGCATTTATGAAAAGCCATTGATCTGGGAAGAGGTGTTAGTGGACTTGAAATGCACTAAGAAAACTCCTTTGCTGGCAGGAGGCAGAGTGGTTTTCATTAAGGATCTGCCCTTTATCTTGTCACATCACTGACCTGCCCAAGCCGAGATGGGTATTTCCCCTTGCCTTGAGAGGAGGCTGCCTCTGGTTAGAAGTCGTGATAAGAAAGCATTCATTTTTAAGACAGACACAAAGGACAGAAGTGACTTGCTTTGTGAGCGTGAACCCCAAATCTCCTTTATATTCTAACTTTCGTGATCACTTCTGCTGCATAAAAGCCTTGAGAACACCATGGGTCATTCCCCGATGTTTGGTTCTCAGGACTAGGAAAATTGGGGGCAAGATGCAAATACTTGGACTTCAGAGCTTCAGGAACTTGAAATACCACCTAGTACAGGGTCCCTTCTTAACCCGGAGGACCATTTATCAGTTTCAGGACAATGTAAATTGCCTTAAGTCTCCCTTCTGCTGCGTACTACTAGGTGACCTGAGATGCATTCCTTCCTGTTGCTGCCATGATTTTCTCATCTAGAAACTGGGCCTGATGCCCTCACAGGGTTGTTGCGAGGATTAAATATGGTAATACATGTAAAGTGCTTTGCACGGTGTCTGGCATAAAGTTGACACTTGATAAATGCCAGCTATTATTATTGCTTGCTATTACTATACTATTATTTATGCAGCTTAAAAATTGTAAGCAACACTTTGCATGTCATGCATATGTGCATTTTCCCGGAATAGGTCTATACACTTAATTTTCATTTTCTCCTAAAGGGGAAGGACCACTAATCTAGCTAGACTTTCTCCTTTAATTGATGAGTAAAATCATACCCAGAGGTTTAGAGTGTTCTTTCCAGACAGATGCAAAGCCAGAACCAGAACCCCAAATCTGTTGATTCACTGTCCAGTGCTTTGCAAAGTTCTGAAGGCATTAGCGAAGGGAGCCCAAGCCTTACCCAGTGGTGCACAGAAGAAGTGATCTATGAATAAATGTGGAACAGGACTGAACACATATTGGCAAGGTTAAGGCAGAGGGGATGTTCAGGGGTCTGGAGGTGTGATGGCTGTGGAGATGCCAAAAAACTCTTGACAACAGTAATCCACAGGAGAGGCAGTGGGCAAACCAGAGTGAAGGGGGGAGCAGGTGGAGGCCACCAGCCAGAACTTTCTCCAGTTACAGACTTTTATGCATTCCCCATGCATAAAAAAGCACATTTATCCTACAGGCTTTACAACATCCAAGATAATATGCATATTTGACTTAGGAAATAAATAGTTTTTGAGTTCTGAATGATTGTACCTCCATCTCCCAGGAAATGCAGCCCCAGGATTTTGAGGTTTGCATTGTTCTTCCTTTGACCAGGTTCTTCAAAATGCTTTCGTTTTCCCTAGTTCAGTGGTTCTTAAGTGTGTCTTTAGACCACCACCATCAGTATTCCCAGGAAACTTGTGGGAAATGCAAGTTTGGGGGACGTCCTAAGAACAACTGAAGCAGAAAGTCTGGGGGTAGGTCCCAGGAATGTGCTTCAAAAGGGTCTCCAGGTGACTCTGAAGCACACTCAACTCTGAGAACCACTTATTTAGGCCATCAGTGTGGCAGAGAAACATAACAAGGAAAGAGGGCTTTAAAAAATCTTCCAGAAATTTGAGACCCTGGAATACACTTTTTTTTTTTTGTTTTGTTATGGAATAAACTGAAACTAGATTAGTAACCTAGTTCCTCTTGTATTTTGCAAACAAGAGATCTTGGAGGGAAGTGGAAAATAAATTTCAAGGCCTTTCATCTCAGTTACCATGACATGTTCATTTAGCATTGTGTGGGGAGGAAGGGAGAGAGGGAAGGAGGGGCAGCAGTTAGGCTTGTAGAGGAGAATACACAATTCCAATGGAATCCACTGTAATTTAGGGGTAATTAGCGTCTGCACATTCTCTATCCATGAGGCTCCATTAATCCAGTTAATCCTTATCTTCCAATCAAAAACAAACATCCTTGAGTGTGCTTGGGATCCTTTTAACACATTCTGCCCACCTGGATGCTGTCCTCTGCCTTGTAATCCAGAGCTTTTAGGAGCCACTTCAGCTCCTGGGAAGGGGGGGCGACTCACCGTCTTGGCTGGGTCCTGCCAGCTCCTTGGAAATAAGCCCTCTCCCAGGCTGCTCCCTCGCCCGAAGTACACGTTCTCTGGCTAGACCTGGCCTCTCCCTGTCATTACGCAAGTCGCTCTTGGTACTCCCTTGCTATTCTGGGCAGCCTTCCCTGACAACTCCTTGACTTCCCCTTGCCTAAGCAATGCAAGAGCTTGGATAATACTAATGCCTTGCATTGCTAAGACGCTCTGCTGTTTCCAGAGGCCTTTCTTATTTGCTTCACGGGATCCTCCAAACTATCATTACCCCTCTCCGCTTTCCCACCCACTTTGGCCCCCTGCAATTTACAGATGGGGGTCATAGAAGCTTCCAGGGGTTACATAACCTATCAAATTCCCACAGATAGCAACTGGATGACAAGGTAGGTTCAAAATCAGGTCTCCTGATTCGCAGGTGAAGACCTTCCTGCTATAGAACACTGTTTCTTTCTGACTACCCACCTAAATCCATAACACTAATGAATAATGCATTTGTGCTTTCACTGTGTTTATGTCTTTGGGACGCCTTTGTATCTGTGAAAATAAGTGTGTCTTCATTTAAAAGCCTTTATAGAGAAGACATCATATCTGTGTAACTCAGGCTCAAATAATAATATAAAGTGCTTCTACCTATTCAAAATATTTTCATTTTCTCTTATTTTGTCTACAAAACAATCCAACAAGTAGGATAAGCAGTATTGTATCTATTATAATGGTAAGGAAACTAAAAGTTGGCCAATAAAAGCAACTTCCTGGCTCAGCAATAGAAAGTGGTATCATTGGGAACAAAATACAGACTTTTAACATCTGGTGCTGTATTTATCTACTAGATGCATGGTTTTAAAATTGTGTTCTGAAAACTGCAGGGTTCTTATATGCCACCTTGGGAACTCCTAGGGGAGCCATGGAAGGGTGGGGCTGGCAGCGCTCTGGGTCTCCTACCCTGGTTTAACTAGAATGTTCTCTCCCTTAAAAAGCAGCTTGGAAGCTGCTGGCAGGTTGTCATTTCCTATATGAAGTACCCAGCTTGTAGTACTTGTCAGGTATAGACAGTGGCTTCAGGATAGTACAGTTGCAGGCGGCCCTGATCAGCCCTGAGGATCTTATAAACACTTCTGACCTCCCAACTTGCTGTCAGTGTGGGAGGTGAAAACTGTGCCCTGTCCTCAGAGAGGGTAAGCTACCCCACAGCCTTTTCATATCCTGTTCATCAATTCAACAAAATTTGTTAGGCAACTACCATGTACTAAGTTCCGTGCTAGAGTTTGGAACTAGAATAATAGAAAACCAGTATGAAGATGACTGATTCCCTGCCCTCATGCAGCTTCACACCAATAAATAATTCCAAATCATAATAAGGACTAGGAAGGAAAGATCTGCCTGCTGTACGAAAGAGTAAATGTGGGGGAGGGGGTCTCATCCACTTAGGAGGTCAGAGAATTCCACTTTGTGGAGACAATACTGAAGCGAGGCTTTCTCGGCAGGGTAGAGAGGGAGAGAGAGACCATTTCTGCTGCACAAAACAACATATTGTCTAGATATGAAGCAATGAGAGTGTGGCCTGTTTGAGGGATATCAAGGACATGAGCTGGCCCAGAGTGCCAGGAGATGGGAGACGGGTCAGGTGGTGCAGGGCTTAGAATTTATGCAAAGCAAAATGGACAGCTACTGTCCATTTGTCCGATTTTGGCTACTGTCTGGAAAAAAAAATGGGGTTGGTCAAGGGTATAAAGTGAAGAGACTTTTAGGAGCCTCATTAGGGTGGTTTTGTATATATGTGACTTAACTGGCCCAATTAATTTCTAATACTGGAAGTAACACTGGATGCTCTTGAGAGTGGAGCCAGTTATCAGAAAGGAAATCCACGGTCACACAGAGATGCCCTTGGGAGATTTTATAATTTAACGTGGAAGGGAGAGAGCAGGCAACATGGACAAGACTTTAGAAGAACAAGAGTGGTAAAAATGAGAAGATCTACCTTAGATTTGGATGACAAGGTCCCAGCCCTGCACTATTACATCTTATTTGTAACGTGAGACAGGCCATTTAACCAAGCCCTTAGGCCTCATTTTCCCCAGCTGTGATGAGGGTCCAATAGCCCAACCACGGCAAGTTATCAGGCAATCCGATTACATAATGTAAGTGCAAGTACTTTGTAAATGGTAAGGCATTCTTAAAATACAGGATGCCATTATCATTAACCATGTCAGTATATACACAGTAATTATAATTATAGTTCTGAGTAAATATGGAATAACATTTTTATCTCCAATTGCATCCCCAAAGTAAGTTACTAGCCACCAAGGAATTTGTGTTCTTAGATGGGTTCAGAGTTTCATTATATTCCACCATAAATCTACCTTTAATTTTTCAAATGATAAAGTTGTACAATTACTCAATTTTATTCTTTAGAATTATCATATTTTCTCAAAATTATGACTATAGCCATACTTGCTTCATACTATATCTCCCAAACCTTAGTCATAAATGTTTTAAAGTCATACTTTTAAACCATAAATGCATAAAGATACTTGGTATTTTATTTAAATTGAATTTATATATATTCCCTTCCACTTTTAGCTTTAATGAATTTAAATCTCAAGAATATCACTTGTGAAATATCGATTCCTAATTCACATTAAAATAGTTGGAAGGCTATCAACATACAAATAATCTGAACTATCAGGATCTCACATAACATCAGCAGTAAACACTATACTTGGGAAATAATAGCTTGTACCATTCATATTTCAGGGACTTTTTTCAGTATCAAAATTAATAGGGCCTTTTGCTAGCTGAGGGGTTCTTAACGTTAGAATCACCTGGAGAGTTTTTAAAACTCTTGATGCCCAGCTGGATCCCAGGTCAAGTAAACAAAAATCTTCAGGCATGGGACCCTCAGTATACTACCAAGTTCCCTGGGATGATTCTCATTAGGGCCCAGGTTGAGAACTGACCTAGATTCTTGGGTGCCTTCCCGGGCTGCCTGGGCCTCCTAGGACTGTCCAGATATTGAGGACAGACATGGGGAAAATCTGGCAGCAGTGGAGTCAATCACTGTTTTTGTCTCATTCAGAAGGGACTAACCATCTGGATAAAAACAGTAGCAGTGCTACTACTAATAGGCAATATTCACTGAAAGCTAAGTTTACATCAGTTACTCCTCCAAGTAGTTTATGAGAATGACTTCATTAGTATTCATAGGAATGCTGCAAAGGGGGCACCATAATAATCTGCTTCTGAGATGAGGCATCTGAAGCCCAGAGTGGTGTAGGGACTTGGCCAAGGTCACACAGTAGAAGTGACAGAGCTGGAATGGAGGACCCTTGAAAGCAAGCCCAAGTCTCCATCCTTTATTCATGGCTTGCTACTTAAAACAGACATCTTAGGGCCTGGAATCCTGTTCTATGAACCAGAATCTCCTATCTCTGTGCCTTCTTTAAAAAGTTACTTGTTTGTTTGTTTATTTTGAGAGAGACAGAGAGAGAATGCAAGCGGGAGAAGGGCACAGGGAGAGGGGGACAGAGGACCTGATGCAGACTCTGTGCTGACAGCAGAGAGCCTGATGTGGGGCTCCAACTCATGAACCATGTGATCATGACCTGAGCTGAAGTCCAACGCTTAATTGACCGAGCCACCCAGGTGCCCCTCTGTACCTTTTTATTAGACTCCTTTCCCTATCCCTAATTTGGCAGATGAGTACATTATATTGGCATGCAAATAAAGGCCTGTAGAGGCTGCAGTATTTCCCAGGTCCTATAACCAACTCCACGTGTGGTCTTGGGAGAGTCCCCTAACTTCTCTTGGATGCGCTTTTTCTCATTTGAGTTGCAACAATGAACTCTGCCTCACAGCCATTAACGTCGGAAGAGGAGGCATCCAAAGTGTTGGGTCCCCACTGCTCCTTGCCCTGGAGAAAGCTGCATGGGGAGGGAAGGATGGTTTCCAGCAGCCCAGAAGTCACTTTTCTCCTTTGTAGGATCCAGTTTCCCCCAAGAGACTTCAGTCTGGATAAACAAAACCAGATTAACACACCTAGGGGATCTTTGAGTCCAGTCTGAGTTTTTAGCATCCAGCTACAGGGAGGTGAGAAGAGTCTGTTGTTTTCTAAAAGAGAGATGAAGAAACCACCATCCAATTATGCAGCAGACTCTGCCTCACAGTTGAATAAAGGGCATGAAATCGGATGTTTTCAAGCTCAAAATAAAGCAGTGGAAAATCCACCTCCCTTCTCCCTCCATAAAGAACATATAACACATTGCATTTAATTTCCGAATAGGGCAATGTTCTTTTTAAGGGAAATGTTAAGCAGGGATTAAAGACACGATGGGCTATGTAACTCTATCCTCAGCCCTTTCATTGTTAATAGTATTTTTTTTGGCGGCGTCTGTGCAGAGATGTGGGAAAAACCAAAGTCTTATGTAAATGAGAAGTGACACACTGATAAACCAAGCGCCAGACCTGAGGTCTTAATTACACAGGAGTCTAGATGTCAGAGTGAATGCAGCTTATTGACGTTCAGAGATTTCACTCAGTATTAAGTTGGACGACCTTCTTCCGGGAACAGACAGCAAAGCGCAGGTTTCTCATTACTCAGGGCCACGTTCGCAAATGGCAAAGGGCTACGTTCATGCCTGGGCACTTTTCTGGATAGAATATGTCCCTGAACTCTGACACCCCCACTTGCTTGCAGTGGCACAAGCAAAGCAAGGTGTTTGCAGGTGTTTCCAGCTGTGGAGTAAACTGCTGGTAATTGACAATGGTTCTTAAAAGCAAAGGTCTCCAATGGCGTCCCCCCCCCACACACACAATAGCCTACCCTCCCCCCATTTGGCATCATTTGTGGCATCTGACACACTGTCAGAGGCATGATTTCAACAGCTAATACTCCTGTGAGGTATATGAAAGCATTAGTAGCTACTTTTTAAGGCTGGGAAGCCTGCAAGGTCAATAATTAACAAGCATTTGTGTTACTGAACAGGACACTTGGGGGACATAGCTCACACAAGGCGTTGCTGGTGGACTGGAGTCAAGGGAGGTTTATATCTCCTGGCTGGGGGCTCTTTTCATTAGCTTGACACTGTGGCCATTATCCTAGGGGGTACAGGCTGTGTTTTTAAAAGGGGCTTGGGCAGAGCCTAACAGTTCTCAGTGGGTGTTAGGGTCTTTGCCTTGGAACAGAAAAACAATACATCCTTTCCTTCCACCCGTACTAATTAAAGTGTCAGGATGGAGCCCCAACACTGATTTGACACATGACATGACGTCCCTTGTAATCTGACGTGTCTTAGGCTAACATCAAAGTGCCGTCAAGGAAAATGAAGCGGGATACTTAGAGTGTGCCCGTTGTAGGCTGACATATAACTCCATCCAGCTTCATTCACAGGCCCTCGCTCACCAGGAGATTAACCCGTCAGGCTGTCGAGTGAGAAGGGACGGAGCAGACCCTGACAGGAGGCCCGCAATGCAGGGGAAATCAAAACAAATCCACCTGCTCAGGGAAGACTTTTTCGACACCTCATCCCCCTACGGACATCTGTGGCAAGTGTCATCGCGACCACTGGTGTGGCACTGGATCATTTATGACTGCCTCATGACATTATTTTTCACTGTTGTCTTTGTATTGTTGTTTGACGACTTTGTGTAATGGTCTCTTCTCACTCCACAAATAAACTGCAGCACCTGGCAGGCGGGGAGCAGCTTGAGCACGTGTCTGTTCTAGCAAACTCCTCTGGTGACTCCACGAAGGGCTGGCTGGTTTTGTTTTTGTTTTAGTTTTCAATCTGGCATGCACCAGTACTTTTGGAGAATACGATCAAAATGAAGGATCACAAGGACGAACACGGGTACGGATGTCTTAGCAGTGTCAAAGTATGATGTTTCTAAATGTTTACTCTCAATTTCTGTACTTCTCTGTCCCAGACCAGTAACATACAGTTCATCAACCGGCACCAATCTGCATGCTACGCTTTGAGTAGCACCATGGCAGAACACTGGGGTGCCTGGAACAACGTGGAACCTAAGATATCTCCTCAGTATGTACCTGTTGATTGAAGATATATGTGCTGTACATATAACATATATATATATATATATATATATATACACACACACACACATACACACACACATTATGTCTATATATGATGCATTCACATCAAACATAGCTGTAGGCGCATACATTCAATTAAATTATGTTTTATACCATACATGTAATTAGAAGATAGGGTTGCAAAACGGACACCTATACCTAGGAGGAATGGTGCAAACTAGCTAGCAAGTTAGTGCCAAGAACCACTCGATAAAAAGGCACGCAAGGAAAGGGAATAATGACTGAGCTATGTCTACCCAGAACTGTGTGCCATGCTTGAATTCTCCCAAGTTCTCGGTGGGTCATCCTCATATTTTACCCAAGGGGCAGTGATGCTCACTGAAGGTAAGTCATTCACCAAGGTCACACATCTATTTAGGGGTGAAAATGGGATTCAAATGTAGCTCGGACTCCACACAGCCCATGTTCCTTCTGCTGCACCACATGAATTTGGTGATGTCATGGGTAGCTATGTCTTAGTCACATCACAGAAAGCACTAAGAGGATGGGTGTGTTCTTACCACCACTTCCAAGAAAAGATGGCTGTAAAAAAATCACCAGTGGGCTGGCCGAGGTAGGTTTCCAGGGAAAGCAAGCCTAGTAATGAGCTTGTAGGAAGTTTGTTCCCTAAGAGAAAGGCATAGAGAAGGGATGGCCCCTTTTCTTGCTGGACTGAAGCATTAGGACATGATGGCTGGGATGTCCTATAGCCATCTAAGACCTAATTAGAGGATGGTGTCAACACACTGAGGAAGGTAGAGAACCAAGAGAGCCACAGAGAAGCAGAGCAGGAGCCCTAACATCCTGCACCTGGGGTATCTCCCACCTAAAGACTTCCGTCATGTGAAATACAGATGTCCCCTGTGAACCAAAAGCTCACTTTTGTAAGCTGAAGTGGAATAAAGCAAAGAGGAAGACACCATTTTGTAAAAGTGAAAATCCTCTTTGGATTTTGTTTCTTTAGCAAAAGCAGGTATGAACGTAGGTCTTCCGTAGAAGTGATGTGGCATAAGGCGAACTTCCAGAGAAAAGGGAAACCTGTGCACGTTCCCTTACTAAAACTAATTTGAGTGGGGACTGCTCTGTTACTTGCACCCAAAGACACCCTGCCTGATACAACCTCTTCACATGATAATATCACTGGGCTTCACTGCCCCTTTTAATTCAAGCCAACGTTTGATTCATAATCTCAGACCAAAATGTGAAGGAAACTATCATCTAGTTTATGGTGGCAACACACATTTTTCAAATCACCCTTTGAAATGAAATTTAGATGCCTTGAAGGGACCATAAGAGTTTAACTTGGAAATAAAAAAAAAAAAAAGAAAAAAGAAATTAAAGAAAACTCACAGTACGTGACGTAATTCCTACTGACTACATGCAGGGTTTGGTCCAACTTTCGGGACACAGAACCTCATGGCATGTGCAATCACAGCCCGTCAGCTCTGTTTAGGAATTCCCCTGCTCCTCCTTGCGTGTTTACACAACTTTAATACTTTCCTATATTGGCTCAGTAAAAGCATTTTTCTATTGAGATGGCACTGTTCATCTGTATTTATCCCACAGCGAGAAGCCTGAGCTATCTTAACAGTCCATTTTGGTAACTGTAAAGCTGATAAATTGTATATAAACAGCTCAAATATTTCTCAGAAAATAAAACTGGAAAGAAGAGGATTTTGCTTCAACCACTGAAGACAGTCTTGCATATTTAGAGATTAAGGCTGAGGTGTGGGTTTCTTCTTTCAGCTAAACCCTCATCCCCCCTGCCCTTGACAACTTAATTTCCTGTCCTCTTTGGGAGACAGACGGATGAATATTTAGTGTAGAACATGATTGTGATTAAGCTTCCAAATGTATCTTCATCTGGATTCCAGCTGGTGTGGCATCTCAATTACTCCTCTATCCCCCTACGGAACCGTCTTATTGATGTAGTAAGCTTTGCATGATGGCACTGGATTAAAAATCTCCCAGGACTCTCAAAAACTTCTGACCTCAATCAATTATCCCTTAATAAAGGGGGGAAAAAGAGGTCTTGTGCATACATTATGACCTGAAGAATCCCACCAATAGGCATCCTACCTTTGCTGCTTAGTTACTATCCTCAGAGGATGGAAATCTTTCTTACAGCTGGCTCCTTTCTCCTACTCCCCACCTCTGCAAAGGATGGTGCATTAATGTGAGGCTCCTAAACTGATGGAGATGGTGATTAACAGATGTACTGTCAATACAACATGAAAAAGGGTACAAAACCTTCAGCTGCCCACAGTTTCTTTACTGGACCAATATTCCAATATTTGTCAGTCTTCCCATGATTCCTGGTACCATTATGTCCAAACTAAATTACAGAAGTACTGCATCATTCTTAGAATCAATTCTAAATATCTTGGCTATGTGCATATTATTTTTCAGTATCATTTCTTTTGAGAAGAAGCCCCAACTAATTTACATGGCACTCCCATTCATTTACTCATTTATTCATTCATTCAACATTTACTGAGCTGGGTGTAGGCTGTGTGCCCAGCAGTAGGCATGATCTTCAAACAAGACAGACATAGAATAAGTTCCTTGTTCTTAGGGAACACAGAATATTGGGGGTGACAGACATGCACACGGGTAATAACAACTAAGCGTGAGCAATGTTAGAAGGAACCAAGTACCAGATACTGTGGAGATATATAGGAGTGATGTCTACCTCAGACTCAGGAGGATACACAGGGAAGGCTTTTTTTTTTTTTCTTATTCATTACACTTGCAGTGGCCTCAGCACTTAGATCAAGTCTTCTAAACTACAGAACTACTATGGGCCTACCCTCCCTCCCTTCCTACTTTCCTTCCTTCTTAGGCATGCTTCAATTCTTGTGCTTACAAGTTGGTGAAATATGACATATTTATAAAATGCTGGGAAAGAAAGGCAGGCAAAAAGATAGTTTCTATTTTTTTCATGCCATGAATATATATTACTTGATGAATGGCTATGGATGATTAAATGCTATACCTAATGTTGCAGACAGTATGACTGCTGTAGGACTTCAGAGAATGGGGGCAATCTGTGTGGAGTAGAGTATTTGGAAGATACTTTGAAAATGAGGAGGCGGAGCTTGCTTTCTAAAATAGGCTAACAATAAAGTAAGTGCTTTCTACATCTATTAGATGAGACCCTCATTTCCAGCAACCAGACTTATGAGGACATAACCTCTTAGGAACCCAAGGGGCTGCTAAAGAGTCTTAAGAATCCTTCTGGAATGAAAAGGAAAAAGTAAGCAATGGATCTCATCCCTTATTCAAATCTTGCAGTTCTAAAGAAGGCACTTTTCTCCAAGAGGGAAGCTTGCCTCTCCCACTTGACTTTTTGATTCAACGGCTGTGTGTACATTGCTGGTACATGGCATATACAAGAAAAATGGAAGATGGAGGAAGAATATTTGGTAGCAAAGTGAGATAGACCAGTTTACAGGGCCTACTGGAGAGTTTTCAAACTCCAGAATCATTCTTCCAGACAGTGACCAAGGACAAAATAGAGCCCCTCAAATACCTTCATATGGAGATGCTTAAAACAAATCACACTATATATTAAAAAAAAATCCTCAGAAACTAGGAGAGGCTGGAATGGTAGCCCAAAGCACTACGAACTCATGAAAAATTAATTCAGTCCTCAAAGTCAGCACCAGTAAGGACTGTTCCACATAACAAAAGGTTCTCAGTCACATTAATAAAAACACTGCTTTGGAGTTACCGATTAATTTCAAAGGTGCCACTCTCTGTGTTAGAAGTTATCAAAGACAGATGTGCTAAAAGGGTCCTCTCTATCAATCGGGTGCCCATCTGCTCTCCCAGGGTTGTAATTGAGATCCTTATTATGGTTTGAGCACTTTGCTTTCATTTTAACCAAAACATCTTTGTAAGATCTCCCTTAAAAGTCCAATGGAGAATGAGATTAGTGAAACTGGTCTTTTTCACCCAGGAGCCAGTACCTCCTTCAGTCCATAGACCCTGGGCTCTCACACACAATCTGCTTACATCGAGGGTGGGGTGGGATGTTTGTTTGCCACACCAGCATTTGACAACATGAGAATCATACGGTGATATTTTTTCAATCAGAGGCAGGAGATTCAATATCAAATCCTGGTATTAAAAAAATAAAATGTAGGGGCGCCTGGGTGGTGCAGTCGGTTAAGCCTCCGACTTCAGCCAGGTCACGATCTCGCGGTCCGTGAGTTCGAGCCCCGCGTCAGGCTCTGGGCTGATGGCTCAGAGCCTGGAGCCTGTTTCCAATTCTGTGTCTCCCTCTCTCTCTGCCCCTCCCCCGTTCATGCTCTGTCTCTCTCTGTCCCAAAAATAAATAAACGTTGAAAAAAAATAAAAAAAAAATAAAATGTATATAAACCTGATAAAACCCAAAGTGATTCATCCATGTACAAAGGAGGACTCACCATGGTGTGCCTTAAAAATCAGTTTCCTAATCTAGTTAATATGTTTCATTGTCCACAAAACAAAAATAAAAAGGTGTTTACTTGTACCATTTCTGGAATACACCTATTATTTAAATGTACTGCTACTAAAGGCTTCCTTCTACTCGGTGTCTTGATACTTACGTGACTGTCTCTGGGCTGACACTTTACATAAGTAATCTCATTTACTTCTCAAAACAGCCCTGTAACCTATATATCGGAATCTCCTTTTATACTAGAGAAAAGTGACTTGCCCAAGGTCATACAGCCAGAGCAGACCCGGGATTGAAACTAAAGTCTGTTTTGCTTTGCTTTTCACTATCCTGATAGGAATCAGACTGAACCAAAACCCCATTAACATGGGCTGGTTGACACACATGACTACTTAAGTTTACTAGAAAAGTTTGAGTTATAAAATATGCACAGATTACCTATGAGTATACACAATGAGTTGGTGATTTTCCTGGTTGCTAGAGATCCTTCAGGACTTACTTTAATGATAAGAACAATTTATAAGTCATAACCCCAACACATAGAGGTAACAGGAACACACAACTAAATTCCATGAAAATACTCTGTTCCCTGAAGTTGGTTTAGTGTAACTTGATAATATGCATATTAAATTCTCTTTTGAAGACACTTTACACTGGCTACGTTTGAGCTGGTGTTATGTTCAAACACAAAGTCTTGAATAGTAAGCCTTGATATCATTATGCTTAGCTTTTAATTTCTTCCAAACCAAAGCTGTGTATTTCATTAACCCTTTGGTTTAGAAACAAAGAGAAGCATGTGAAAACAATGCGTTCCTTCTTTCCTCCCTCTATGTGCCCAGAGAGGAAAAGGTGGCTGATTTAATGAGGAGTAGCTATCTCTGGTTTATCCAATTCAGGTCTTAAAATTAGCAAAGGACAGGAATAAAAGAGAGCTTGGTCTTTGGAAGGCATGTGTACTGGGGGCTCAAGATTGGGATTATGCGGATTCTGGCCAGGTTAACATTAAGAATGATGTAACTATGAGAGATACAACACACTGTAAGTTGTCCATCATCTTTCTTTTTGTTCTAGGAAAAATTCTGGATCTTTGATAGGATAGCTATGGGTAGAGAGAAGTAGAAAAAGCTTAGAATGACCAAATTAGCATGCATAAGAAAAGACACCACTTCATATCCAGTAGGCAGTAGAATGGCTACACTTAAAGAAAAAAAGGACAATAATAAACGTTGAAAAAGACGTGGAGACAGTGGAACTCTCATACATTGTTGGTATGAATATGAATGATAAGCCACTGTAGAAGACAGTTTTGAAGTTCCTCAAAAAGTTAAACACAGAATTAACATATACGGCCTAGTAATTCCTGAGTACATACCCATGAGAGTTAAAAACATACACCCACACAAAAACTTACACGTGAATGTTCATTGGCAGCATTATCATATAGCCAAAAGGTAGAAACCATGCAAATGCCCATCAGCTGATTGCTGGAAAAACAAAACACAATCTACCCAAATAATGGAATATTACCCAGCCATAAAAAAGGAACGCAGTACTGTTACATGTTTACAGATGAGTGAATCTTGGCAACATTACTCTAGGCAAAAGAAGTTAGACATAAAAGGGTACACAGTGAGTGATTCCATTTATATGAAATGTCCAGAAAAGGCAAATCCATAGGGACAAAAAGTAGATTAGTGGTGGCCAGGGCTGCTGCGAGGGAGGGAAAGAGACTGCTAATGTATAGCAGGTTGTTTTTAGGGGTGATGGAAATGCTATGGGATTAGATAGTGGTCGCAGTTATACAATAGTGTAAATATACTAAAAATTGAATTATATATTTTAAGATGGTGAATATTATGTTCTTTCAATTATATCTCAAGGGGAAAAACAGGGCAAAGGTTTTCTGGAAAAAGAAGGGCCTCCAACAGTGGTGCTTTACCGTCTTTCAATTCAGTGGGGCTGAAGAACCAGCTCTGTATTCTGGACTTTCCAGAAAAGGAGACTAGTTACTGCTGCATTTTTGGAACATCACAATGGCACTAAGTATAGGCTTCCTTAGCTCTATACCATGTTTATCTTCTCTGGAGAGTCAGTCCCTGTTCATCGCAGCATGGGGAGGACCCCTCCACGGTTCAGAGCTGCTCTCGGGCAAGGCAGCCACAGAGATGCTGGGTCACGCTAAGGTCTCAGGGCAGCACTGGTTTACAGTGTCCTCCTCCATGTGAGGTGTCTGAAGCAGCTGCAGCTGAATGCGATGGTCAGGTTCTCCCTGAGGAAGAGCCCCTGAGGGCAGTGCATTTTATTTCCAAGAATTTCAAGTATTCGGCCACAGTGGGTGTTGGTAACTTTAAGGCAACAGATTTGGGTTTCAGACTATTTCTGACAGCAGCAAAAGATGAGAATGTATTCCTATGTGCCTTGTCATGCTAAGTAGACCTAAATTTGAGATGGGGGTCGGGAGCCAGGTAGTCTCCGGAGAAGGGGACTCCTGTAGGCTGGAGCCAGTGGACCTGTAGAATTGCTGAGGACCTGAAATGTGGAAGCTGGGCACAGCAACTCTTGATACTTCCCCACTGCCTGGGCTTTCCCTCACCCCTAGGAAAGGCCTCTTGATTGCCACCTGACAGGCTGCAAAAGAGAACGTCCATTAATATACCTTCTAAGACTTTCTCCAAATACGGTCTATGTAGAATAAAATGGGCTGAAAGGAAGTACCTACTTCCTAGAAGAACTGATTTTCCAAGACCTGGGCACACCTCTCCACACCTTCAAGAACATTGCCTAGCACACAGTAGGTACTCAGTGGCCTATATCCACTGAATGAAGGAGTATTTACTGAATAAAGGAGTACTTACTGATTGAAGGAGTGAATGAATGAATGGAGTGAATGAAGTGTATTCATTAAACATTTACTATGTGCTAGGTATTTACTGTTTTAAATTCATTATCATATTGTAAAGGCACAGAGGTATTAAGTGATTTGCCTAAAGTAACACAACTTGTAAATAGTATATACAGTATTCAGGATCCAGACAATAGCAAGCCAGGTCTTAACTTCCTATAGGAAGCATTTTCTGCTTCACCAGGGTGAGGAGCCCATATTCTGTGATCCCATAGCACCCTGCAATTGCCCCCACCTTAGCATCTATAAACCAGATCATAAGTTTATGCTCACTTTTCTATCATCTCCCCCACTATACCATGAGCTCCTAGATGCAGGGATTGACTGTGTTTGTTCATGGCTGTATCCCAAGGGACACAAGTACAGTACTTAGTATGTCACTCAATACAGACATACTGAATTAACGAATGAACATAACTTGAGAGGGAGCTGTATAGCCTAAACAGAAAAGGCAGAGTATGGGAAGAGTTTGATGGGCAAAGGAAAGCAGTAGAAAGTAGTACGTGGAGGGAGATCCCTTCCCCCACTAAGGTGTCCTGTTTGTGCGCTTAGCTACAGGTAAAGGTATTGCCTAGAGGGACTGTAACTAGCCAGGGATCTCAAAGCAAATTAGGGGGCACCCGGGTCTGGCAGTGGAACATCTGTACAGCACATTGTGAGCGCCAGATGAAAGGCATGCATAGAAAAGCAAAGATCACAGCACCATTTTTGCAGAAATGAAACATTCCTAAATTAATACAAGAAGGGAGGTGAGGCTCCCAGAATCCGATACACTGCAGAAGATACTGGTTCCCTTTGACACTGCTTTAAAGTAACTAGGTAAGTAAGTAAAAATAAGGCACACCAGAGAGAAATACTCTTTTGTATATTTGAAACTTCTCCAGACCCACAATCTCCCGGGTATACTTCAGGCAGAGCAGGAGTGAGAGGTGGACTGCACATTTAAGAAAGCATGAAGAAAGCCATGAGAGGGCTGGGAATCACCTTCTTCTCCCTCTTTACCAAAAATCCATTCTTGTGAGCACCGGAATCTGTCCAGCAGAAAACAACAGTGCCCCCCAGCCTCTTGGGAAGGGAGGCTCATTCTTATCTTTCCATCTCTCTCCATCACTAAGCCCTGTTCTTGCAAGTATTATGAGCCCCATGTGTGCAAAATTAAAAACAAAAGTGATTTCTTCTTAGAGATAATTCGCTGGCCCCCCTCCTCTTCTCCATCCTTCCTCAACCCTCTGGCCCCCTCTCCAGGCCTAAACCCCTACTTAGCAGCTGGGTGCCTGTCCCTGACTGCCAAAAACACCATTTGCTTTCTATATTCCGGACTTTGCCACAGGGGGTCTACCCCAGCCACAGTCAAGACACATTCATGCTGACATTATTTTTACTGGCAACTTCACTTCTTTAAGGAGGATTCTAGTTCTATTTGTAGACTGCAAAACAAAAACAAAAGCAAAAACAAAAAAACCTTCTCTACCTGGATGTCCTGCAGGCATCTCAGACTCAACA
The DNA here is from genome assembly GCF_014898765.1 of Herpailurus yagouaroundi. Lineage (NCBI taxonomy): Eukaryota > Metazoa > Chordata > Mammalia > Carnivora > Felidae > Herpailurus > Herpailurus yagouaroundi. The sequence continues at coordinate 59,514,734 of NW_024412377.1, forward strand.
TGTCCAAAACTGCACTCATGATGACTCCCTGGCCATCACCTCAAGCCACTTCTTCATCCTCATACTGGTTGACAATGCCCCCCAACCACCCTATTGCTTTAGCTGAAACCCTCAGATTCATTTTCCCCTATACCCCTCTCCCCCTTTTCAAATATGTCTCGAAGCTCTATGGGTTTTACAACCGAAATATCCTTTGAATACAACCCCTTACCTCATCTTGGATATCTTCTGTCCTAACACCACTGGCAACCATCTTTATTGGGGTCTCTTGCCTCTAGCATCCTCCAAAGGTCTCCACAGTATGGCTCTGAATTGCCTTTCCATTTAGTCTTATGACCATCATCTTCCATGATAGCTCCTTCAATCCATTCGGTCTGACCACGTTCCCCCGGATTTGTTGTCTCTCTCTGAATATGTTGTGAGTTTTCCTGCTTCTAGGCCTTCCCATACAATGCCGTCTCCTTCTGTGTGGGGATACTTACTATCTGCCCCCGTTCCATGGTTGCTATTTCCCCTGTGCTATAGCAAATGTGGGGTGGTTCTGTGAAGGTCCTCAGCCCATTCTGCCACAAGCACACATTGTGTTGTCACATGCTGTCACATGTTGTCACATGCTCTAAGTGACCAGTGACTTGAGAGCAGGGCCAAGTTATAGTCAGCTTAGCACAATGTCTAGTAAGTGGTTTTGTAAGGAAGAAAGGAAAGAAGGAAACAAAATGGAACAAAAGTCAAATTCACTGCTCTTAACATCTGCATATTGCCTCCAAAATTCATTTTTGTTTTTTCAATGACCCTTGAATGAAACTCAAGCCAGAAAGGAGAAGCTGAGAGGACTCAAAGCACAGACTTTCTGCAGCAGACAAGGTTTGAATATTCACACTCTGTCCATGGTGGTCTCTCAGACAGCTCCCTTAACCTCTCAAAGCCTCAGTTTCCTTATTCTTAAACAGAATCATCAGCTGGTTTATGGATTGCCTTAACCTTTGACCAACATGATAAGGTACAAAACGTTTCCATAACAGAACCAGGCATTTGGTAAGCATTCAATGAATGACAATTTTTATTATTAGTCTGCATTACTGTCCTTAGTGATCCTTTACTGACTACATCTCTTCAAGCTGTAAAATTCTCTGCCCTGGTGAAGCTGGTAGTCCAGCTGGGGTGACAGATGAGGTGAGACAATGAAAAGGAGAGAGATTTTCTTACCCAAAGTTATCAGAATTCAAACATCACCACAGATATGGTTGTTTGAAGCAAGAGTTATTTAGCTTGCCTACAGACTTCCTCCAGTGTTGCTGCCAAGGACTCAAAATTGTTTGTACTTTTGAGTCTTTGAGTATAAAAAGCAAAATCAGATCCAAGTTCTGAGTTCCAGATCCGAATAACAGTAATGCACGTTAAATGCCATAACATTTTTGCTTCAGACGATAATAGCCATTTTCAGTTGTTATAGTGACCGCCTCTATCTCATCTCTGCAGGTGGCATGGGATTCCTCTGGAAGGAATAACAATCTGGAAAGGGAAACCCAGCTCCCTTGCCCCATTGGTTCAGCTGCTGAGAAAAAAATCCTCCACTTAATTAAGATACTGTTCTTAAAATGTGGAGTTCCAGATTAGACTGAGAAAAGAACAGGCCAGAGCTTGGGGCCCTTGGGAGTCAAAGGACATTGTGACCAGCATAGAGCTAGACCTTCAGTGGATGACTGAAAGCCCAGCTTCAACAGAGATGACAGTCAGGCAGGTGTCTTATGAAGCCAACTGCCTGTCAGGAGCCAGTGGGGACACTATGGCAGGTAAAGTCATTTTACGTGTTTGTCAACATCTTCATCACAGAAGCTTTCTCAAGGTATAGGCAAGTGTTTGGCAAATGTTTGGAAAAAATATATTGGCCCCAATATACAAAAAAGTATGAAATCAAATATAAGAAGCAAAATTATACAAAGTGCTTTAAATGGAAGCATCAGAAGTACTTGCTTCCCTCTAGGACGTCTGGTCTAGGGCTCTGGACTCCTTGCAGGAAGCTAGGAAATTTCTCACTGTCTGAAGATTTATTGTAGTGGTAAAAGGAAGTGACATTAAGACCCAGAAACTGGCATTTGGGGTTGACAAATGATAGCCAACACACTTTAATCTGTTAGACACAACCTACATTCGGAAATGGGTGAACAAGAAACAAAATCAAAGTGTTCTGCAGCTCCCAGGGTGGGTTTGTGGTATTGTTTTTATTTGTTGTTGTTGGTTCCATTTTGGTCAAGAAATACTGCCACAATTGTTTCATCTGCACCAGGGAGGTAGCAGCCTGCAAAGTCAGACTTGGACACTGGTTTCCCAGCATGGTCGAGCCATTTATTCTTTCTTGGCTGTCTCCCTTCCTCCCCATTTCTCCTTCGAGTAAATGACATGGCTCCAGAATGACAGAAAAAAAGAAGGGGTGTGTCAGGAGAGTATTTTCTCCAGTCAGTAGAGTGAAATTAACATAGTGGCTGACCTGGGTTTGCTGGACCATGCTGCTTGCTGTCAAGGGTTCTTGTGCCATTCTTCTCGCTGATTGCCCAACCCAACTGAACGAGGGGCACTCAACAGTTAGGGATGCAAGGCTAGGTCTTCTTATGTACAAATCCTCAGTCCACCACCTCTTTCTTCAGAGTCAACACTGAGCATTGTCAGTTATCCTACATTCTTTGTCCAAAACAAAATCTCATCTCGTTTTTCTCTAATCTCACCTTATCTAATCTATCTATCCAATAATCATTCTCTCTACCCAGCTTTCTGAGCACAAAGTTGGCCCACATTTCTTTGAAATTATTGGGTCTGTGCCCAGAGAATTCATTCATTCAACAAATCTCCATTCAGTATCTGTGACATGCCAAGCACTGTGCTAGGCTATTGGAATGCAGTGATCAGCCAGACCAACACTGTGTCTGCTCTAATGAAATTTATAGTCAAATAAAATGCCAATCAATGTGAGGATTTGCCTAACCACTGCCCCCCTTTGAACTGGATACTCTGAGGCCCATAATGGCACCTTTTTTTTTTTTTTTTGCAACCATATAATACTGTTCATATTGAGCTTGCTGCCAACCGTTAACACTCAGATTTCCTTCTGACAAGAAGGAATACACATGGAGGGAAGTGGGTGCCACAGGTACCATGGCCAGATCACACCCACCCCTTCTAGGAGCTTCCATGTACCTGGCACATAATAGGCAGAAATACGTGTTGAATGAATTTGTTGGCTTTACTTATTTTATGTTTCATATTTGGGTTCAACATCATTCCAGCCCTCTGCTATCTTTATAGAGCCTGATTCGTTATCTAACATAACCTCTCTCTTATTTGCTTTTTGTTTTTAATCTGAGAATATCACTAGAAAACCATCAAGATCTCCATCTAAAAGATGGAAAACAGAGACCTGACTGTACCAGAAAATTCATATCAACTTATGAACTTGTCAGAAGTAATCAAGAGTAGATTTTGTGGGTCCTTAAGAACTCAAAAGGAAAAGGAAATCAAAATCCAAGGGATCAATTTAGATTCATAAAAAATAGAAAAGAAGGAAAAGGAAAGCCAACAGAATTAACACTAGTTTGGTTCAAAAATAAATTGCCATTTTTTGTTTTTTATTTCTAGCCTTTTTTTTTTTCCCTGCACAAGACACTGTGGGACTGTATATAAAAGAGTAAATCAGAACTGTGGGTGCCGAATCTCAATTCTCTATTTAAGTTTCCTCTTGCCCAGGAGTGACTCCAAGAAGGAAATGAATTCTCAGTGGGGGACCCTGTAGTTGATTAGCTTTTACCTTCCAGAGGAGATGTCAATCATGTTAATTGGAATCAATAGACAGCTGTTCAGGGGCCCAGGATAATTAAGCAAGTCATAAAGGGTAGAATTAGAGTTCCCTTTAAAAATTAAAAGGGATCCCACTGTTTGCTAACATTTTAAGCCACTTTGGCTACCTAAGAGCTATTCTGATTTAAACTCACTGATCAAAGAGAGGCCAACTTTTGTGTGGGGGAAGGAGAGCATATGCTTATCCGGTGGGAAAAGAGGCAAATCCAGGCTTCAGAAGTGAACTTCCACCGCATTCCAAGGGGAATCTAAATTTGTTGGTTTTGAGCTGAAGAGCCAGGTTATTCTACAGAACTGGAGAGACACAGAGAGAGAGACAGAGGGAAGGAGGTAGAGACAAAGAGAGGGAGCATGCATACTAGCCTTCTGGGTTCTTGTCCATTTCCAGCTTGCACACTCTGGTGTCCCCTGACAAACCTAAAGAATCCATACTCTGTGACCCAAGTCTCCCTGGAGAGCAGCACAGAGAAAACTTCACAGGAGCAGAAGGAAAGAAGACATATTGACAGCAAGTTACAATAACCGGACATCCCCAGCCCCCTTCAAAAAGATGCTCCCCCTGCCAGAGAACTTCTTCACAGAAATGCATGTGCATTTTTATGCCCCCTTTAAAACTTGAAAGGGAGCTCACATACCACCACCAACCTTCCCCCCCTTATCCCCCCACACACATTTGCTTAAAGACAGAGAGGGCTCCTTCACCCACATGGCAACATGAAAAGAAAATGAAATTCTGTCCCAGGGCTTGTGATTTTTTTCTTCCTTTTCCTGAGTCAATGAATGCCAGATGTTCTCAACAAAACGTCTTCATATCTTCAGGACAGCCTGCAAGAATACTATTTATTATTGCTCAGAGGTCAAGAGGCCATAATAGATTTATAAGAAGGCTGTGGTCACTCTTTGTGTATCTTATACTTAGGTGATATATGTGGCGAGAGTCGCAGACAGCCCTTCTTTCTACATAATTTACATCTTCAGGGCCAATTAGCTGGGTCAGATTAAGAGCAGAGGTGGTTTCCCGGCCTTAGGCAACAGAGTTTGTCAAGGACAGCTAAGCCATACAAGACTTTCCAAGTGTCAGAAGAATAAGAGGGAGGGAAAATGTCCAGAAGAATGCAGAGTGTGAAGGCCAGTAAGCCCTTCTGTCAACAATCTGTGTAATGTGGTAGGTCACAGCCTCTTTGGCCTTGACCCGGTAATGTCTCAGTCCCAATAAGCCATCACACTGTTGAGGTCTTCCAAGATTGAACCGGGTTCTAAGTAGAAGGAAGGTAGATTTCATTCCACACCATCCAAGCTTCCTCTCAGACCACTGCTGAAATACTGCATCATCATCTCTGTCTGGTGTCTACAGATTCAATCAGCCTTTTCACGGGGATCACCTACCTACCTCTGCCCCACTCTGTTTCAAAGCATAGATGGCTGTTGCACAGAACCACCACCTCCAGGTATACATGCTAAAAGGCACCGATGCCCATGGGAATGTGGGTTGTGTTTGGTTTGGACATCAAAGAGGCTTGGCAATAGGCGCCGGATGAACCATGTCAGAACAAGATCCTGGATGACTGGGGCTGAAGCAAAAGGTGCTACACCTGTAGAGTCTGCTGTTTCCTGTGCATGTGAATGCTCTTCTCAAGTAAGCTCTGGGCTAAAAGTTGGCTTCTCTTCCCTAAAGTTTCCCAACCAAACAAGACACTATTGATTTCGGCTTGGCTCCCGAATGAATGAAGGGTCAATAGATTAGACTGGGAAAACAGGCTTCTGCCTTTTCCTCCAGAAGGAATACTCAGGTTGTGTATGTGGCTCTAGTTTTTAAGAAACCAACTGAATTCAGTAATCTGATTTCCATTTTAGCTTCTGGTCTGAATTTTGAGAAAGGTAACATTCCCTCTTGCTTTACTCATGCAGTTACCTTCTTTTTTATTTTTTCCACTTCTTCCTCTCTAGGGATGTCCTTTAGGCTACTAAGATTACATTGGATAATGGGCTAAATATGTGAAGAAGAAAAACAGGGATCATGTGTTCTAAACCCTGTCTGATACAGTCTATATTATAATGGATGGCTCCACACTCCACCTGATCACGTAAACCAAAAACGTGGGAATCTTTCTAGGTAGCCACCTCTCCTTCTAACTTTCATATTCATTTAGCTTCCAAGACTTAATTGAATCCATTTCTATTCCACTCTGGAATTTTCCCCTTCTTCCATTTACTCCCTGTTTTGGATTAAATTATGTCCCCCCAAAAGATATACTGAAATCCAAACTCCTGTGCCATGTATCAACTGTTTGTGCTCTTCCACAAAAATCATATGTTGAAACCTAATGCCCAATGTGATGGTATCAGGAAGTGAGGCCTTTGGGAGGCGCTTAGGCCATGAGGGTGGAACCCACATGAATGGGATTAGCGCTCTTATAAAAGAGGCCCCTCAGAACTCCCTTGCCCTTTTTCCACCATGGAGGATACAACGAAAAGTCAGCAGTCTGAAATCTGGAGGAGGGTTCTCACCAGACACTGAATATGCCAGTGCTTTGATCTTGGATTTCTGAGCATTTGGAACTGTTAGAAATAAATTTCTGTTGTTTTTTTGTTTTTGTTTTTAGATTTATTCTCTTAAACATATTTTATTTAGGATAATTTGATGAGTTTATATTTTATTTTTTTAATTTATTTTTAGTTTTTATTTTTTATTTTTTATATGAGGACTTTAAGAGACAAAACAGATGAATGTAAGTAAGGGAAGGGAAACAAAAATTTCTGTTGTTTATAAGCCTCCCAGTTTGTGGGATTTTGGTAAAGCAGCCTGAAAGGATTAAGACACCCCAGTTCTTTTTTTTTTTTTTTTTTATAAATTTTTTTCAACGTTTATTTATTTTTGGGACAGAGAGAGACAGAGCATGAACGGGGGAGGGGCAGAGAGAGAGGGAGACACAGAATCGGAAACAGGCTCCAGGCTCTGAGCCATCAGCCCAGAGCCCGACGCGGGGCTCGAACTCATGGACCGCGAGATCGTGACCTGGCTGAAGTCGGACGCTTAACTGACTGCGCCACCCAGGCGCCCCTAAGACACCCCAGTTCTATAGAATGTGTTCTTGCTTTGAAATGGGGTCTTTGAGAGAGAATCGAGATGAGGTTATTAGTATGGACCTCAGTCCAACATGATTGGTGTTCTTGTGTAAGAGGAGGGAAATGCCATACAGAGATAAGGACACACAAAGGAAGATAGCCATGTAAGGACAGAGACACAGATTGGGGTGATGCTGCCATAAGCCAAAGCACACCTAGGGCCATCAGAAGTTGGGAGAGCTAGGGAAGGACCCTCTCCTAGAGACTTCAGAGGGAACATGACCCACCAACACCTTGACTTTGGACCTTTGTCCTCCAAAAATGTGAGAGAATATATTTCTGTTTTAAGCTTCCCAGTTTGTGGTCATTTGTTACAGCAGCCTTAGGAAACTGTTACACTCCCTGAATCCAGGCCCACAGGGTCTCTCAAGATTTAATATTTTCTTCCTCTGAAAGACACATCCTCTCCGCTGGGGCTAAAGTGATTTTCTTAAAAGTTTCTAGTTTCAAGATCAAGTCCAAACTCTTTAATGTTATAAAGGTCCTTCTTAATCTGGCCCCTATCTGCCTCCCAAGTTCCTGCTTCTCCTTCATGAGCATCATTTACTTTAGCCATACGGAGGGACATCTTATATTTGCTTATTCTCTGTTTAGAATGCTTCCACCCCTTGTTTGCCTAACTCCCACACATCCTCCAAGGTATAACTCAAGGTTTATCTCCTTCTGAAATCTCTTCTTTGAAAGCTCTCATCTAGGAGTCCATTTTCTGAGAACATGATGCACATCTTTGTTATATATGTCATCATACTGAACAAATATCATGGAGTTTTCCAGATCTTGATTTCTTTGAGGTCACAGACTACTCCTTGGCCCCAGTGGCTTGCATACAGATTGGAAAATAGTAGGGAATTGGTGAATGTTTGTTGAGCAAATAAATTTCAAAAAATGAATGACTGGAGTTCTGGTAAACTTCAATATGGTAGTTTCTCAATTGGTAAAGGTAGGGGGAGAAAGGAATCAGTCCAGTCAATCAAGATTCCCAAGGATGCCAACCATAAGCCAAATAGCACTCCAGGTACTGGACAGAAAAACTCTGCTTTCTGGAACCTTCCACTGTAGGCAGATGAATAACTGACTCCAATACATTTTCAGATAAAAATATGTGCTAAAAGAAATAAAACAGCGTAACTTGTTTTGCCTTGAAGGGGAAATAATACTGGAAATCAGACTCGAATAATGTGCCAAATCAAAAGCTGGTCATTTGAACAGAGGTTGACCAAAGGCCCAAAGGACATCCTGGCTTGTTCAAGTCAGAACCAGAAGACCAGAAGAAGCTTCAGCTTAGGGAGGGTGCTGGGCATAAGTATGAGAAGAAGTCAGAGAAGTAGGCAGTGGTCAAAACATGTAGAACTTTATTGGCCATGGTACAAAACTGGGATTTTATTCTGGATACAATGGGCTACCAGTGGAAGTGTACTTGAGCAGGACATGATCAGACCTTGGTTCTCAAAAGACTGTTCTGGCTTCTCCACAGATAATGGATTGCACAGGGCAGAGTAGAGTCAAGGAGGCTCGTTAGGCAACTTTCATAGAATTCTAGGTAGGAGATGTAGAGGGCTTGGAGGAGACAGTGGAGCTGTAGGGACCTTGGAGGAGACAAAGATGTCCCATCTTTTCTTCTTGTGTAAGAGTACTGCGCAGAACGGGGCCTGAGCAGGCTCCAGCACCTTTATTGTGTGCAGAGGGAGCCTCACTTCCTCCTAAACCCAGGGGATAAGGAGACAGCTCTGACTTGACTCAGGGGCCTTGTGGATCCTTGGTTTCCCAGCCAGAAGAAACGGAATCCAAAAGATTCCTCAATTATTATGCCAGTTTTTATTCCTTCTGAAATCCATTAGATATATATGCTTATACATACTTACATATCCATGTGCTGCCATCCCAAACCACCTTTCGAGAGACCCAGGGATAACTGATTTATCTTTTTAATGTGTGTTAAGTTGAGTGATTTCGACATCACATTGCCATCAATACAGGGGTTTGTCTTACAAATTATTAAGTGCTTACAACAGATCGTTGGCCACCTCGCAGACATTGATAGCTGGCAATCTCTTAAAAAAAAAAAAGATTAAATGAAGCTCACAGTGACTTCAGCATTAACTGCTGGCTTCCAGGATTTGTGCCTATTTGAGGCAGAATTCCTGCCGTTCTTATGGTTGCTGATTCAATGGTTTCCACTTTATAATCAATTTAAGGGACAGGGGAGCAGACTGGTGGAGCTAATGGTGCCCCGTGGCTGACTTCACAGCCTCACGGAGGAGAAGGGTGCCCTACCAGAGGAAGTGGTGCAGTGTCACAGAAGGGACAGTCAAACCAGAGTCAAAACATCCACGTGCTCTTCCCAGCTGTGCCAACAACAAGCTGTGTGACCCTGGCAGGTCTCTTTACTTCTTGGAGCCTCAGTTTTCTCAAGTGGAAAATAGGAAAATGTTATCTACCATACCTGTCTTCATTACGACAAAAGCAAGCATGTTATAAGTGAAATGGTGTTGATATTTTAAAAATACTTTCTGATCTATTTCCCATTTTCTAGTAAACAAGAAGCCACATTGAGGTTTCATATTCCAGGGAAGAAAACAACAGCTATCACTTATAACCCAGGGAAGGTGAGAAGGAGGATATGGTATAGTAGTGAGCTTCCTTCAATCAGGAAAAGAAGAGAACGTTCTTTTGGACAAGATGGGAGAACTTCAAAGGGGCCAAGTCTTGAGGGTACTCAGCAAAGTTCACCGAGCTGAGGCCCAGAGGACAGGTCAACAACAGTTACCTGAGCTAGACTGGGGAGAGGCTAAGTTCAGTGGGGCCCTACCCTGTCTTCCCTTTTCCAGGAGGAGATTGCCTTGCCAAGTGCCCTGGCACCAGCATGGGCAGCTAGTGAAGCCTGGAAATGATATGCTGGGCTTAGGCAGAAATAGAGTTTTGAGAGTGGAAAAGTGAAGAGTGCCCATGAGCTCCTTGTGGGGGGTGGGGGGTGGAAGGTGGCTGAGGGAACTGGTGGGCCTATTATGAGGTTATCATGTGAAGGGTAAAAGGATTGCTTAGCAGAAGCAGAGGGAGGAATACACCAGGGGGCTGGAAGGAAAACATGTCTGAACCACAGAGAAGATGCGGAAGGTAGGTGGGTCCCAGCTTCCGCGGTGGGTGGGACAGGTCATCAAGACTCCCCACTGTGTGAAGAGAAGAGACCACAAGTTTCATCACCGTGGACTCCAGCAATGGATGTTGGATGATTAGGATGGAGCCAGTGCATGGAACCAAGGATCTTGTGTCCACCCCTGCCATTAGAAGAACTTAAAGAGAACTTTAAGCCCACAAGAAACTATTTAAGCAAAAAGATATGGCTTCTCTTTTCATTGGAATGGTTGGGGATTTCTCCCTCCCCTTTCAGCAGGATGAGAGCTTGAGATCACAATCAGATTGGCTACAGAACATAAGTTACCTGGTTGCTTGCCTCTCTGTGTAGCAAATCAAAAGATCAGCTCCATTCCATGAGGTATAAAGAGTGGAATTTCCTTCAGTGTCAAATGAGATGAGTATTATTGCAGATGTAGGGACTTCCCTGTTCGTACATGAAAACTCTATTCCTCACACTGCTTCTCAAGCATTCTGCCTGTCAAAAGAGCTGTCTCTCAAATGGCTTCTTCCCGAGCCTGTGACATCCACTCTATTAATGTGATGGGGCCAAATGTGAGTGCGTATGTACTCACAGCCTTCCTTCCCAGCAGCATTCACGTGCAGACCTTTTTATTGCCTGCTTGCTTTTATTGGAGTTCTGGCCAGGGGCACAGACCTGGAGAAGCCAGGCAGGTGAGCCTGAGTCACGTGGGAAGGCAGAGTTAGGAAGAAATTAGATCTGAAAGGTAAGAAAAGCAGGTTAAGGAGGCCAGAACAGCTCAGGCTACATTTGGAAGAACATTTGGGGGGAACTGGGGAGTAGGCGGCGGCTGCCTGACATGTGGGATATGGAGAGAATTCACAGAAATTCTGTTGTGTGACATGAATGCAATTCTGTGCTGTAACTTTGGAGAAAGTGTTTTAAGATTGAGATCTTGGGCATTCTTTTGGGATGCTGGTCTGTGATTCTGTCTGAAGGTTTCACTATGCTGGGACAGGCTATGGAACAACTTGGCTTTCTCTGGATTGCAACAATGTATGAGTCTGTTCCCTACTCTGGTGACACACCACACCTCTTGACCTCGGTGAGGGAGCCCTCCTCTATCTCTCACTCCTTTTATGAGATTCGGACAGTAGGCTGAACCCAGAGGAGAGAGTAGGATGACCTCAGGTTTGGAAAGTGCATCTCCCCAGGGAAAAGGACTCTCTGCTGCTCCAGAAGGTCGGGGAAGGAAGAGCTTCCAGAATATTCCATGCCAGGAGCCGCCATCTCAAGTCCCTTTTGGCACAGACCAAACACTGTGAGGATGCTGCAATGCAGAATGAGGAACACAGATGCTGGAGAGTTTTCCACAAGAGAAATCTTGTGAGAAATCTTGAATAAGAGGGTTCATTTTAAAGCACAAGCCCCGAGAGCACTTGCTTTTGTCTCACTGATCACAAGCTCATGGCATCCTTTACCTTCTTGGTAGGGAACTCACTGTCAGAATCTTCCTGGCAAACAGAGAGCTGCCATTTCTCCAGTTCTAGAGGACCACAGAGATTCTTTGAAGGACATGATATAATAAAAGCCCCTCGCCTGCTTCCTAGGAGCAGAGTCAGGTAGCTCCCCCTTCATAGCTACTTGACAACAGGGATAACAATAGCAACATTTGTTAAGCACTTACTACCTGACAGTCACTGGACCTGGCATTTCAAAAGCCAGGCATTTCATTATCCATTTAATCTTACAGCAAGCTTGCAGGGTGGCATTTGATGGAGATGCCAGGTCATATTATTTAAGTGGCACTGCCAGGAAGTAGAAGGGTAGGGATTTGAACCCAGTGCAGTCTGTCCCAAAGCTGTTCACTCTGATCCCTTACTACACTGTGGATGTCTCAAATGGGCAGTCCCTGGGCCTCTTTCAGCCCACAGACATGCTTAGTATGCACAGCACATTAAAAACATTTTTTAAATAAGTTGCCAGTATTTTAAAGATGGGAGATTTCACCTTTAAAAATCCAAATTTCTAGCTTGACTTAAAACACAATTCAGAGACCTGACTATACCAGTCATGCATTACCACAGGGCCCAAGAGGTGAGAGCTGGCAGCATTTGGCTGGCTTCTGTCCCTTAGGTGACCTGCCCAGCCCGCAGGTGTGTGAGTTTCTCTAGTTTTGCGTGTGGCCTTATGTCACAACCACCTTGGGTATAACTGCAGCTTGAGCATCCTGGATCAGGACTCTGTGTGTCTCCTGCTCTCTTCGGCACCACATGATGCAGCTCTGTCCCCTGCTCCTTGGTGTGGTTCCAGTCTGTGGTTGACCAGAAGCCCCACTGCGTGCAGAGAAGAGCCTCCAAAGACACAATGAAAGCAGTGCTCACCAGGCTGTGTGAGGCACTGATCCTGGCTGGGTCTGACCCACGGGGCCTGGGCTAAAAATCCGGACAGCTGTCCAAGTGCCACTGGGACCCTCCACCTGCCTACTTATGATGAACTGCTTATCTCCCTTAGATGGGAATTGCAGTGGTGCCCAAATGGACTGTGGGGTCACAGACACCTGAGCTCAAGTCTTGCACAGTCACTTCCTAACCTATGTCCTTGAACAAATTTGTAACCTCTCTACACCCCAGTTTCTTCATCTGCAAATGGGACAGTAGCAGAATCTACCTCACTCGGATGCTGTGAATATTCAATGAGAGAATTCCTGAGCATGGTGTCTAGAATAAATATTCAATAAGCAGAAACAACTCTTATTTTCCCGTTATTTCCTTCCTGGATGACTTAGAGGGATTTTCAGTTCAACCCAGGGAGGAGACTGCTCCGATGGGGTGGATGCTGTGTGTGGCTTCAGTGGCGTCTTTTCAGGACTCTGTCAGCAGTTTGGTCCACGAGGCCAAGGAGAGAAAGGCTCTGAATTGATGCTGCCCATATGCTGTACATGTAATTGGATGGTGACTGGTGACATGTGTTGAACTGAACCCCAGTCTGCTTGCCCTCAGGTCTCCAACCTTTCTGTGTAATTCTCCCCACACCCATAACTTAGAGGCCCACTTACGTACCATTTGGCTCCCTACTGTCCACCCTATAGTCCTGGCTACAGAGAATATCCTGTTAAGCACACATGTGAGGTCAGATGGAGAGACACTCCTATGTAGCATTTGGTTCCCTGTCCCGTCTCCACCTGACCTTACTACAGAGCTCTAATGGAGTCCCAGATAGAGGCTGGGAAGGCCAAGGCTGGCTTCATTTCTGTTCCATCAGTCACTGACAATGGAACAAGAAACCCTGAGTGTGTGGACTAGGAAGACTTGAAGGCAAGAATCAATGAGATGCTGCCAGACCTTCCTGGGAAGATGCTGGAACATCATTTGTCTATGGATCATGATTTATGCCCCAAGAAACACCCTCCCTTCTCTCCAGCTGCAGACCAGTGTCATGGTGATAGAATCCTTCTCCACCTCCACCCTTCACCCTCCGGGGTCAGGAAGGTGCCCAGGGAGGCTGAGTCTATCCTTCTACTTTGGGGATAGTTAGAATCTAGATCACCCTAGAAAAAACTCCAGACAGTTCATTTGACAGACATTTGCCAGTCATCCTTTTTGGCTGAATTCTTATTGCTGGGATATAAACCCAGCCAATTCATTCAGTGCTCGCTAAAGCTTTAGGAACCATATTACTACTCACTGAGTCTATACAGATATCTAGGGAAACACTTTGGCAACTGCCTCATCCTTTTCCTTACCTTCATGGTATAGATAAGCACTCACATCTTCCAGTCCCCACCTTGATCCTATACCATTTGGCCTCTCCTCTCTCTCCGATTTCATCTGCCTTCACTCCCCCTCTCCTACTCACTGTGTCCTCACCACACTTATCTCCTTTCTACCCCTTGTCAAGTCCAGCCCCTTCTTCTTGCCCTTGCCCCCAGTCATAATTCTGTCATCCGACTGTGTTTTCTAATTATTTTTTACTTTTTGAAATTATTTCATTTACTCATGTGTTTGGTTCTTACAGTCTGTCTCTTCCAAAGATATTGTAAATTCCATGGGAGCAGAGGCCCTGTCTGTGAATTTTTGCCACCTATGAGTCCCCTTGACAGAGTCAGGCCCCATAAGGTGTTATTGTTGCACTCATTTTACCATTAATGTGCCCTTCCTGCCTTACCCTTATAGAGAAGTTCTCAACATAGCCAGAGGGAGAAAGACTTTCAGCTACGAATGTGAAGGACCAGGAAGATTAACAAGACCTTCACAAAGAGTCTGTGTGCGTGCATGTGTATAAACCTCTTTAAAATCAAGCCTTTGCTAAGATGTTCCTTTACATTTCAGAATGGAAATATTACTTGTACAAACTGTTGTTTGCTTTTAAAAAGCATGTGTTGGATTATCTCCCAAGCTTGATGCTTAGACAGGTTAGCACACTGGCTGCTGCAGATACCCAGAGGAGGGGGGGTTGGAATCCTCAGTGCCGATAAAGCCCCAGAGCCAGCTGAGCATGGAGGGCCACAACTTGGCATAATGCCAGATGTGGGGCCTTAACTGTCAATTGTGTATTCTCCAAGGTCACTTAGTTTAATCTCCTTTTAGAGGACTGCTCTCCAGCATCCCATGAGCTCCATCTCTGGAAGGAGGGGCTGTGGATTTCTTTTGTACCAGGGGCAGATGATACCCCTTAGAATTTTTTCTAGCGTATGTCTCTGCCCCTTCAGTCCTTCCATGTTCCTTCAATTCTCTTGTGGCTGATGGAAGGAGTAGAGACAGACTCGTCAGAACTAGGCTCCCAAACGGTGCCACATTCCAGCTGGCTTCTGGATGCTCTCGCCTGGTCTTTACACCCTGCTGGTGACAACTAGTTCCACAATCCATTCCACCTGTGGCCACAATTGACTTCCTCTCATGTGTGAGAAAGAGGGAGATCCAAGTGAAAGTTTTATGTGTGTGATGTGGACACCATAAATCAGGACGCTGGCAGTATTTAAATCTGTGAAATGCAAAGGGAATTTAAATAACAAGCCAGCCACGCAGGCAGGTGGCCCCTGAAGCTCCGGAATGTTCATCTCACGCTAACAGCTTGCACATTTATATTACGGTACCAGAAGCAGTGAGCAGGAGTGGAAGGTGTTAACAACTACTGCAAAATATTTCTTTAAGGATACATTTCCTCCATTTCCTCTCAACATAAATTCTGACAACACAAATGCAGCATTTATCCATGAAATCATGTATCTGGGAGGACTGCTTTTAATTTATGGAATGATTTAAAAATCAGCCCCTTAATCTATACCGGGAGTAGTTGGTTAATGTGATGTAATTAGCAGGGTAAATTATTTTCATAAGGAAAGGGTTTAAGGCATAAAACCAGCCCATTACAAAGGAACACCTTTCCATTCTGGTTGGTGTCAAGAAAAAAAAAAAAAAAGGATTCTGTTACTCTCCTTTAAAAAGATAAGCAGATGCACTTTCTTGGATTATTAAAGGTCAAACTTAACTCTTATAACTCACCTGTGACTTCCTGGTAGGACCTAACTGAAGTGGGAAGGGAAGGCAGGGGGACAGAACACAATCATTGCCCGCTGGAATACTTCTTGGCTCTGGGCCCCTGCCTCTGGATTCTTTGGGGGGTTGAAATAGAAAACTTGTCTTCTTTGTTTTAGTCCAATAATAGCAATGGTGATCACATTAGTGAATGCCTACTATGTGTGAGGCCCTATAATATGCAAGTATTTTTGGACACATGACCTTATTTTACACTTACAAAAACCCAGCAAATTTACTCTTTTTTCTTTTCTTCTTCTTTTTTTTTTTTTTTTTTTACAGAGACAGAAACTGAGGCCAGAGAAGTAAAATGACTTATTTCTAGTTATAGAGCTAGAAAGTGATAGTCAAGATTTGAACCTAGATCCTCTGCCGCCAGATCTAATGTACTTTTTATGCAATGCTACCTGTATTCTGAGCATTACTGCTACCTGAATGCAGGTATAAGGGTGGGCAGTCTCTTCCCTCTGTGAATATAATCTGTCTTGTGAAGCTGGATTTCCTTCCATACTAACTCAGTTCTAGGAGTACTGTCTATATTCTAGGGGTTTGCTATAGATGAATCCTTTTGGACATTTTCATATAGACTCACAGAATGTTATAGCTATAAGGGACCCAGTTCAAACTCTTCATTTTAAAGATGGTGACATAAAAGCCTCAGAGGCTCTTCCTGGTAGTTTTGAAACTCAAGCCCAGACTAATTGCTCATCTTGACACTATGAGTTTTGACGTTTTGCTCCCACTATTTAATTTTATTCTCAAAACATCTTCTTTGAAGAAGGTGTGGAAATTATTACTATTGTCCTTGAAGAAATGGAAGCCTGGAGGAGCAAAGTTCACATGGTTACAACTTGTATATGGTACCGGTGGAGAGGTTCAAAGCTGGAATTATCACTATTACCTAAAATTCTCAAAGAGGATCCCTTAGTTTTACATGTTCATAAGAAGTAAAATTAATGTCTCTCTCAAATCAGCTTCAAACAGTCAAATCTCCTCTTTGACTACTAGGTAAACATTCAGCATCATTTACACAACTGATACTGTTTATAGTGTATCATAAAGGGTGCTAGAATAAAAAAAGTGGCAAAAAAAAATTCTCTCTACTTCAACCCAAATGAATAATGTGAAAACCATCACACAGAGCAGGGCCCAAGGTTCATGACAGAGTCCTCATAAATCCATTACCTTCCACTTGGGTGGTTCCTCTGAAGTGTTTGTCAAGTTGGGCCAATGTCCTGGTATCCTCAGAAGTTCTAAGACTGTGTCCCTTGGGAACGAATTGGAGGCGCTGACCACCAAAGCTATTCTCTTTTTAGCTTGGCCTTTGACCTGGCCACATCAGCCATCCCACTCATTGCTGGGGCATTTGGAGGCCAAGTAGCCCCCTAACCTCCAAGATGTCCTTGGGTCCTGGGAATACTTCTATTCCCATGGTATTGTGGGTCAGGATGAAGGTGGGATATCTGCGAATCCCCCAAGAGGGGCCAGTCCATGGGATCTGGAAAACTTCTTTCTAACACAGCATGTACCTCTCCCTGCTTGTGCTATCAGCAAAGAGGGAAGGAGGGTGAGGGCAGCCCCAACAGTTACATCAAAGCTACCCATTAAAATTAAAAAAAAAAAAAAAAACTATTCAAAAGTGACACGTTTCGGGGCACCTGGGTGGCTCAGTTGGTTGAGCATCCAACTTTGGCTCAGGTCATGATCTCACAGCTCACGATTTCAAGCCCTGCATTGGGCTCTGTGCTGACAGCTCAGAGCCTGGAGACTGCTTTGGGTTCTGTGTGTGTCTCTCTCTCTGCCCCTAACCCACTTGCATTCTGTCTCTGTCTCTCTCAAAAATAAATAAACTTTAAAAAATTTTTTTTAAAAAGTGACATGTTTCAACAGAAAATCAGACATCATTCTGCACAGTCATTTAAATGATAATAATAGTGTTTTTCATGACTGCCATCTTTGTGCTAGGCACTGTGTTTTATAAGGTTTAGCACATTTGCTTCCAAAGAAAACTGTGAGATAAATGCCAGCATCCCATTTGACAAACAAGGAAACAGGCTCAGAGGGGTGAAGTGACCTTGGCCCAAGTTCACAAAGCAAGTAAATGGCAGAGGCAGGCTGGACTAAGACGTGGTATAACTATAATAATACAAATATCACCTGGCAATAGCATTTACAAATATCTTTGGGTGGTTTGTAATTTGGTGCATATACTTTCCTGGACGTGACTGCAGTGGTATCATATTTTCCCAATCCCAAACCCAGAGTTGATCCTATCCTGGCCTTAAGCATGAAGTGATATAGCCAGTGAGTTACTTTACTTTTTGGTAAATTAGGACACTCTGAATCCCTTAAATGGTACTTATACCAAAATTAACATCATAACACAGAATAGGTAAAGGATAAGAAGAAGCAATCCACAAAATAAATTCAAATAGCCAACACATGCGTGAAAAAAAGTTCAATCTGACTTGTATGGAAGGACAAAAGCTTAAATTAAATCAACCACCATTCTCTGTGCCTTGGAACTTAGAAAAGAATATTAATCATAAAAATGATAATTCTCCATGTTGGAGAACATTAGCAAAACCATAAAAAATTCTCCACTCCCTTTGACTGGCATCTAAAATTTTTACCCAAGGAAGAAATCATGGTAGTGTTCAAATATATTTCTAAAAGGATATTAATAGCAGAGCTGCTTATAATAATATAAGTCTTAAAAATAGTTCAAATGTCCAACAATAGTCACAGATTACTAAATTATGATATATCTATGTAATGACATACTTTACAGATCTTAAACAATAATTTTTATAGAAGATGATTTAATGACATGGGAAAATGGCCATGATATATTGCTAAGGCAACAACATGATGCCATTTCTGAAAAAAAAAAAAAAAAGTAGAGATAAATATACGCTTTGTAAAAGGCAAGAACAAACATGCAATATTAATAGTACAAGAACTAGTGATCATTATTCTGTCCCTTCTAGGAGTTTTCAAAATTTTCCACAATGACTATGTCTTTGTTTAATACATATGAAGAATGAAAACTAATTACCCCACATAGGCCAGGGGGCTCCCTACCCCACATACAGGGACAATTCATTCATGTCTACACTTCTCAGGTAGAAGAGCTGGCAGGCAGCGGGAGGAGGCCTTGAGTTTTAATTCTCAGCCCCATGGCCAATATGGCGGCTGAGCCTCACCGTAGCCATTTGCAAACTCACACACACCTCTATCTGGTTGGGCCTCCCAACTTACATCCTAACTAGAGTCCTGGGGAAATATTCCAGTTGGGTTAAGTTTGTTAGGGGCCTCTGATGTCAGAGGAATGTGGTGGAGGGCGTTTTGAGCAGCACTCCATAAAACACAAAGACATGGCTCTGAGAGACCGCGCTCTCTGTCCCCTGCACATTCCTGTGTCTGCAGGCTTCCTGCCTCCAACACAAAACAGTGGCTCTGTTGTGCACTGCATAGAAAAAGAGATAGGCTTAGGCCAGCTCATGTGAACACACAGGGCAGTAAACCGGGCTGGAACACTTGAGGAAAATTATTTAGTTATGATCATTATTAGCTGCTTTTAATCACAATAATGAACTAATACAGCAGTACTTATGCTTGGGAAAGTCAAAGAGGATCCATTAAAAATCTAATTAAAAGCCAGTCCTTAAGAAGAATCATGGCTTATTTATCTCTCTATTAGGTAATATAAACTAGTGAACTGTGCAGCTTGGAAATTTTCCACCAGTCAAGCTGGTAAGGAATATTCCCTGTTCGGCTGTAAAAGTACAATAAATCCTACTTTAAGGGAACTCTCACTATGTTTTAAGAAGAGAGACAATGAGGGAGGAAAGAAGCAAGGGAGAGAGGAAAAAAATGACAATAACAAGGTTTCTTCATTTATATCTTGCCATTTTCCAATGAAGTCCCACATGTATATTTTCATAGAAAAAAGTACAAAGAGAAGTCTATTGGTAGTAGACTTTGGAAAACAGAATATGGTTAATAATTAATTACGATGGGCCCAGAACTGAGCTAGGTGCTGAGGTAAAGAGACTAAAGTAAAAGGAAACTAAGGTAAGGCACCAAGATGCAGCCTCAGGTAAAGTCAGAAGACATTGCTGAGCACCAGACGGACCTATATAAAGCTGACTGTCAGTTATACTCTGAGCTTCCCAGTGGCCAACGTAAAGGGAGATACAAACGTTCAAAACATAGCAATCTCCTCTACAGAAATAAAGTCCTTTCTGACAACCAAAAGCTGGAAGGAATTTCTTCTGGGAGTTTCAAAATAACAATGTCCCGACAATACCCTTTGAAAGGCTATTGTCCTGGCAAGTTTTAAGACTGCTTCTTAGGATGCCCCTTGTGCAGCAAACGCAGGTCTCTAAAGGTCTAAAGCAATGAGGTTCAGGCAGCTAGGTGTCTGATGAGACAGGCAAGTGAGGGGACTCTGTCAGAGCACAACTAGCACACGCATGTCCATACAGCACACTCACAGCCCACCCAGCTGGAGAAGAGTTACCATAGTGCTTCTACCCTGTTACTAGGGGGAAAGTCCTATGAAACATGCAAATTTTAAAAGTTTCAAAAAAAGAGTGCACAATCCTTTCTTTATGATCCCATAGAGAAAGGTTACCTTCAGTAGCTCAGGGCCAATTCAGTCTCAATTAATAAGTTTGCTGGGTTTGTTTTTAGCGTCTACAACATACAGGAGAAATAAGCGGACAGCATAAATTCTGCTACAATGGAGTAGAAGGCACAGATAGGAAACAGCAAGAAGAGCAGCGACCTTTCGACTGACTAGCCAGACCCAAATATGCTTTATGAAAATTACATCAAGGAATCCTCACAACAACCCTTAGAAAGAGTTATAACCACCGCCCCTGATTGACAGAGGAGGTGCGTATCAGGAGGCATGGAAATCCTCAGTGTCAGACACTGGAGATGAATGCAAGCCCAATTCCAGAGGCCACCTATCACAGCCGGGGACAGACTTCTTGATGCTCTCATATAACAAGGAGCAGAAGAGTCACATACGGCTGGCAGGTGAGGCACATGAAGAGGAAATACCATGGAGGGTCCCAGACAGCTCTAGGCAGATTTGCCATTAGAGTCACTTTAGCACCAGAGTCAGCAGACTGAGCAGCGATGTCGATGGTGTATTCAGTCCTCATCTGTTCTACTGGTGGCTTGCAACACTGACTGTGTACCAGGTGCTATGCAATTCACTGCAGAGAGAGGGCCCCTACCCTGGGTCCCTGAGGAACTCTGACTTGTAGGAGTGGTCCCAGAAGGCTTGGTTGCCTGGGAGAAGATGTCCAACTTCCACTTCGCATACTCGGTGAGTAGTTAAGATGATTACAGGTGGAGGCAATATAGCATACAAATGTGTAAGAGAGCATGGGCTATCCGGGGTTTGGCAAGAGTCAAGGGAGGCAGACAGAGTGAAAGGGAAAGAAGTATGTGAAGAGTGTGCAACACAGGAGATCAGAGAAGCAAATAGGGACGTGTCCAGTCCAGAGAAAAATTTGGGCTTTATTCTGAGAGCAGTGGGGAATTCTGAAAGGTTTCAAGCAGGATTAAGTCAAGGTTAGATGGGGGTCTTAGAAAGGTCCCTCCACCTGCATATGGAGGAGACACAGAAAGGTGGGATGAAGACAAGGTAGCTGTAACAGGCTAGGCAGAAGGTTACGGGATGTGAAAAAGGGCAGTGGGAAAAGAAAAGGAAGGGAAAAGAGATGCAGGTAAGATGAAAGTTGAAGCAGATTCCACGCTGAAGTTAGTAGGTCATGCAGAGGGGACAGGAGGCTCTAGGGGGTTTCCACACAGTGGTACTGTGGGCTTGCAGTATTCAGACACTATGTGCAAGAGGGCACTGGATGTCTCTGGGTTTCAGGGAACATCCCAGGAAAGAGATTTCCCTTGGAGAGGCTGCTGTCTGTTTCTGCGACCCTGTCGGAATGTGTAACTCTGCTTCTGGCCCAGAAGAAGAGAAACTTTGATCACTGTACGTTCTGTAGGAGGTACATTTTCAGGCTGTCTCCCGCCACTGACCATATGTTGCAAGGAGGACTAAAATTTGAGGTTTCGGCGAAAACTCTCGCCAGGGAAAAGCAAAAGGCAAACTTGAACTAATTGCTCCGTTGGTTGAGATGACCTTTAGAAACAAGTCTGAACTTTTGTCAGCGTGTTATCGGTATTTCCATCAGGAAGTATTTCAACCAGCTAATGTTTGCCAACTGGGAAGACCAAGTATTTGGTTCAGCATCAGGGTTTCTGTGCTAATCTGACCTTCTGAGGTATTTAAAGATGCAAAGGCCAGATTCATCACCTGAGTTCCCAATGCCATCGCCTGAATGCCATTGTGTTATGTCCACCCACATGTGCCTGGACTTTCTCCATATCTTTTCCTCCAAAGAAAAAGAAAAAAAAAGCCTGATGTCCCCACTTTCAAACTGCCCTTACATATTTTTTTAGGATACCCTGCTGCTGAGCCACCCATCATCAACCTGCTTCCATAAGAGGAAAAATGTTTAGCAATTAGACACTTGGGCTTTGTAGCCAGCACACAGGGTTTGAATCCTGGCTAGTTGTGTGTCCTTGCGCAAGCTATTTAACCTCCATAAGCCTCAGTTCCCCATCTGTAAAGTGCTACTTCTAAGAGCACTTAGGTAAGTGTTACAGGTAAGGTAATTGTGAGGCTGATATGAAATGGGTCTTGAGATGGTGCTTATTATCAGTGATGTCACATGGGTAGTTCTTGATATACATGGCCATCATGGTCAAAAAGTCTTTAGTACACTTAATCTCACAGAAGGTGTATGTTCGTTTCAGCACCGATGGGGAGCCCATGTAGCTGACACAAAACCAGGGATTATGCTCGTTTTCTTCTTCCTTATAAGCAGAGACAACAGATATAATCATTCTTGCACAATCTAATACCTCCAGCTATATTTCACTGCTCTGTGAAGTAGCAGCAGGAGAAACCCAGAGTTTAATTAAACTCTTCTTTTGTGTAACATAAGGAAGGAGAAGGAGGCTTTGCTAGAAAGGTAGTCCATAAGACACTGATTACTGGGTAGAGGGCATGCAGAGTGACAAATGGCTATCCTAGAAAAAGGCATCAGAGGAGGGATTTTTTTCATTCTAGACATATTCTGTAGGCTTCAGTCCTCTGATAAATCCCCATGCCTTTAGAATACTCGGTGCTCTCCATTTTCCCCTAACATGAGCCTCCAGGTTAGAAGGGGTTTCTACAGTATCCCTGTGACTGGGAATCACAGCCAGGGGTGAGCTAGACTCCAGGGTTGCCACTGGAATGGAAATTGCCTGCCTTGTCTCTTTCCACTGCATGGGCTATGTGTTCTTGAGTTACCACTACGACTGACTTGGCCTCCTGCTCAGGAAATAGCTATTCTTGCCTTCTCCATTTCTGGTGTGAGCTAGTGGAATGGTGGATGGGGCAGGTAGAGGAGGGGTGTTGGGTCACTGTGTTTAGAGGAAAAAGGGGGAAATGACAGGTGTAGGGCTCTCAGAATGTCATAGGGAAATGCTAGAAGGTAACAAAAGCTCCCTTTGATGTTTCTTGTATCTAAGTTCGCTTGAGTTGGGACTAGAACAATAGCTCACTTTTGATCCCCAAAGAGCAAAAAAAGAGTCATTTATTAATGGGTATGAGAATTACTACCTCCAGATTCCAGAAACTGGTGAGAGGGAGAGGAAAATGGCCCCCACGTGGAAGTACTGGATCAAGATATAGGGGACTTTCTGCAGTATGGAGGTGTGGTGGTGGCGGGGGTGCAGACAACTGGGCGTGTGCCAGAAAACAGCAGATAATAACAATAAACATGAAGAATAAGAGGGGCACCTGGGTGGCTCAGTCGGTTAAGCGTCCAACTTCGGCTCAGGTCATGATCTCATGGTCTGTGAGTTCGAGCCCCATGTCAGGCTCTGTGCTGATGGCTCAGAGCCTGGAGCCTGCTTCGAATTCTGTGTTTCCCTCTCTCTCTGCCCCTCCCCTGCTCATGCTCTGTCTCTCTCTCTCTCAAAAATAAATAAACGTTAAAAAAAATTTTTTTTAATTAAAAAAATGCAGAATAAGAGCATTATTCAGTGCTGTCATTTGGCTGCTCCATGCTAACTGTTCTTTAACCTTTACAGCAACCTCGGCTGTCTGAGTCTGGTCCCAAGGCTCTCAAGGACAATGTTCTCCTATCTCCTGCACTGATGTGTCTCCACACAAGGTGTGTTGGCACTGGACTAGGAGATAAGAGACCTGAGTCTCTACTTACTGCTGTGTGACTTTAACTCCGATAAGCCTCCTGAACCCCAGGTGTCTCCCTCATCTATCACATGAGGTATATAAATATCTGCTAGCCCTTCCTCAAGGGGTTGAAAGGAGCAAATGACTTAAGGCATGTATGGCTCTGTATAAAATCAACTCTTCCATTATTCACATCAGGTCTCTCCAGCTCTAAGGGGACTGTGATGAAAGGTGAGTACAAATGAAGAGGTGACTTATTATTCAGAGCTCAAGACTCCCAGGTGGATCAAGCAGAGAAATCACGCTAGGTCTAGCCTGTCTGTAGAGGTTTCATCCTGACGTAGCCCTCCAGGGAGAGGGTTAGGGATGTTTCTAGACTCCAGCTGGGCAGGGGTCAGCAGAGAGCAGTGGGAGTCCAGCCAGGGAAGATAAAACTCACGCCAGATCACCTATGAGGCTGGGTCACTGGCCAGAATAATGTCTTAAGCAACACTGTGCCCTACCCCAGTGTGAGTGTCTGGATGCTCTTCCTGTTGCCTCTGGCCATTCTCAGCCTCCAATATCTTCCCTCTTGCTTCTCTGCAGGGCTCACTGCAAGCAGCCCAAACTGCTCTAGCGAAGGGACCTGCCTCTTGCTAAAACACTGCCAACCCCCACAGCAGACCCCAGCGTACCTCCAACACAGTGGTGGCTCCAGGTGGCCAGAGGGCTCATCCAGTAATTACAGCACATTCATTTACTATTTATTGGTAAATGTTCATGCAGTGCAGGGGGCATGTAAACAATGGAAATTTATCCTCAGACCTGATCCTTCACATCCTATTAAGCTTTTATTCTAAAGCTCCTTTTCTTACACTGCAGCCTCCCCTCCCCCAGCCTCTCAGGTCCCTTGCCTTCTCCTTGGGAGCTGTATCTCCTAGTTCTCCTGTACTTCCAGAAGCACCAGCACATCAAAAGGGGTGGGGGGCTGAGGCCTGTATACATGATGGTCACAACCATGCCCAAGCCCATCCTTCTTCCAACACTTGAGGAATTCTCCATATTTTGAGTCTTGCTGGGAGGCAAAGCCCCTTCTACAAGAGAACCAGACAATGGGCAGATATTTGCTTCCTGGACTCCCTTGCAGTAATTATAGGGACATGTCATCGAGGCTCTGCTGATCAGACAGAGGTCATCCACAAGTGAATGAGGAGTGTGTTCCTTGAAGAAACGGGGATTTGTAAGATTCATTTTCAGAGGTTGGGCAAGATGGAGTTCTGGGGTAGCAGTGGCTGGAGTGGGCAGTGGTACGTACCACCCACATCCACAGCCCGGGGTGGGCAGCAGTTGGGCAGCAGTGTCACACTCAAGGGTGATCTGGGGTGTTGTTCCTGTCTGGGTGGTTTCCAGGTCTCATTTCCCATCTCTCTGGGAAATTCTGTAGGCCACCCAATATCATTTTTAATGAGCTCCTTTTCTAGTCAAATCAGCTAAGTCTGATTTTATAGCTTGAGACTAGGAATTCTGAGTAATACACCAAATGACACAAATAATAACAGTAACAGTAATACTACTACTAATAGCTAGCATCTATTGAGTATTTCCACATTCCAGACATTGTCTCAAAGGTTTTTTTCTTTATATAATAACTCATTTACTCCTAAAACATACCCCTAAAAAGTACGTATGATCAGTAATCCAATTTTACAGTTGAGGAAGTAGAATGTCGGAGAGATAAGTAACTTTGCTGAGGTCTTCAGGGTCACCCTGTCCTCTACTACCTCCTAAGGAGTTTGGCTGAAGTATGGAATTCTGAATTAAAGTCATTATGCTTGGGGCTGCTGACTCTGGCTCTTCTTGGTTTGGAACTGAGGTGAGCCTTCTTTAAGGGGGAACATTAACACTGTCGAGTGTTCCCTGTGGTGAGACTGAAAATTCTTCCAGAGGCACCAGACTGCGGCCTTTCCCTTAGCCTTGTTACAAACCACGAGAGTGAGGGCCCAATGTGGGATGGGTCCCCAGAGTTCTACTCTGGTTACGCATCAGATATTGGTCTAGGCTCTGGGAGCACTCAGGTAAGCTAACAAGATAATTTCCATGGTCCTACCGAGACTTCAGAGGCTCCAGACACACAGACACACTGAAATAAAATAGAAATGTCACATTCTAATAAGTACTCTGCAGAAAGCAAGCTAGGACAAGGCAGGAGAGAAGTGATGGTTAGCAGTGTGTGTGTGTGTGGGGGGGGGGGGGTTCTGGTTGGGGAACTGGATGCTCAGAGAAGGTCTCCAAGGGGACAGGGAGGTGTGACATTCAAGCTGGAGTTCTAACTCAGGGCTTCTCACACTTGCACGTGAATGGAATCCTCTGGGGATCTTGTTACAAATGCAGATTCTGATTCAGAACGTCTGAGTGGGGCCTAAGACTTTGTGTTTCTGACAACCTCCCAAGTGATACTGATGCTGCTGGTCCCTGCACCACACTTAGTAGCAAGGCTCTAAATGCCAATGAAGGCAGAGCCTGCCTCACTTTTGGGGGGTGGGGGTGGGGTTGCTTTAGACCTGCATGTGGAATGAGAATGGCCAAGGCAGGGAAGAGTCAATGGGAAGGCAGATGAGGACCAGCTTGGCTGGTCCAAGCAGACCAATCTGCTTCGGTCCAAAGCAGATTAGCATGGCTAAAGAAAGTGCTAGATGAGATCCAAGAGGCAGGAAAGAGCCAGATCATGTAGGGCTTTGCATGAAGGGCAATGGGAACTCTGAAGAGAGTACTGTCATTGATAATTTTTTCCTCCATTGTTCTGTCTGTATATAAGAAGCCGAGTCTGCCCTGTGCTTCTGCCTGGACTATTCTGGGCAAGCACCAAGCTCAGGCAACCCTTCACAGAACTGAGGGGGTTCTGCAAAGAAAGCATTCATATAGCCCACTCTACATAGCTAAAATTTAAGCAAACAACTTTCCTTGCTTTGGAGTTTGGGGAGGGAGAATTTCTTAACAAAATGTGTTCAGCCTCACAAAATTTTAGGACACAGCTTGTATTATTTCCCAGGATTTAAACATACATACATAAGCAGCACCAAAAACACACCAACAGGGAAAATTCCAGGTCCTCACTCACCCCTGATGCAGAGACCTTATTCCTCAAGTATGTGATTATTGTAGTTCGTTCAAGAAAAATAACATAAAAATCCTGGCATCAGCCGATCCCTTCCTCCCTCCCTCTCCTAGCCAAATCATAGTTACTTCAGATTTCCTCGTGGAATGAGAAAAGATGATTAAAATGTTAAACCAACCAACATCTCAAAGTGTCCGGCCCAAAATCAGAACAAAGAGAAGACAACCAATCATTTCCAGGTGATGAATCATGACCTGACCATAAGTAGAGCCTCTTAGTGACGTGTTATGCTTATATCTGACTCTCTTCTTTTTTTTTTTAAGTTTGCTTATTTATTTTTGAGAGAGAGAGTGCACAGCTCAAGTGAGTGTGCATGGTGGGAGGAGCAAAAAGAGAGAGGGGAGAGTAAGAATCCCAAGCAGGTTCCCAGCTGTCAGTGCAGAGCCCAACGTGGGGCTTGAACTCACAAACCATGAGATCATGACCTGAATCCAAATGGAGTTGGAAGCTTAACTGACTGAGTCACCAGGCACCCCCCAACTCTCCTTCTTGACCACTGGCCTGCGATGGGTTTCGTGCATTATGAAACCACTGCCTGTGTGAGAATAGCTCAATCTGCCGAGCTCTCAGCCTAATTAATCCAATCATGGGATGGTGATTAAGAGGTCAACAGTGACATTTCCAGAGAACACCCTCTGTCTTCCCAGCAGCTAGCTTATCCTCATGGTGTCTCTGGACCCAGAGAGCTCTGGGGACCTATGTTGGGTCCTCACTCTCACAGTGTGTATCAAGGGAAAAGGCCACAGTCTAGTCCCTCTTGAAGAAGTTTCAGCCTCACTGCAGAGAACACTTGATAGTGTAAATGTTCACCTTTAAAGAAGGCTCACCTTGGTTCCAAACCCAGAGGAGCCAGTCAGCAGCCCAAGCATGAGGACTTTTTTCAACTTTGTTAAGATATAATGGATGAATAAAATTGTCAGATGTTTAAGGTGTACAATGTGATGATTTGATAAACACACTTGAGAAAGGACTCCTCCATCCAGTTAATCAACACCCCCATACCCTCACATATGTATCTTTTTTCTTTCAATAGAAATTTCTTGAGTGAAAGAGTCAACTAGTCAATTACCTACCATAAGATGCAATCTTCCCTCCCTCTCTCTGGATGGATCCATTGCTCTATCCATTTAGTCTCTGTGGGCTTTCCTACAACAAATCCCCATCAGAGTGGCAAAGGGAAAGGCACAGGCATCTTCAGGTAGGAAGGTGACTCTACCCTGCTCTTTGAGAATCTGCAGTGTGGTGAGAGATATCCCAGGAAGGTTGCTGAACAAAGTGGAGTCCCCTTGTGCTCTGGCTAAGAGTTCCAACCTGCAGAAGGCCCACCAACAAGGTCAGGACCCTCAGGGAAGTTTTCATTCAGAAGAGAACAGACCTGGCACTGGTCCTGGTGCTGGGTTGGTTTGACCTTGGCCACAGGGAGTTGCAAGGGGATTACAGGAAAGAAGATAAACTGAATTTCCCCAATAGTTTATCAAGAGTGTTATTCAAAGGTCAAGGCGATTGGGAGTCTTTTTCAGACTTTAGAGAGATCAAAGAGAGCATATATTAGGGCTAGGGTTTGTTCAGGAGGCTGTGATTATTACATAGGGCTGGCAAATGACGGACATGCCGTAAGTTATCAGCTGGACAAAGGACTATGCAAGTCCCACAGCAGAAGAAGGTATCACCACAGATTCCCCTTCACCTCGCTTCCTGCCTTCTTCTACCAGCTTTGCGTTCTCTCTCTCCTTCCTCCTTCCTTTCCTACATTCTCCTTTTTATTCCCCTACCCCTCTCTCTAGCTTACTAAAACTCTCTTTTATAGAACACACCCAGAAAAATAAAATAGTCAAAATCGGGTTTTTCCCGCTCTCTTACTTACCCTAAGCGAAGGGAGAGGGCAGAAGAAATTTGTCTTGAGAGGTTAACAGAAATAGGGAACATATTATAACTCAATGCCTGGAAGAAATTCTAGTCTTTGGAAATTCTAGAATAAATTAGAGAATGTTGCAATTAACAACATTTCCCAAGACTATTCTTTTTGACTTCAGACTGTAGAAAAGTTAATCAGAATCTAGTTCAGGACTTCATATATACTCAAAGAAATAATATTGAATGGATGGGTCTTGGGAAACCTATCTAAGTCCTTAGAGGATAATAAAAAAATATGCTCTCACCCAAAAGCAAGGTGCACATGTACACATATGAAGAAATGTACAGCAAAAAGTCCATGGTGGATTAGCTAGCGATGAGTTTAGGTATTCTTTTCTACATTTTCCAAAATTTTCAGGTTGACTGCCTTCCTTAATTATTAATTATTAATTATTAATAATGAAATTGTCATAAAAATATTAAAAGTTATTTAAAACAAATAACAGTACTTCCCAGGTGTATTTTTCTCGGGCCATGTCTCTTTGTCCGCACAGCCAGTTTGTTGCTTGACTTGCTGGGACAACTGATAATCACGGCCTCCAGCTCAGGCAGGATCTATGTGCAAGGTGCAGAATGCCAGGAAACCTCACTGAACTTTCTAGGAGCATAGTCTGGGGTCCTCCCTTCATTTTGCTTCCTCCATAGGAACTGCAACCTGTGCATACATAACCCACTCCTGACCACAACTGTCCACTGCTTCGCTCGAATCACCTCAGGTTTAAAAATACAGGGTTCAACAATAGGTGGTGTCCAAGTGCAAGGACTTCTCAGGTCCAAGGCCAACCCATACTGGCCAGAAGCAGCAGGAACTGGCTGTATTTTGAAGCAAAAGATCCAAACCTCTCCTCTTCTCTCCTTTCGCTTCCCTTTTCATTTTTCCCTTCTTCCTATTTTCTTTGCTTCTCTTTTCCTCTCCACCCTCAGATTTCACAGCATTTTGTACCTACTGCACCCAAGGACCTCTGGGGGCTGCCTCCACAAATGTATTTCTCCTAAGATACACACTACTAGTAAAGTGAATGTTTTTACTCCCATCTTTCAGATGAGAAGCCTGAGACTCAGATCAGTCAAATGGCCAAGCTTTCGGAAACCACAGACCTAGTGTGCGATAAAAGGCAGGCCTCCTCCAAACCTGGAGCCCTCCCTGCTTCAGCCTGCTGTCCTTTTCCTTCCTTCCTTATTCTCTGAGGTCCCCTTCCTATCACTTTCCTTTCTTTACCCTTCCTCTTTCCCTAACAGCAGCAAAAAGAAGCAGGCAAAGGGCTTTCACACACAGCATCTCCACAGGTAGCTGCAACTCAGCAAGGCGGCAGCCTGCATTCTCTCAGATAGGCATTGACCACTAATGGTGTGGCATGGCACATACTGCACTAGACTTTCTGAGTGAAATAGGTAAAACAAAAAGAAAGATCCATTCCTTGCCCTCAAGTTGCTTATGGTCTAGTGGATTCTCCCATTACCATTTCTGTTCAAAAGATAAAGATACTGAGGCTTGGAAGAATTAATTAGCCTCAATGTCATAGTTCAAACCCAAAATCCTTCATCTTGGCTCCAGATTTCTCTCTTTTTATTTTTTTTTATTTCAAAAAAATTTTTTTTTATTTTTAACGTTTATTTATTTTTGAGACAGAGAGAGACAGAGCATGAACAGGGGAGGGGCAGAGAGAGAGGGAGACACAGATCTGAAACAGGCTCCAGGCTCTGAGCTGTCAGCACAGAGCCAGACGCGGGGCTCGAACTCACGGACCGTGAGGTCATGACCTGAGCCGAAGTCAGACGCTTAACTGACCAAGCCACACAGGTGCCCCCAGATTTCTCTCTTTTTAAAAAAAAAATTTTTTTTGAGTTCATTTATTTATTTTGAGAGAGAAAGAGAGAGAGTGAGCACAAGCAGTGGAGGGACACAGAGAGAAGGAAAGAGAATCCCAAGCAGGCTCTGTACTGAGAGTGTAGAGCTTGATGGGGGACTTGAACTCACCAACTATATAACTCCTGAACCATGAGATCATGACCTGAGCCGAAACCCAAGAGTTGGACGCTTAACTGACTCAGCCACCCAGGAGAGCCCCTCGGCTCCAGATTTCAAGCTTAATTGCATGGAATTCTGGGAATGTCAGAAAAAGCACAGCTTCCAGAATCAGCCTTTATTTTTGACACTGTAAAAAGGAAAGAAAAGGGAAGGAGAGAGAGTGGTGGTGGTGGTGGTGGGGGGGTGATGGGGAGAGAACAGCAGGTCCTTGTCCCTCATGCTGCTGATAACAGGCAATGACTCGCTGATGCATTCCCTCCTTTTCCATGAGGGAGAGCACATACCTCACAGCACCCAAGGCTAGGGTTCACCCAGGTGGATGTGTAAACCAGAGAAGTAAAGGGTGAGGCCTCTTGGCACCTGACTCCTTTCAGCGTCTCTGTTTTCAGCTCTCACAGCCTCCAGCTAAACAAAGAAGCTTTGCTTCTTATCCTTAGTCCCTGACAGAATTTCAATTCTTTCAGCTGGAAAAAAAGCTCCCACTGACCAGAGAGAGTAGAGTCAGAGACAGGATCGCAAACTTTGAGGTCCTAGGCGATTATGTTAATGATGATGATGATGATGATGATGATGATGATGTTGATGGCACAGAATGTTTATGGAGTGTTTATGTGCCAAACACCCTGCTAAGTGCTTTTACATACTATCTCATTTAACCCCCAATAAAATAATGCTGTGACATATGCATACCTATCACTATGATCCTTATAAAGACAGAGTCTCAGGCTGGAAGACATGACATAACTTGCCTAAGATCCCGTTAGAAGGTGAGAGAGCTAGACTTGATCCTGGGCAGTCCAGCTCCAAAACCACACAGGCATCACTGTGTCATTCTGCCTCCCTGGCAAAAGCTATAAAGCACATACACGGTTCGCCCTCAGTAAATATTAGTTTCCTCTTCTATTTTTAAAACCCTCCTGGGGAAGTTATTTTCACAAACCTCCCAGCTCTCTGATCCGTCCGCAACTCTCCATTCTGCCATACAGCCAACTCTGTGGCCAGGTGGGGAGACCTTGTTAGTGTCTAACTCCCATCCCTCATGCTGCAGATGAGCCCTCGGAGGCCTCAGCTGGCTGCCACCGAATGTCACCTTCGTGCTGGAGGCTTTCCCTGTGAAGCCCAGATTCCCTGGTGATTTGTAAGCACATTAACATTTAAGAACCACTGCTCCAGAGAGCATTTGTGCTTGGCTTCTCTGAACAACCATTTATCATATTTCACGGTTTTAAAGGAAAAAAAAAAGCAAAACCATAAAAAGCCAGGCACACTGGAGGAGCTGACAGGATAGCCTCTGACCTGTGGCTTAGGATGGGAAATACACAGACAGTTCTAAGGCTGTGCCCGCTTCCTCCCACCCCCCTGGCTCCCCTCCCGCCCTGGCTGTGAGGACTTGTAAATGGCCTGGGGGAAGAGAGGGAAGACAGGAGAGGTCTCAGCACACATCACAAAGGGTCTGGGCCAGGCCTCCTCAGCCAGGTGCCTGCCACTTACAAGAAAGAATTTTCTCAGGTTGAACTCTACCTCTTGCTCTGGGGACCTCCAGGAGGGGTTGATGGCTTTTTTTTTCTTTTTTCACTAAACAAGGGTAAGGGGTACACAGCAGGGTAGGAAGGAGCCCAGGAGGGGGAGGAGAGGAAGAGGGTTTTCAGGTAGTGCCGGCAGGGGGCCAGCTGGGCCTCAGACTCCTAGACTGGGCCAAATAGAGCCAGAGAGACCCACAGGTTCATAACTCATCTTAATGAAGGGCCTCTGTAAACCTGCCATGCCCTCGGGTTTCAGCAGGAAGCTCCTGGCCATTCTCCTGACACGGGTCTCCAATTGTGCAAGTGCTAAGGGGCTCTTTCCTCTGGCGGGGAGGGGTTACGGCATGTTTTGGAGTGACTGGATGCTTCAGAACCTTCTCGCATCAGGGTCTCCAAGGAGAGGGGATACTGAACTTAGGGGTCTGCTCTGGGAAGGTCCCAGAAAGTTACTGGAAGCGTCTGTCAGCTAGTGGGAGGTCTGAGTAGTGGGCAGCAGTGGTAGTAGTAAGAGGCTGGCTAGAATGAGTTATATTTAAGGCAGCTAATGACATCCCAGACTTCTAAAAAATTCATTCTAAGTTGGACCCTGCACTATGCTCTTTTGCATACACTGTCTCACTCCTCACAATGACATGCATTATCAGCACAGCTTTTCAGTTGAGAAAATGGACAGCTAGAGAACTGGAGAGCCAGCATCTGAACCTAGGTCAGTGAGTCTCCAGACCCCACACTGTCAAGTTCAGGGAGTACTGTACAAGGTAAGGTGTATTTGTTTTCCCTTTTAACATGAACAACTCTCTATAGGATTCCTGTTATTAACACATTTTGCAAATGACGAAGATAGAACTCAGAGAGGCATAGGGATTTGCACAGAGTAACACAGTAAAATGTCCTTAGATAGAATGCGACAACCTCTGGCCATTCCAGCAAACTGGTCCATGAGTGGAAAACATGCTAAACAAGCCACAGCTTTCTGTGGGTGGTTGAAAACGTTCAATCTTTTCTAGCTTCTTCCCTCTTCCCCCCCTATATTCCTAAGGAAGCTCACAGATAGATATCAAAGATATAGGGCTCATATTTTATCCTCTGATTTCTTTTTAATCTACAGAGCTTCTGGTTTGAGTTTTTGACAAAGGTTTAGTCAAGATAATGTTGGAGTAATTATCACTTTTTTAATACTGTCTGCCTTGCCTATTTCCAAAAGAGTAATGAGGCAGTTTATTTAAAAAAGTAACACATAAGCCTCCTTCATCCACCACACTGGAAACTCCTCGAAGCTGGATGTTTGTCTACTGGCTCTCTATATTCTGCTCTTCCCACCCCAGTGCCCAGGAATTTGGGAAGTATCTGTGTGCGTGTGTACTGTGTGTGTAAAATCACGTGGCAGAATGGGAGAAGACTGCACCAGAGCTAAGAGTTACCACAGTTTGCCACTGAATCAGTCCAGAGGTTCCCGGAGAAAAGTGGAGAGATGACAGATCTAAAAGTGATGTTATTTAACACTCTTTTTCCATGAGACCCACTATCCTTTGCCTCTGCCTGGTATCTTCATCAGCAACCATATTCAACTTCATGCTCCATTCAGCTAAGTTTATCCCTGCTTCCTCCTTGCCTCAATAACACCACTTACCCAGTCACTGAGTCATTGGTAGGGGTGTTCCTGCAGTCCAATACAGGGTAAATTCTCAATTTGAACTTATCCATTTTTTCTTACAGCTTGAAAGCAAATGCAGTGATCTCAGAATCAAATTACCTAATGTTTATTGAATGACTACCACATGTGACATAAGTTGGCCAAGATAAGAATTTGGTTCTCTTGGTTGCCAGTGAGATGCACTCTGTGAGTACTATCTGGGAACCAACTGGCCACCCCAGAGGGGGAAGAGGACACGCAAAGGCTCCAAACCAAACTAACCTCATCGTTACCTCTACTTCTGTATTTATTATGTGCATCTGCATTTACCTATCAAATGCCTATGGCAATCTGGATACATGTGTGAATATACATATATGGACAGAAGGACCTATATCTGTTCCTTTAACAGAACAGATTCCTATGAAAAGACTCGGGGTTAACTGGGCCATTAAAGCTTGACTGACCTACCTCCCCATCCCCTCCAAAGCACACATACCTGAAAATGAAATGGGAGAAGAAAAGAGATCACCATCAATCTATGATGAGAACTTTCAGCAAATGGGAAATGGTGTTGAGTGTCATCATATGCCTTAGTTAAATTTAACACAATCCCATACTGATGAGACCGGGGGTTGCAAATTGGCAAACAGGAAATTGTCCTTGCGATCTCTTGCTCTTCAAAGGGGAGCCTCTCCAGTGTTTGTCAGTTCAGAGTTTAATTAGCCATCTCTATGCACTCAATCTGGGCTCAGCAGGGAAGACCAAACACTGTCAGGGCTGGAATTGGCCATCACAGGCCTCTGGGAAGCACACAGTATTGCCCAGAGCTCTGTCCACCAGGAAGCAGGCATGCCAGCTGCCCTCCAGGAATTCTTCCTTCCCCTTCCCAAGTTTTAATGCCCAGGGGAACACCTGGAATTTTTCTAGCCTGCCTGGCAATTAATGAGGTAAAGCTCATTATGGGCTATCAAAAATACCCACCTTGGAGCAGAACTGTCCCTCCTGGTTAACTCTGCTTGCCTCACTTAACATACCCCTTTTCTTACATTCCCTGCATCTCACTCCCTTGGGATTTTACTCTCTTCAAGGACACTCTCCACCTTACTGGTCTGAACATGCTCATGCTTGGCGTTTGTTTTCCAAAAGTGTGCTCATTTGCGTACTAGAATCAAAGAAAAGAATCCCAGAATCCTCAACTCTTTTTCATTTCAGGTGTGTGTATGTGTGTGTGTGTGTGTGTGTGTGTGTGTGTGTTTAGGAGTCAAGAGTATTAGTAACTCCTTTATGGTATAGCACCAGAGCCTGCAAGCTGCAGCCCAGTCCACCCCTCGCACATGCCTTCGTGGTACCCTCTAACACTCCTCAGGCGAAACAGAAAATTGAAGTTGTGGCATACATTTTAAACCTGTGACATTTCACACACACAAATTAGATTTCCAGTTTATTCTGAAACAAACAAGCAAAACAAACAAACAAAAACGAATCAGAAGCAGTTGGCAAGCTGGGTCCACATGCCTGCCTGATAAACATTGTTTGGAGCTGAGTAGAGCACCCCTCTTAGGTTGGGGAGACACTGCATTTGGTTGTGTCTGCTGAGGGGGCCCAGACGGGATGAAATCAAAGCTGGTCTAGTTGGCTTCCATGGGGAGAAAGGGGCCCCTTTTCCTAATTCACACAAAGCCTCACTATGGGCCAGAGGAGCTCAGTTCCTTCCACTGGCCACCTGACCGACTTTACCCATTCATATTACCTGCTTTTCCCAGTAGGAGGGTCTAATCCCTGCTACAGACAACAAGACCTTACAGCTATAAACTTTTTACAAGTTCAACAGCACCAACACATAGATTAGATTTTTACCCAGCCTTCAGAGAAAATTCTTACTGGGTTGCTATCCAAGTCCAGTCTTTTCTAGACCCCAGTTTTCTTGCTTTCTTAAACTCAGCACCCCCAACCCCCTCTGCTCAGGCTTACTTGCTTCCCTGGGCCCTGGAAAAACAGAAAACCTGACTCTCAGAGCCACAGCAGGTCGGCTGGAAACACATGGGGCTTATTACACCACCGAGTTATAAAGAATGAGAATGGCTGGTCCGCTTTCCTTGTGGAGCGGCCTGCTGTCTCTGAGGCTGTCAGCAGCCTTGGCCTTCTGCTTTTAAGACATCTTCTAACCCAATGAGCAGACCTGGGCAGTAAAATGCAAATCATTCCGGCAGTCAATTAATCCCACTGAAATTGCTTCAACTAACACAGCAGTAAAAGAGGGGGTGGGGGGAAGAGTTTTTCTCTCTGGCCTCTCTCTACTCAGAGATAACCTGCAAAACTTAAAGAGCTGTTAATTGTCCAGATCCACCCGATTCCCCAAATCCAGGCCACATGCATGGCTGTTTAAGCCTTAATGAAAATTAATGAAACGGAAACAAGAAGGAGGTGACTGCTGTGAATCAGAATGGCCTGGTGTCAATACCCAAACCAAACACAGCCAGCCCCAGCGCAGCAAGGCAGATCGGTCTTAAAGGGACAAGCAAGTGGTATGCGATGCTCACCCCAGTCCTAATACCGATCCATCCTCTCCCTAGTTTCTGGACTAATGAAAGAGCTGATGAAAATTCCTTCTGTGATTTTCATGGCTGGATAGACAGTGTGGCCAAGCCATGCACAGAAACGACACGGGTGTTGCCAGGCAGCACCATTTAGCCCTCTTGAAAAGCTAGCTGGTCCAACGTTGGCATCTTTGATATACAGCAGACTTGGCCACCACACACTAGCCTGAAGCCCAGGGAGTCAGCACCAACCTTTATTCCACATGGGTACTCCCGAAATTTCTCAGAGACCTTGATTCACGCAGTCAGCTTCCTGAGCAAAACATGTCAGCCCACCTCTAAAGCCAGTGACATTTCCACTCCCAGCCACGGGGTGTCCTTCAGAAGCTCTAGCATTCTGTATGATCGATTTTTATTTTCCTGTGAGAACGGTCAAGGCCAAGAAGCACAAACACTTAAAAAAAAAAAGCCTAGAGGTTACACAGGCCAACCACCCCATTTTACACATGAACAAAACATAAATGACTTGCAGGAGAACAAACAGCTCAGATCAGGACCCGGGAGTCCAAAGTCATGATTTTGAGTTCTAAAAGTTGCCCCAGTCCCTGGGCGTGTCCTCTTTTATTCTCCCACCACCTATTCTTCCCAGACCACCTACAAGTGGGGACTTCCTTGGCTTCTAAGAAGGTGGGGCAATGGAGGCAGGGGGGCAGGGATGCCCCCAGATGCCAACACTGATGCGCCTCAACATGACTCTTCCCCAGGTTCTCTAAAGTAGGAAACAAAGGACAATGGCTTTAGGTAAGGTGGGAACAAAGCAACTCTCCCTCCTACAGTTGGGGGTGGGCTGGGTAGAGCTGTCCGACTGTCTGGCATTGGTGAGTGAGAACAACCTGTCTGCCTTCCTAAGCTGTTCTCATCTTAGCCAGGTGGTATCTGGTGCTTCAGAAGTTTCAGAAGCCACAACATGGGTTACAGAGGGTCCAGAAGGGCGTTTGCAACATGCTGAGATCCGCAGGCCCCATACTCCCTGTCAAAAAACTGCCCCAGTTTTTTCTTACAAGAAGCTGTTGCCACCATCACAACAGCAACATTAACAACAACAGAAGCAATGGGCATTGGCACAGCCATCCCAGAAAGAATCACAGCATAAAACCAGCATTTCTGAACTGGGGATTTATAACGGGCCCCAGGAGTGAACATGAGCAGAGAGAGGGATGTAGTGTGGAGGGAGCAAGGATTACACCCCAAATAAGACATGGGGCAGGTGTCCACTGAAGAATCAGACTGAGCACTGGTTGCTAAACATGTCTGTGCATAAAAAAGTCTAGGGGGCTTTGACAAATACAGATTCAGGCCCTTCTTCAGAAATACTGCATCTGAATCTCTAGAGGTGGGGCCAGAGAACCTGTGTTTTGAGCAAATGTGCCTAGGATTCTGATGCGACCAGCTCTGGATTTGTGGCCTGCATGTAAGTGCTAAGGAAACTTAAGGACCCCTGTCCAGTCACAGCTGGAGTCTTCTTCATCCTTCATTCTGGCTATCCATCATTGAGTTCAAGGGCTTCTTTGAGGATGGCAGGCCCCTCTGTGGCTGTAAATTTCTAGAAACTTCTTCCTGGTGTCTGGATCCTGCAGTTCTCTCTCATGGCCTCTGAGCATGTGCTACCTCACTTCTTGAGAAGTACAATGGCTGCTCATGGCAACCCATGGAAGGGTTGGGAGTGGGGTTCCATCTGTTCCTGATCGCCTATGGCCCAGCTAAGACCTTCCTTAGGTGGCTTCTAGCCTAGACTATATTTTCTGCTCCCAAAAAAAACCTACCACTTGACTGCTTTCCCCAAACCCCAATCCCACAAGAGCCTGCCTGTCCAACCTGCCTTCTGCCTATCCTTTCTGTCCCTCCTGTACTAGGGTGGAAGCCCTGTACTAGCTAGCTGCTGGTACTAGCTGTTGGTACTAGTCACATTGACCTTCTTTCAGACCCCTGAGAGCTCCCTCCTACATCAGGACTTTTGCATATGACTCATCCTGTCTTTGGAGTGCTTCCACTGAGTTACCTCCTAGCTCAGGTCTCAATGCTCAGCTCAAAGATCACTCCTCAGGGAGCCCTAATAACACTTTATGTTGGACTGATGTCCCCTCACTGCATTTTCTAAAGCCATCCTACTTTCCCTTCATACACTGACCCTTGTTTGTCATCATACAGGTATTTGGGTGGTGAACTGATTGATGTCTGCCTCTTCCATCTGACTGAGGGTTCCAAAGAGGCAAGGTCTGCCTGCCCTGCTCACCATTAGCCCTTGGCACACCAGTCCTCCTCCACCCTCTCCTAAATGATTTATCCTCCAAATGAACTTGGTGTTGGTCAAGGGCCTACCGGGAGAACTGAAGCCACTGTAAGAATGTCCTACAGGGACATAAAGTGAAGGAATTTAATGTAGGCGAACTGGCTATGCAGGTGAGAGCAGAGCCGAGAGCCTAACAGAGGACGCTGAGCTATCCCACAGAGAAGCAATAAGAAGGTATTCCCACTCTTATGTTGGAGAAACACAGCTGAGCAGGCAATGTGACCAGAGTCCAGGGACCCAAATGGCAGGAGAGGCAACCACGAAGGAGACACAGTGATACAGTCACTATCAGAGGAGTAGTTAGGGAAAGAAGAAGGAAAAGAGTACCTTGGCTTCTCTCTCCCAGCCCCCTCTCCTCATGTCTCTTGTGAATGGCTCAGTTTGGTAGGACTCAGGAGCCAGCTGACACAGGAGCACAGGAACCACAGCCTGCAGGAGATGGGCCCCAGAGGCATAGAACAGAGCAGGGAAGGGTGGGGAATGGGTCTGAAGGCAAACAAGCCTAAGCAGACCAGCGGTCCTTAATTCCTCTAGGAAGCTTTTCTTGCCCCAAGCCCAAGATGAAAAATGGTCCCCTGAAGATACACTCACTTCCTTTGAATATTACCTTATGGGACAGTCTTACTTTATACCCCCAAAGATGTTAAGGATCTTGAGAGAAGGAGCTTGTCTTGGATTTTCTCAACAGGCCCTGAGAGCCATTACACGTATCCTTACAAGAGGGAGGCAGAGGGAGACAGACACACAGAGGAAAGGCAATGTGAAGACAAGACCAGAGTGATGCAGCCACAAGCCAAGGATGGCTGAGAGCCACCAGGAGCTGGAAGAGGCTGGGAACCAATTCTCTTCTCCCTCTGGAGAGGGAGGGAAGCCCTGTTGATCTCAGACTTCTGGTCTCCAGGACTGTGAGAGAATATGTTTCTGTTGTTTTAAGCTACAAATTCATGGCAATTTGTTATAGCAGCTTCAGGAAGCTAATACCATGCCCCTCTATTATGCTCCCATCAGCATCCCTGCTCACCTCCGTGGTCCTCTGCATCCTCTGCATCCACATAGCCTATTCCATTGTCTGATCTGTCCTCATAGACTGACCTCCCTGAGGGACTATGTCTTGGGTAGTTCTTTCCCCCGTGCTCACCATAGTGACTGGCATGTAATGGATGACCAAAAAATGTTAGTAAATTGAATTTGGGTTTTAAGCCACACCTGATCTTTGACTTCTTCCTGTGGACAGTATTGCCCAAATGAAGAGGTTAATTTCTAGCCCTCTAGTTACATTCTACATTGCAGGCCTTTCTATTCTGTCATTCAGCCTCCATGGTCGAAGGCCCTGCAAGGGACAGTCTGCTTTAGGTGGCAGAAAGCAAAATCTCCCAGTGGCAGCTGTGGTCCCAGTCATCCTACCTATGTCCAAACCATAGTGCCTGAAAGTGATGGTGAGCCATGCAGGAAGCAAGCACCCCTCCATCCAGCCTTTCTCTTGAGTCATCCAACTCACAGCCACAGGCCAGGTCAAAGTTTCTCCGGAGTCCCCCATGTTAACAAGCTAGAAGCCCAAGAGCACAGTGTCCTACAGCATTTTCCTGAGTAGTTAATTAACAAGGGGATAAGCTACCTTGACGATCACTGAAGCAAGCAGCCTCACCATGCAGTTGTCAAGAGGGACAGGATTAGTTTCCAGGGAGACAATAGGGAAATGACAAGGAGGGCAGGCTTGCCAGGACCTGTGACTCCCTCAATGCTGTTCCTTGCCTAGCTCTCCTTCTGCCACAATGCCAAGCAGAAGTGTGCAGAGCCTCATGGCAGGGCTGGACTGGCCTGATAATTAGTTATTACTCAGTGCTGTGGGCGGATTTAGAGTCTGCTCACAGATGGCGTGAGCTGGGCTGAGGGCCTTCTGGAAATCACACCATCCAGGCTGACAGCCCAGGGAGGTAACATGTCCCAGTGAAATCACCGAGTGGCCCAGAAAAATGTCTCAGAGGTGGGCAGTGCTGATCACGTTATGGGTTCCGGTTGACCCACAGCAGGTAGGACATGAGCTGTGGCAGCTGCTAGAGACTGAGGATGGTGAGCAGGGACCCACGCAGGGTGGCAGCATTTCTAGGAAAGGGAAGATGAGCCATGGTGGACATATGCCATTTTATTTTGTTTACTCCTATTCTACTCTACTCCACTCCACTTTTTTTTTTCTACACAAAATCTCAGTGCAGGGTGTAGTCTGCCTTCCTCTCTAGAAGTCAGAATAGCCAGATCACTTTCCCAGCTTCCTTTGTGGCAAGGGTGCAAGCATGTGACCCCGGCTCAGATGCTCAGATGCACCTGCCTGGGATGGTGTCAGTTGGCATGCAGAATTCTTGCAGGGGGGCGGGGCAGCACAGCCCACTTCTGGGGTGCCAAATAGGACCATCTCTATCTGGGATTAGCGTCCAGTGCTGGCAGTAGCTGTGGCGTCTCCGTCCTGGCCTTCGTGGTGCTGGTGCACCCTTGTTCACACCCTTATCCTGAGCACAGCTCTGCAGATCTCTAGCAATTTTGAGACCTGATTTGTTTCCTATAAATGAAGTTGCTGTTTACCTCAGCCAGTGTGGATTTCTATTCCTTAGGACTATTAAGCTTGACCAATCCAGAGTGTTGACTGGTTTGTTTCTAAGGAGTTGGAGGAAGTTTGCCGTGTTTTATCTGGAGGAGAGCTCTGGAAAATGATTTTCAATTTTTTTTTTGTTCTGTCAGAGCATAATAGGTTGGATATATTTGTCAGGCCTCTATGAGGTACAAGTGACAGAAACTGATTTAAGAACAATGGGAATTTATTTATAACTGTACAGTATGGGGGTTAACAGGATCCAGGTACAGCTGGATCTGGTGAGGTAAGTAATGTCAAGAATTTAACTCTCTTGCTTTCCTCTTTCCTGGCTTCACTCTTAAGCAGGTTCTGTTCACTTAATGGTCTCTGGCTCCTCCAGGTTTGTAGCCCATAGCTAACCAACTACAGTAGGAGAAAGAAAAAGGCTTCTTTTTCCTCAAAGTCCAGCAAAATCCTGGGAGTACAATTGGGCACATTCAGGTCACCTGTCCACTCTAACCTATGGTCAGGGTTGAGTGGGGTGAGGGCCAGAAGCTGACTAACCCAGATCTGGATTATACTGTGGGTTAAGTCAGTCATTCAGTTAAATGTTCTGACATTTTGCTGAACACCCTGACCCTGCTACCCTTCCTATTTCCCCAATTTATGGGAAGAAGGTTCTACAATAGAGTAACTCATGTTTTTAATTTTTTAAAATTATTCTACAATACTTAACATATGATTAGTAGAATTTAGTTGCTTTTTCCACTGGTTGTGTCAGATATAAGACAGACTATTGATTATAAAACGATGGTCCATTTGTTTCTTACCCTCTCAAAAAAAAATTACATTGCACTGCAAGTAAGAGTGACCTTATCATAAGGATAGCCTTAAATCAGCTTCAATTAACTTGTAAGTGGGTAAAACGCTATTATTATGTAAAAAAAATCTATAATAAGAGTAATTACTACCACTTACTACCATATCTGATGTTTATTAAGAGTGCACTATGTTTCCAGCACTGTTCTAAGCTCTTCCTATCTATGAACTCAAATCACAGTCTTAATATATGACAAAGGAGACATCATTACTAATCCCATTTTTCAAATGATGAAACTGAGGAATGGAAATGAAAAGAACCTGGCCCCAAATCATGGAGCTAATGAATGCTGGCACCAGAGTGTGAGCCCAGTAAGTCTGCATTCTATATTCTTAACCACTATGTTATCCTGTCTCCATTCAATAATTTAACTTATTGTTCAAAAGAGCCCAGGTGTGCCTGGGTTACTTGGATGAGTGCCCAACTCTTGATTTCAGCTCAGGTCATGGTCTCACAGTATCATGGGTTCAAGCCCTGTGTCAGGCTCTGTGCTGATGGCACGTAGCCTGCTTGGGATTCTCTCTCTTCCTCTCTATGCCCCTCCCCTGCTCCTGCTCTGTCTCTCTCAAAATAAATAAAGTTTAAAAAATTAAAAAAAAAAAGAGCCCAATGACGTAGGCATTATTTCTGTTTTAAAGATGAGGATACTAAGGCTTATGATGTTACACTGTTTGTCCAAGATCATAGATGTAATAAGGGCTTTGGGCCAGAATTCAAAGCCTCTGCTCTTAACC
Source organism: Herpailurus yagouaroundi (assembly GCF_014898765.1). NCBI lineage: Eukaryota > Metazoa > Chordata > Mammalia > Carnivora > Felidae > Herpailurus > Herpailurus yagouaroundi. Next base: position 59,557,929 of record NW_024412377.1, read on the forward strand.
ACCTCCCAAAATACGGCAAATCCGCAAGGGAGAAAACATAGTGTTGATAACCCTAAGGTGTAAAATCACCGCTTTAGAACAGAGACTGGCAAACTATGGTTCGTGGGCCAAATCTATAAGTTTTATGTGAACACAGCCATCTCTATTCATCTATATACTATCTACAGCTACTTTTATGTCACAACAGCAGAGCTGAGCAGCTGTGACAGAGACCCCCTGTTCTGCAAATCCTAAAATATTTACGATTTGACTCTTTACAGAAACAGCTTGCCAACCAGTTCCTGCCTGGAGATGACCCGGGATGGCTCATGTCTCACTAGTTGCACCTTATACCACAGGGACCACTGTGGATTGACGAGGGACAGCAAAAAATGACTGCTTCCCTAGTATCTAACGGCAGAGACAAAGTTTGACAATCATCTCTGTAGCCTTGAAACTTTATTTCCTTGCCCTACTTCCTATTTCTACCAAATGCTCATAGCCAGGGCCTACCCTCATTTCAAACGAGAGCCCCAAATCTGGCCCCTTACTCAGTTTCTTCTTGTTTATTGTATAATTGCTCCTCATCCCAGGAAGCACATTTAAGGTGTCCTTCAACTGGGTGATTTCCTTATGTTAAAAATATCAATGCAGAGTCATCTTGCCCCAAACCACATCTGACTGGAACTTTTACGTGTTACAGCAACTGTTTTAGAAACAGGCATTTTTTTTTCTCCTAATGCTAAAAACCAAACCTAACTATCCAACTATCCTGTTGTTTTACGAAGCCCTGAGAAGCAGAGTGAAGTATGTTTTCCTTCCCCTAGAACATAGTCTGAGGGAATTAAAAAAAAATAAAAGGGAAGAATTGAAAAGAGTAAGCCCCCCATCCCCGAGTCTAGAGGGCCAGGTGGACCCCAGGGCTCTGTCCAGTCTCACTGTAAGTATCTGTGACCTTCCAGCCTGCTGCCTCTCTGGAGTGGTCCACGGTGGCATTAGGTGTAATGCCTTAATTCTCCTTTCTGACCTTTACTGTGATAAATGACTTCCTTTCATGCTAATTGTCTGCCTCCCCTCCCTGAGCCTCACCTTCTGCCATTCAGTGACCTGCCACACTGGTCACTGTCCTCATTGCCCAGTGACATCAGTGCCTCCCTGCCTCCCTGCCACTGTTTTGCTCTTGTAGTCCTTCTCCTTCTGCTTGGCCTCATGTTCTTCCCTCATCATTCCACCTATCAGAATCACACCCATCCCTCAATGTTCTGCCCAAGTGTCTTTCATTTTACATACACTGTTCTTTCAATACATTTTAATTAAACAAGAAATACATGAATGCATTCTCCTGGTCATAATATGAAAGCATTATGGAGAGGGTTAAAGTCTCTACTGACAAAAACCCCAAGCTCCGTTCTTCCTCAAAGGCGAGCGTTATTATCTATTTGTTGCATATTTTTCCAGTGTCCTTTCTAAGCATCTGCATATTTACATATGAACTAGTAGAAAATATACAATATGTTTGGCATGTTTTACACAAATGAAAACATCCTTGCTTTTTTTGCTCAACAATCCCTACTGGAGACTTTTCCACATTACTCAATATAGATAAAATTCATTCTTTTTATCTGCCACAGTATGAGCACAGCACTCCTCCTCTGGTTGACATTTAGATTGGTCTCAGCTATTTGAGAGTAAAATAATGATGTTACAAACATCCTTGTCTGTGCCTCCTTGTGTACTTGTGAGTACAGGGTAATCTCCGGGGTAGATTATTGTTTTCTGACTGTTTATATAGCAGGGGTTGGCAAATGTTTTTCTGTAAAGCCTCAGGTAGTAAATATTTTAGGCTCTGCAGGCCATACAGTTCTTATCGTAACTGCTCAAGTCTGTGCTTGTGGTTTAAAAGCAGCCATAGGCTATATGTACATGACTGGGTGTGGCTGTGTTCTACTAAAACTGTATTTATAAAAACAGCCATTAGGCAGGATTTGGCCCACAGGTCATAGTTTGCTATCCCTTGGTTTAGAGCATACCTTCAAACTAGAACACTGGCATCTTATGGGTATTTCTAGGTTATGATACCATAGCACCGATGATTACTAAATTCCTGAGCCCCTTAGATGCAGTATGCCCACTACTACATACTTTGCCCACATTATCTCATTTAATCCATTGAATATTCCTATGAAGTAGCAGAACTGAAGCTCAGTATATTAAGTAATTCTTCAAGGTCACATAGCTAGCTGGTAATTGGTAGAGCTGGCATTATCCAGGTAGCATGTTTCCAGTCTTTTTTTTTTTTTTTTTAATTACTATACCACAATGTCTTCCTACTATTAAGGGGAGGAAAAGGTAGAATGAAGATGGGTTAAAACTTAGCTAGTCAGTAATTTAAGTCCCAGATGGTTCTTACAACTGCGAATCTGATGGTTCTACTGGACTGTCTTCCCAGGAATATCCACACACATTTTGCCTATAATTTCAGGTCATTCAGAGAGCCCTCAAGTGCCACCCATGAGCCTTAGGTTAAGATTCACTATAATAGCACTCAATGTGGCTGGGCATCTACCCAATGCTGAAACACTACAACCTGCCTGCTCTACCAGCAGTGTTCACCTTACCCTGCCTATAGCACTGAGACACTGTAGCTCTTAACTCCCCTCTTTGGATAGAGATCCTCAGATCCTCGCTTTTCTTCCCGCCTTGGTCCAGGAAGTTTGAGAAGGGACATTAAAACTAGCTTCCCACAAAAGGATGACAAGGGAATGGATGGATGACTAGGTGAATGAAAGGGGGAACAGAGGGATGGGAGGGAAGAAAAGGGGGAATGGGGAGGAGAGAGAGGGAGGGATGGAAGGAGGAAGGGAGGTCAAGAGAAGGGAATACAAGAATATTACTGTTAAAGGTATATGCGCTTTTACAATTGTGTTTAGCCATGTGCTGTGACCTCTTAGGGACAGTTTGGGGACTATCAAGGGCAGACTACCAGGGAGACGTTTATTCTGCAAGAAGAGCAGTTATGGATAATGTGAGCTTAGCAGCCATGGGCAATTTCAGCCACAGGTGGTTTAGGGGGAATAGCCAGGTGAAGTGGCAGTACCAGGAGTGCTGCCAACTTGACACTGGTGTTCTGCAGCTTGCTCTGGAGCCCCAGAGCTTCCCAAGTGCTGCCCCTCATCTGCCCTTTGTTAGGTTCAAACTCAGCTCCCAGGCACAACTTGGAGGATCAAGTGTATTTTCCACTCCATCTCATGCCAACTGGAAAGCCAAGACCTGCCAAGGCCCGAGTTTTAAAAATATAAGTGGGGAACTCCCAAGGGGCCTGAATCAGGGACCATTCTAAATGTTCTCCTCCTTTTTAATGTTTTAATATACTTGACAAGTGCTTATTCCCAGTTTGGGGAAAACCCGTCAGAAGGGATGCCCAGAGCAAAGGAAAACTCTGACTCTGGGCAGGCTGCCCATGCCTTCTTGATGGTTATCACTGGGCCCAGCTTGGTTTTATTTCTTTTGGAGAGCTGACATCTTCTCACACGTGGGGTTTCATGGCTTGGAGACCAGTATTTGGTCACAAATTACTCAAGGAAGAACTCTCCTTTCCAAGGAACAGAGTGACCAAGTGTCTTTCCTTCTACAAAAAAAAACCTCATCTTTTTCAATGTGGGCATCCCCTGCCCACACCAGGCCCATGAACATACACCTCTCCACATGCAACTAATAATTAAGCACAAACTTAGGCACATTTTTGGCCTGAGTGTGAATCCATTCCTAGCAGATGCAGAGGTTTTCTTTACTGAGCCCAGAGATTCAGGGAAGCTATTTAGATGACATTAAGCCAGAATCTGAACAAATGCTGGTAGGCACAGAGGATCCCATCTATTGATAGATTCACCATCTACCATTCCACACATCACATGAGTCTAGTTCTGGATATTTCCAGCTCCAATAATTCCAGAAAGAGAGATGTTGCATATAATTTGGTAGACATAAAATAGCTCAGCAAATAAACACAACAGCAAGGGTGGATGAAGCTGATGTGCCCTCCTACAAATGCATCAAACGATGTAAGTTACATGTGGATGGCTTCTGACAAAGATGTCATTTGAAATCTTAGACTTCTACCTTGCGGCACACGGTCATTACAATGGAGCAATTGTTCAGCCACAGAAACAGGATTCGCATTTTCCCAGCCTGTTTGTACTTTTCCCTCCCAAAGGGGCATTTCTTGAGAAGTCAGAGGAATTCTGCTGATTACATCTCCAGCACGGCCGCATTCCAGGGGGTAGGAGGGTCACACACCTGGACAGGCAAGAGGAGGCCAGAGCACTGAGCTCAGAGGTCAGATCTCGGGTGTCTGCCCACCCCATCCCCCACCACCACAAAAGCTCAGGAGCTCAGGCCTGTTCCCCATGGCCTGGTGAAGGTTTCAAAAACCCACTCCCTCTGTTTGACCTTTTCCAGAGATGGTCTGAACACTAAGCAAGCATCCACCCTGGTCCATGCCTTCTTAGACTTCTGCCATCTCTTTGGACTGCCCTTCCTAGTTTTTGGGATCTCTGATCAGTGTGGAATATGCCTCTCAGGTTATGATTTGTGTTTTCACAAAACAGGTGATTCATAGGCACAGCAGCCCCCAAAGACAGTGCCCTTGACGTATCAGGCTGGTGGGAAGGATTCAGGGTACTGTTGGGCCTTGTTTTTATCCTCATGCTTGTATGTGACAGTTAGTTTTGTGCCATGGGTGCCCAAATTAAACACTACATCTAGGGGTGTCTATCAGGGTGTTCCAGGTAAGATTAACATTTAGATCTATGGACTCAGGGAAGTAGATGGCCCTCCCTAGCTAGTGTGGGTGGGCTTCATCCAATCTGTTAAGGGCCTGGATAGAACAAAAGGCAGAGGAAGAAGGAATTTACCCCTTTTATCCTGCCTCACTGATTGAGTTGGAACATCTCAGCTCATCTCCCCCTGCTCTTGGACTGGAATTTATACCATCGGCTCCTTGGTTCTGAGACCTTTGGCATCAGAGTGAGTTACCATTGGCTTCCTTGGGTCTCCAGTTTACAAATGGCAGATTGAGGGCTTCTCAGCCTCTGTAGTTGCAAAAGCGAATTCCTTACACTAAATCTCCATCCACCTGCCTATCATCTCCTTTTGGCTGTTCTCTGGAAAGGCCTGACTAATACACACATATGACTTGTTCATCAGCTATTCAATCATTCATCATTTCTTAATCCAATCAATTCTTCCTTCCAGGTTGCCTCCTCCTCCTCTCTCCCATTCATATGTACCTTCTAGACACTAGCAATACAATATAATAAAAAAATAATAACAACAACAACAACTGACATGATGGCCACCTACTGTGTGCCCTTCATAGTGCTGAATACTTTCTAGACATCATGCCATTTTATCCTCATAATAACTTTTTGATCAGGTATGATTATTGGCTCTATTTCACAAATATGAAAACATCCTCTAAGTGGGTCATACAGCTACTGACCTAACTGTAACAGTGGCCTGCCACATAACCTTGGTCTCAGCCTCAGTGGCTCATGGTACAGTGAACAAGGTGTCCAGGTAATACTCACCTAAGGCGAGTGCTTGAAGGCAAGTGGGACTTTTGCCAGCTGGTAGAGAGAGGTCCAGTCCCACTTACTGGGTTTACTTAAACAAAGGCCAACTGACCTTGAGCCAGAGAGCAGCTTCTTCCCCAGGGAGATGTCAGAGAAGCAACTGGCCTTGAGCTCCGAGGGCCTTGCTCTGCCTCACCTCCAATGTATCTAATCACCCTGTCAAGCCCTCCTCCGGTTCCTTGAGTGCTCAGGATTCAGTGATAACAGAGTAGAAGCAGGGAGGTGCAGGCCTGCGGCAGAGCCGGGCAGAGTGTGGGATCCAGTTCAAAACAAGGAAAGCCAAGGAAGAGTGGCACTGCAGGATTCCCCTGGGCCCGAGGAGACAATGTTACAGCCACCAGCTGGATGCGGAAGACGGGACAGCAAAATGCTCTGGATTTAACAGCTGGGTTCAGTCCTGGAGCAATTATGGAAGCTTTGCGAACTTGGGTCAAGATCTTCAAAGCAGACAAACTTCAGTCTACCTATTAGTTGAATAGGGATTATGAACTGCACCTTCATAGGGTTATTTCAGCCACAAAGGGAAGAGTGCCAAGAAAGTGCTCTGGAAATGAAAGCAGGCAAGATGTTATAAAATGCAAGAGGGTCCATGCTCTCACCTAGGCAGAGGGCAGAAATTGGTCACTCAACACATGATGTGTGAGATCCCTTTCAATGTTGGATCATTTCTTTAGACACCGAGGGAAAACAGGGATACAAAGACACCAAGAACATGATCTACAACCTTCCTCATGATGACCTGTACCAGAACTTCCATCATAAGCCTGAGATGGGGGGAGAGGCCAGAGCAGATACTGACTCATTCCATCTTCTAGTGAACTTGTAGCTAATTCTAGGTGCTTCCATCTTTACCAAAGGGCTAGGGGTGCTTCAAGGTTTAGGATCAGGCTGACTCATTAGGATTCTCTCCATGGTTACTGATGATAAGCTGACACAGGGAAACACCATTTATCAACAATATCTGCTGGCAAGAAAATGCTAGTTTGCTGCCTCTCCAAATGTCCTCCTGATGTTTAAACAAACAGCCCACTGTGGGAGCCTAAGTAAAAGTTGACAATCAGAGTCCTAATCCCAAAGGACTCATCCTGGCTAACTGGTTTTGAGTTCTGTTTGTTTTTATAAAGGAAAAGTTAATGTTGAGCATTCAGTCTCACCCTGAGTCCCATGGATGTCTGAAAATAGTGTTTTCATTTTGATAGTCTTAGGGAACAAAGGAAAACTGGTCATCATTCTCCAAGAAGAAAGCCATAAATGTGAACATCAGGGGGCAGAGACCTTTGTCTCTTTGTCCCGAAGAACAGCCTATAAACATCCCACTAAAGGTCATTACTGAGCTCTTGAATGGTCCCTCTTCATAGGATAGGACCTGGGCAAAATCATGAATAAGTGACATTTGTTTTTAATGCTGTACTACCTTCTGCACCTCCTACTACGGAAACCCCCTCCTGGAGAAGGTCCCTGAACTTATTCACAATGAAGAGTGATAGAGATTAAGTTCTTATCCCATATATAATATGACAGGGATACAAGCTTTAACTACTAGAATGGAAATCTTAGACTTTCAGACATCTTCCATGGCAACTCCTTGGTCATCTTATCTACAGCTTTTCCTCCCAACTCGTTCTCCATAATGTAGCTAGAGAGATCTTCCTAAAATGGAAATATATCTGTTATTTCTCTACTAAAAATCCTTAATGGTCTTGAATCATTTTCAAGAAAAATGATCCTGATGATTCTGCTTTTCCCTATCTCTCTGGCCTCAACATCTAAGTGCCACCATATGCTCCAGCTATGGCAAAATGTTCTTTAAATCTATTCTGCTTCTCTTACCACAGGGTCTTTGCACATGCCATTCCCTCTTCTTAGAGCTATTTTTTATCTTCTTCCTCAGTTATCTAAATGTCTATGCAACCTTTACAACTCAATTCAAGGATTCCTCACTTTCCAGTGGCCTTCCTCAACATCTCCTATATCCCAGACTGTATAACCCCAGAGAACCTGGCCTTTCATCTGATCTACCCCTTACCATTCAGCACTTCAGTTTTCCACTCAAATGTCTGTTCTCTAAGACAATGAGCTCCTTAAGTTATGTCTAATTCACCATGCCACCTACCAGTGCTATTGACCATATGAATGAATCTTGTATTCTAGAGGACAATCAACTTTCCCAGTATCCCTCAAAATTTTTCTCTATTCCCTATGTAGAGCTGGCTATAAAAAGGAGTATATATGTCTAGGTCTGGGTGAGAACTGGGGATCACGTGTCCTAATGGGAATAAGCTGAAATCACTTCCAGCCAATTTGAGACTACTGCTACTATACCTTATGATTTTTCAAAGAAACTGGATATGTGGATTATTTTTAACATGAAAACATGTAGACAATCATGCATACATGTGCGCGCGCGCGCACACACACACACACACACACACACATTACTGAGGGCCAAGTGTGGTCCTTAGGTCACGTATTAGGGTTCTCAGAGAAACAGAACCAATAGGAGATACATATTATGTGTGTGTATGTGTGTATACATACACATATATGTATCTATATCCTGTTATATATACATGTTACATATAGAATATATTATATACTCCATATATAATAAGTGTGTGGTTATATGCATACAGATACACATATAAAGAAAGATTTATTATATGGAGACTGACAAGTCTAAATCTATACAGCTGATGTCCCTTACATAAAACAGACAAATCAGTCTGAGTTCAAAGGCCAGTAGGCTGCTATAGAACCAGGAGGAGTTGATGTCCTAGTTCAAAGGCTGTCAGGCAGGAGAATGGTTTCTTAGTCGGGAAAGGTCAGCCTTTTTGTTCTATTCAGGCCTTCAACTGATTGGATGAGGCCCACCCACACCACAGAGTGCTTTATTTGGTCTAGTGATTCAAATGTTAATCTCATCCAGAAACACCCTTACAGAAACACCCAGGTTAATGTTTGACCAAATATCAGGGCATCCCATGGCCCTGTCAAGTTGACATATTGAACTTACTATCACAGGTTTTTTCTGTTCCAAATCAGTAGATTTCAAACTTGTTTTATCCTTCAGGAAACCCCCTTTTTCTTCAAACTGAATCTTTCCTACGACTCTAATATGATAATAACCATGGTAATACAAATAAACAGTAGTAGTAGTAGTAACATTTTTGAGTGATTATTACATCCAGGTCCCATTCTTGCTGTGTTACATACACTGGCTCATTGAATCTCCACAGAAATCCTGTTAAATATGTACTATTATTCTACTCCCATTTCTCAGAGGTGGAAATTGGGGACAAAGAAGAGGTAAGATAACATATTCAGTCACACAGCTTACAAATAGTGAGGACTGTGTTTGACCACAAGGAGTAGGGTTTCTCCCCAGCACGTTACATAAAACAGACAAATCAAGCCTATTTTCTTGGAAGTGCACATGTGGCCCCTTCCTCCTAGCAGTGTCCCTGGATTGTAGCCTCTGAGGAAGGGTTTGAGAAGCCATGGCTCAAGTGACCCTCAAAGTCTGTGAGGGAAACTAAGCAGAGGATATGGGAGCTTGTGGCCCCTAGCAAAAGAAAGGTCAATTCTGCCTGGCTGCCAGTCTCCTAAGTCTTCCCTTGGGCCGAAGCCAGCAGTGTACGTGGGGAGTGAGACCCTTTCCTACTCTGGGCCAGTCCTTTTCTATTCACAAAATGTGGGGATTAAATTACATACCTCAGAGCCCCTTCCCCATGGTCCCCATGCTGTGACTGGGAGATGGAAGGGCCTGCCCGTTTTCTAGGCCCAGATGGAATATGTGCAGCTCTCCGTACAGGAGCTTTCTGAAAGCAGGCCCATACCTCTGGCCAGGGCAGGCCTGCACAGCCCAAGGCCAGCCACGCTGCCAGAAGCCCTTGCTCCCAGCCCTTGTCTCTCCTCAGCAGGAAGAGCAGTGAGACCAAGGGAAGAAAGAGCCATGGTTGGCCCCGTGTCCCACCCCTGCCACCAGAGAGGACTTGCCACTTTCTGCTCTGTGTTGGGGTTTCCTTAAGACCGGTCTGTGAACTCCAGAGTCACTCGTTAGCAGGGCTGGCTACACCTTGTCAGGGATCCTGTTACTCCCGAATCCAGTTCCAAAAACAATATGGGGCCTGATATATTAGCCCTAATTAAATTGGCCCACAACATGCTTTTCACTTAATTCACCTATTTTTCTTCTTGCCTCTCCTTCTCCGGGCTCTTCCTCTCAAAGCTCAATTTGGAAATACCCCCACATTTGATCCAAAGATGGGTCCCCTGCCAAGAAATGAGCCAGTGAAGCCATGCCAGCAAGGAGCCAAAAGCCGTGGAATCACCTGCCTTTTGTGCATTTTTACATCTAAGCCTCAATTAGGGGACATGCCAAACAGCAAGTGCATGAGAAATAAATATGCCCGTGCAGAAACACCAGGACAGAGGAAGAGCACGCTCGACTCAATCACATTTTCCAATTTCCCTTTGTATATTTTTCCTGACATCTTTGCATAGGGTAATTCTAATGAAGTTTTCACCTGTCAAAATGAAAAGGCTTTTAAAACTAACAGCCGATTTCACACAGGGGCCCTATTTAATCTTAAATCAAAGACCCATTGAACACGATGAGGAACTCAGCATCCACAAATGGATCTGGGGGTCAGCTTTCTCACAGTAACTGAGCATGTGCATTCATTCCACCTTGGGCCACGCTTGAAGCCTCCTCACCTTCTCCTGGTCATGAGCTTTGGTGAGTTTTCTCAAATTTTGGACGAGGGAGCGTGGGGGGAACTTAGGGAACCAACCACCCCCTTGTCTGGTCTCTTGGCAACAAGGGAGCCGTTTGGGAGCTAGGCAAGGATATCACACCCTGGGGGTCACAAATTAGCAGCTCCAAGGAAACTTCCCAGGGGAGAAAAGGAAGAAAACCACAGAGGATTCCCAGTTTTCAGGAGTGGGGCTAACCTGGCCTGCATGCTGTGTCTGCCCTTCTGATGTGTGCCCTTCTTGACTGGGTGCGACATTTTGAAAGCAGCATGTACAACATTTTAATGTCAAGAGAAGAATTAGTGTCTCAGAAAAGCCTCAAGTATGATCACATGTAATTGTTTTATAGATGCTGGCACAGGTTCAGGGAAGAATGGGTTTTTAATACCAAATCTTTCCATTTCTCTTTGTTTCCCTGTGATTTGTGGGCTCTATGAATGGCAGGTTTCTGGCAGATCCACAATTTCGATTTCCCCTTTGTTTTCTCACGCTCGTAGAGTTCAAGGTTGCCCCCCCCCCCGCCCCCATGCATCACAAATAGTGTTTAATGGGGTCAGGGGAGGTTTTCTCCCCCACTGGAGACACATCGTTTGGTTAAACCACACATAAATTTTACCTCTCTTCAAAGAAACATTAACAATTCTAATGCACGTATATGCACGTGCTCACAGACTGAGAAGGCTTTTCTTTTTCCTTTTAAATCAGGGAACTACCCAAGGTACAACTTCTTGTCCCGTCTTCATCTTCATGGAGAAGCAGCTCACAGGCCAAGGAGCGGACGAGGGCCATACTCCATAACACTGTCCCTTGGCCCTCCGAAGGCGTGCTGAGTGTTACCAAGCTTTGAGGACACCTTCTGGGTAGAGGGCAGCCTCAGGAGGCATCAGGCCTATGAAGGTCAGACTTGTCTACCAGTTAATGCCCTTCAAGGTCATCTTTGGATAAATCAATAGGTTCCAGAGCAGAGGGAAGTAGAAGGAACAGGATTCAGGGACCAGGGTCAGCAGCCTTGGTATCAGGATTCAGAGGCCAAGCATCCTTTTCAATCAGATGCATTTTAGAAAAAAATCTCTCTGGCTGCTGCATGGAGGGTAGGTCACAGAGTGATCAGTGTTGGGGCTGCTGCAATAGTATGAGCGAGTGATGACGAAAGTCTAGGCCAAGGGTGTGAAAGGAAAGGAGAGAGGGAAGAACTCCTGGAGAGTCTGTCAAATAGACACTTCCTCTGTACGACCAATGCAAAGAGGGTCACGTTGATCTGAGCTTTTTGACACAATCGTTCCAATGTTACAACTGTTGCTTCAACATGCAAAATACGGTTTTAAAAATTACCGGTATTGAGTGCGGCTGTCGTATCCCAGACCTTTTACTATTTCTGACCCTCTCCTCATTCTCTGCCTCAGTCCTGAGCTTCCCCATCTCTGAGGCTGTTGCACATGTCCCGTCACCCCCTCCCTGTCTCCCTGTGGCACACCAAGGCATCGTAATACACACTGACAATTTACTGGCTTGATTTCTAGGTCATGTCAAAATGACCCTGTGTCAAGACGGCCAGGTCTAACTACCCCCCACCCCTGTGCTGAACTTCAGAAGACGCGAAGGTCCTTCAGTGTTTATAGATAAGCCCTCCAAAGAGAGAGCTGGAGAGACAGTAATCGCCTGCAGAAAGCAGCCTCCAGAACCTTTAGCCAAACCCAGCTTCCCTGGGCATTCCAAGGTCACGCGCTTGTTGGGATGAGCTGCAGGAGGAGAGCAGGGGAGATGCTGCCAAAAGTGTCAGAGGAGGCAGCACCTGTCGGCCCCCTCGTCCAGGGCAGCCCGCCCTGTGCAGGAAATGGTCCCTGCTGGGTGTCCTTGCAGCCACTCCAGCCAGGCCTTAGTTTGCTTCTAATTAGTGCTGAGCAGGGCACACAGTCCTGCCTCCTCATGACTGCCCATATGGCTGGACCCTGCTCCTTGCTGCTCATGGACAAGATGAGTGGGTTTGTCTGTCTCCCTTTCCCTTTTTCACAGATGAGTCTTTGCAGCTTGCTCTCCTCCCAGCGCAAACTTGCACTCCCAAACCCGAAGGTGTAGAAAATCAAGCTTCTCTCTCCCCTTTTACAGATGCGCATGTGCTTATTGGTTTTTTTCAGTTTCCTAAGAGCTGTGGCCTGCATACTTCCCTGGTGCTAAGAGTTGTAATATTCGTCTTTCATTCCAAATATATGTGGGTTTGATATTTCTGAAGGCTTGAAAAAAAAGGTTATTATTCTAAGCTGTGTGCCTTAAATATGGTAAAGGGATTGGTTGGATTTCTATGTGGTGATAACCTCTCCCAAGGGGTGACAGCCCCAGGGAGGAAGCATGGCAGGGCTCTTCAGAATGATAAATGCGAGGCCCTGGCATGTCGGGATCACAGGGAGCCTGGGAATGAGACAGGCTTAGGGCCTTTGCACTCTCTCTGTTTGGGTCTGGCTGTCTGACTTCAGATTGAGCAAGAACAACCACCTGGCCCTCTTCCCTCCAGCCCAACTAAACTTTCTCCCAGTCTACAGCCTTTGCCCACATTATATCCTCTGCCTGGATTACTGTTCTAACTGCCTCTCCTTGTGTCCTTGGCTTAGTTGGCTTTTCTTCTTCCTAATTTCGGGTCAAGAACCTCTGAGGCAGGGGTGCCTTTCCTGTCCTTGCTGACCAGCTCTAATGCTGTCCCATGGGCTCTCTTATCACCACGTTCTGGTCACTCTTAACATTTATTACAGGTGGAATCAGATGCCTTTTCCATTTATGTGTGTGATACTTCAATCTATACCTGTCTCCCCCATTAGGCTGTAAGCTTGCTAAGGGTGAGCACTCTGCCTGTTTTCAGCCTAGGACACTGATTAGGCACTCAATGAACACCGCTGGGATAAGCAAGAGATCAAAAATTCTCCAGATGGAGGGCAAGGATCAGGTGCTCTCAGTCTCAGACAGCAAGTTGCAATGGAAGAGAAGGGTCTTCAAGTCCAGGTGACCTCGGTTCAAGTCCCGGCCTGGACACTTGGATGCTTGTATTTCCACATTTAAGAGCAGGTTTTTGGCAGACTCAGAGGCAGTTGGCACAGCACACTCTAAGGACCAGCAGAAAAACAGACCCAGGGGAAGCATCCTACCACTGGTCTGAAATCCAGAGGGGTTTTTCAGAGATATCTCTTCAAGGCTGGGAAGAAGCAGGGCTGGAAAAATGGTAGGGGCAGAAAAAGGGCATAAGGCCACGGAGGGTTGGCTCAAATATTGTAAGAGTGAGCAATGACAGCTTCACCTGCTAGTAATGTTTGGGGGCATAATAACCCGTGAGGTCTCTGGGATGGCTAAACAAATGGCTGGGCCAAAGACCCCGCCTAATGCTTTTAGAGGATGCAGCAGCTCTCCATAAGGAAGGTCCTCTACTCGTCAGGCTGTTGAATGGAAGATTCCCCAAGAACATGCCAGTGAAAGTAATCTCCCCCTCCCCTGCATACTTCAGCTACTCTGAATGGAGAAGCTCCAGGAAGGTAGATGGTTGGTCTGTCTTGTTCTCCACTGTGTTCTCAGCACCAAGGATGGTGCCTGCTACACGGTGGGTCCTCCATCAAGCCTACGTGAGTAAAAGAGGGAATAGTTGGTGTCCTCACACAATTTCCTCTCAGGCCTCTGTGGTGGACAGGCCCTAGAGTGACCCCTGATGATTCTCTACCAACTGGTGTTCATGCCTTTGTGTGATCTCTCCCCTTGAGTGAGGGAAGGACCTGTGACTTGCTTCTAACCAACAGAATATGGGAAAGGTAATGGAATGTAACTCCTCAACTCAGTTAAGTCACATAGCAAAGGAGGTAAGATGAGTCTCCCATGATTGCTTTATGTATATGGAAAGAGTGATGGGCTGTCACTCCTGTGACTCCCTGCAGTTACACCAGACTCTGTTTTTAGTGGACTGGAGAGAGGTTCTCCTTGCTGGTGTGATGAAACAAGGCATGTTGGGGAGGCCCCCATGGCAGAGAAGTGTGGGAGGCCTCTAGAACATGAGGGCATCCTCTAGCCAATGGCCAGCAAAAAGCAGGCATTCATACAGTCGCAAAGGAATGAATTCTTCCAACAACCTGAAGGATCTTGGAAAGGATTCTTCCCTAATCAGACCTCTAGATGAAATGAAGTCCAGCCAGCAGCTTGACTATAGTACTGTGAGACCCTGCATGGAGGCTCTAGCCAAACTGTCCAGACTCCTGACCACATGAACGTGAGACGGTAAATGTATGCTGTTTATAAATCTCTAAGTTTGTAGTAAGTTGTTACACAACAATGGAAAAGCAACAAAGCCTCCAGGCCTTAATCATGGCCTTCCTCCAACTGCAAAGGTGGGACTAAGGGCACTCACGAGACTAAGTTTCAACATCATCCCTTCTAGGAAACCTTCCCTATTCTTACTCTGTTCCCATTCTAGAAGTCCCTCATCTGTGCCTCCCCCAATGCTACCTATGTTTGCTCTATAATAACTTTTGACACTATATTGTCATTTTCTGTTTGCACATTGATTGCACTCACTAGGCCCTGAGCTCCTCAGGGGCAAGGGTCCTGACTGTCTTTCCATTTTCTTTCCTCCGTTCTTCTTACCTTTGACAGATGGTTTTGGAGTGCTCACAGTGGGCTGGGCAGTATGCTAGTTGCTAGGATACAAAGGCAAACAACAGCAGCAGCATAAAGATCCTGTTCTTATCTCATGGACCTAATGACAAAGGACTCATCTCTCGGAGCATTACGACTGGATAAATGTCAGAGAAATGCTCTAAGCCACTAATGGGTGATGTGACCTAGCAAGCGAGAAAAGGATAGTTATGATGATCTATGAAGGATGAGTAAGAGTTGAACCCACAGAGGCGAGGTGAACAAAGGCTCAGGAAGAGGGATGGTTTAAACACAGGCCCTGTCTAGGAAGGATGCATGGCAAGTTTGAATACCAGAAGGAAAGCCAGCGAGGCAGCAACAGCGAGAGTACAGGCACGTGGGGTATGAGCAAGTGGCAAGGTCCCCCAAGGGGCAGCAGCACATCACAGATGATAGTAAAGTTCAGCCTTTACCCACAGGGTGTGCATTGGAGGGCTTCGGACATGAGAATGACATATTCCAATGACGCTGAGACATGATTAATCTGAGACATGGACAGTGGGTTGTGGAATAAGGGTTTGAGGATGGGATGAGGTGCAGTGCAAAAATGGCTGGGGGAAACAAGTTAGGAAGCTATTGCCATAGTTCAGGAAGAGATAATGTAACTTGGGGCTATGGGTTGAATTGTGTCCCCCGAAAAGTTGATATTCTAGCCCCCAGCGCCTGTGAAAGTAGCCTTACTTGGAAATAGCCTTATTGGGAAATGGCCTTCCTGGACCCATCAGATAAGGATGAGGTCATTAGGATGGGTCCAAATCCAACATGACTATCCAAAAGAGAGGACTTGGACATAGAGATAGACATGCATACAGGGAAGGTGATGTGAAGACACAGAAGAATGCCATCTCCAAGCCAAGGATGCTTGAGGCTATCAGAAGCTAGAAGAGGCATGTACAGACTCTCTTTCGCAGCCCCCAGAAGAAACTAACCCTGCTGACACAGTGATCCTGGACATCTAGCCTCCAGCTGTGAAACAATAAAGGCCTGTTATTTTAAGTCACCCAACACGTGGAATTTTGTTAGGGCAGCCACGGCAAACTAACACACTTGGCTTAGGTCAGGAGTCAGCAAACTTCTTTAAAGGGCGTGATATAAATATTTTTGGCTTGAGGGACCATAATATCCCTGTCATCATTACTCAACTAAGCTGTCATAATGTGAAAGCAGCCATAGACAATAGGTAAACAAAGGGTGTTACTGTGTGCCAATGACCCTTGATGCCCCAAAACAGCCAACAGGTGGGGCTGGTCCACGGGCCATAGCTTTTGGTCTCTGGGTCCAGGCAATGGTGGTGCGGATTAAAAGAAGCAGATGGTATGTGAGATACCCAGGTCTGCATCTTGGGTCACTCTCACATCTAACTCATGCTGGGCACTAGCCAGGTGCTCAGTAAACGTTGAACTTGTGACCTGAACTTACACTGGACAAACAGGTCATTTCAGCCCAGGCAAAATGAGGGGGTTTGATAGATGGCTTCAAACATATCTTTTAGCTCAACATTCTGGTGTCTGCTGACAGGGGAGGGACTGTGTTTTGGGTTCGTGTTTAGTGTGGCTTTTTACAAAGTAGATGCCCTGGCCTGAAGGCTTAGTGGGGGTGGGAGAGGCATAGGGTCTGTACATAGTGGCTTCCTTTGTCCAGACACAAGGCACACTGAAAGCCTTGCTCACGGACCGCGTCCTGATGCTGGTGATAATGGTGGTGACAGTGAGTGACTGCCTGCCTGAAGGTTCCTGTAGTGGGTGGGAAGTGCTTAGCTCTGGAGTCAGAAATCCTGGATCTGCTGCTTATTAGCTGCCTGACCCGGGAAAATTACTAAATTAAGCTCTCTGAGTCTCTCTTTTCTCACTCATTTGAGGAGAAAGCACAGTGCTGGGTATTTCGCAGACCTTCCTGACATTTTAGTTTCTGCCCTTTCCTGCAGGAGGCTCTGAGGCCAGCAGGGCTGAAAGCCTGCTCTGCATTCACTAAGTGTGTGACCTCGGGTGAGTTACTTTACTTCAGTATCCCCATCTATAGAATGGGAATATGGTGGCTGAACCCATTCTTTTTTGGTTACCCCCAAGGGCTCTCTTCCACCCTCGGCCCATCTCTGAGCCCTGGGGAGGCTGAGTCACTGGAAGACATCACCAGCTTCCCGGGTGTGCCCTCTGATTCCAGCTGGGTACAGCCAGAGGGGTCATGGGCAGGAGGACAGGGATCTGGGTACTTATCCACTGGTTCCACTCTGCTGGGCTGTGGTTTGCAAGTGCTGAGTTCCTCTACCTAAAGCCTCACCTTCTGTTCAGTGGCCCTTCTCCCATGGCTACTGTTCCCACCTCATTCTGGTAACTGCTCCCTCCTTTACCCCTCAGGTTTCTGGGTGGATGTAGCTTCCCATGGTTGCTCTTCCCTCTGTGCTTAACCATCACTCACTGGCACCTAGGACTCATTTACATTTTGCAAATAGCCCCTTCCTTAAGCCCTCTTTTAAATTTTTTAATCTTTATTTTTGAGAGAGAGAGAGAGCCCACATGCAAGCGGGGGAGGGGCAGAGAAGAGGGAGACACAGAATCTGAATCAGACTCCAGGCTCTGAGCTGTGAGCACAGAGCCCAATACGGGGCTTGAACTCACAGACCACCAGCTCACGACCTGAGCCGAAGTCGGAGGCTTAACTGACTGCACCACCTAGGTGCCCCTAAGCCCTCTTTTAAAATGATTCTTCATTGTGGTAAAATACATGTAGCATAAAACTTACCATTTGAACAGTTTTTAACCTTACAGATTAGAAGCATGAGATACATTCACCTTGTTCGGCCACCATCACCACTACCCTTCTCCAGAGCTCTTTTCTTCCTACAAAACAGAAACTCTGTATCCACAGTAAGTCCTCCTTCCCCCTCCCTCCAGCCCCTGGTAACAACCATTCTACTTTCTGTCTCATCCATGTTGTATTATATGGTACGTACTCAAATTTCCTTCCTTAAAAAGGCTGAGTAATATTCTATGTACGTTCATGCTGCATTCTGCTTATCCATTCATCTGTCGGTGAACACTTAGGTTGCTTCTGCCTTTTGGCTAATGAGAATAATACTGTTATGAACATGTCGTACAGATATCCTTAAACCCTCTCTAATTGGTCCTCTGAGGGTTCCACTGGGTTTCTAGCAAGACCCTCACTGATATATAGTATGTGTGTGTAGTTTCATCATGTCATGTTGAGTAATTTAGTTAATACGTGTAAAGCACTTAACGCGAGTGCTCAATTAATGCCTGCTGTTTGTTACCAGGAAGGTTTCTCTGTGGGGCAGAGACTAGACTGCCGTGCCTGTTCATTTTCAGCACCAGCAAACTATCTTCTCTAGCTGAGTTAGGCTGGGACCATGTGACTACATTCTTTCTTGAGAGTGGAATGTGACTGGAGTGAGGCGCCCCCCTTCTAAGCCTGGCCCATCGAAACCTCTGACATCCAATCCTTTGTGCCTTCTCTCTGTGTGGGCTAGACATCCACCTTGCAGGACGACCCTGGATGCCATGTGTTAAGGGTGGCAGTGCTGCCATCAGCCAGGGTCCCTTGATGTGTGGAGCAGAGGTAGGTGCTAGAATTATCACCCACATTTCACAGATGATAAAATCAGGCGATTTGGTAACTTGTCGAGCAGGTGGCAGAGCCTAGATTTGAAATAAAGCAAGCGGTCTGGCTCCAGGCTCCACACTCCTAAACACTGCTGTACACACTCTCTCAAACTCAGGAATGAGTTTTCACGATTAGATTTTCCTTTTCCGGGATGGCCCTCAGACACAGTCTAAACTCAGGGTTGCTGCCGTGGGAGTACGTGGAGCTAACCAGCGTACCAAGGTGTGGTGCCAAGGTGCCCTGGCTGTCCAACTGATGGCATTTCATCCCCCACTGGTACAGGCAGCAGAAGGCCATGGGGGGCAGGAGGAACGCTGATCAGTGCTTGCAGCAGCTTCCTGGGCTACCTCTGTCCTGCTCTTCCATGTTCGGTTTTTTCTCTTAGAGCCTGTGGCATGCTCCAACCATGAGGAAAGTAGACTGAAGAGAGAGGGGGTACTCCTAGCTCCATGGCAGCAAAGCCAGGATTACCTACTGACATTACAGCTGGCAGCCTCCGGCTGCTGGCACCCTTTTAAAGAGAGCATGATGGCAATTTTCCAGCTAAGTTCTCCCAATTAGGCAGTTAGAGAAACATTATCCACCTCAGGATAAAGCTGATGAAAAGGAGGGGGCAGGGACGAAGAGGAGGGGTGCTAATATGTCTGCACTAGCCCTCACAGCTGCCCAGAGCACAAAGTCCCAGGGGTGCTCAGTGTTCACTGAGAAGCATCTGTGGGGTCTGATGAGCTGCCTGGGGGGCACACAGGTGACCTGTCTGCCATGGCCACTTGAAGGTCCCCATCTTTCTAAGATCCCCAAATTCTGCCAGCTCTGGTCAGATAGGGTGGGCAAAGGGTGGCAGAAGAAGAGAATTATGTCAATTCAGAGTCTGATGAGGCTTCCCTCACCCACCCCAACGTGACTCAATGTAGGGACTAGGGAAACTAACCCCCCCCTCCACCCTGCCCTGACCCCTTGCAAGGAAAGCCCGAGAGACGACACAGGTCATGATTCCTGACTGCTAACCCCAGCCATTCTCAGGATTCCATAGCTTATTCACTAACCAAGCCTTTCCTAAGCACAGACATCTTATACTCATCATTACATTCAGTTCTCACAACAACCTGGGACATGGGGACTCCTCTTCTTCCCGATTTGCACACGAGGAAACTGAGATTTAGTCAAACTTACAGAAGTAGACCAGGGGTTCCACATGCAGACCAAGCCATGTGTCCAACTCCTCAGAAAGGCCTGGGGTCCTAGGACCAGAAGTCTATTCATCAACACACATCTACTTAACGATAATGAGAATGATACCAATAGTGCCTTGAGCACCATGCTAAGTGCCTAACCCAGAATAGCTAATTTAACCCTTACAACTATTTCCGTCAAATGAGTCATCACTCCTTACTTTGCAAACCTGGAGACTCTGGACCACAGAGATTAAGGGACTGGGCCAGGGCCGTGCACTATGGCGGGATTCAAGGCTTAGTGCTCCTGACTCAGGCTGGTGCTCCAGACCTCCGTGTCAGTCCACCTCTGCTTTGGACAAGGCCCATCTAGCAGAGCAGGCTCAATGGGCTCTGCAGAGAGGTGGAGGGTGGTCCCTGCACTTGGGGCAGGTATTCTACAAAGTGGTGAAAAATACGTTCCCAGTTTACAAGTGTTAAAGGAGCTTGCAGTGAGGGAGAAGGGGAGGGAGAGAGAGAGGAGAGAGATCCTGGGGATAGAGCTGTCGCAGATGCTTGTGAGGAATGAGGATCTGAATGGAGCATTACTGCAGGAAGTCCAGACAAAGGAGGCCATTCTGAGCAGAGATGTGGTAAGGCAGGTGTCTGAGGGACCACGAGCTCTCTGGTCTGGTACACACAGAGGCAGCACATGATGCCATAAATACGGGCTGACACCACACCATGCAGGGATTTGGATGTCACATACCAAGTTCGGATTTTACCTTTGTGAAACAGGGTACTATTGAATGTTTGGGGGCAACGTGCCAAGATACCTCTCCAGGATGAACGGCCTGGTTATGGTATTTGGGATGGATTTGTAGAGGGAAAGACTAGGAGTCCGAAGACATTGACAATGGAATGAAGGGGGGAGTTATGAATGCCATACTGGCAGAACACGGTGGCTAACCGGAAAAATATAGGAAACCAGGCCTGTTATTATCATCACTGATAAGACAGTTTGCGTACAGGATCTTTCTGCTAATTATATTTCCTTTGGCCACAAATGCTTCCACAAAAGGTTGAGGTTGGAGGGAGAACCAGCTAATCAAGCCTGCATTACAAGAAGAAGCTCCAACTGCTTGGCACTAGCACTCGAGGAGAGGCTTCAGGCATCAAACACCTACCGTCCTCTGATTCCTTCACAATTGTGGCCTCGTTGTTTATGGGGAGTCTAATAAAAAGCAAGGGATTGCTGATTAGCTGAAGTTTCCCTTGGACGGGATCAAAGTAAATCTTTCAGATTTATACAACCCTTCAGGAAGGGCTGCAACCTTATGCTTCCTTCATTCCCACGACATTGGGATGGGCTGGGGGACCCTCAACCAGGGACATACAGCAAATCAGAAGCTTCCCTGGGCCCAGAAGACACATGGCTTGCTAGGAATGGCTTGAGGGGGACAGTCCTTCTCGGTTATTTGGGGACAGTGTGGAATGGGAAGGCACCAATAAATATGTGTGCCTGTACTATTCCACCATTAAAAATGAAGAAAATACCACTTTACAAACTGCTAGGATACGTAAGCTCACAATGGACTTACAGTCTGTAAAAAGTACTGCTCTGTGACTGGCATGAGTGAGCTGGGAGAGCCAAACCAGAAGTGAGTGAGCAGAGATCTCACGAAATTACTTCCTGGATGTAGATACTCATCACTGGGCCATTCATGGCAATTACCCTGGATGCTCTCCCCTCCCCCTCCCTCCTCTCCCCCCTCACCTCTTGCCAGCCCAATTTTGCCAGTAATTTTGCAAGCCGTGGATATGTTTCATTGGGACTAGGCTCAAGTCTGCCAGAAAAAGCAAATTCAGGCCAGCAATAGTGGAATTTGAACATGATGGCAGAGCCAAGCTGCTGCCAACCAGAACGTCACCTCAAGTTTGCTGTAGGGAAGAGGAAGGCAGGATTTCTAAGCACTCGTGGGCGGTATTAGCCAATTTCTGTTTATTTAAAACATCTTATGCAACCCACAGTCAAGGGTTCCCATTCCCTGGAAATACCTGACAAATACTATTCCATGGCACCCAGAGGTCTCTATTCTCAACAGAAGAACTCTCTTGTCTGCCTATGCAAGGTGAGCTCTGAACATTGCCAGTGAAATCAGAAATAGATGTAATAGATTTGAAAACTTAGACTTTTCTCTTTCAGCCATTTAAATAGCACCTGAGAACCCTCCAGAGTGTTTCTTAAGCGTGAGTTGGCATAACAAGGAAATGACACTCTGACATGGGCCCAGAACAGTGGTCGTAGCTCTTTGATTCTATGATACATGCTTTCCACTTGGACCTTGGGAAAATTTTAACACAAGAAGAAATATAATCATCTATGTGGAGTACTTTTACATGGTGCCTGATACATGGCAAGTGCTCATAAATGGTAATTTAGAAAGACCACTGAAACTGATTTTTTTGTGAATTTGTGAATATTTGTGAAACATGTACCTTTCTGATGTGTACATATGACGGTGTCTTTATCCAGGAATTCATGTTAGATAGGTTGTGTGTCACATGAGGTCTTAAATGGAAGACTTGCATGTATTGGTGGAAAAGTCTTTGGCAGATGGTGCTAAGACCATGCACTAGCCTGCTCTGAGTTTGCCTCCCTAGTGACAGGGCCTGGAGCTGTTTCTGGCCTGGAGGTTTCATCCAGTCTTTCAGTGCCCCACCTTTGATAGGGCAGATGTGAGCACGAAATGGAAAGAAGATTTGGAGTTAGTGGTTTCACTAACTGTTCTTCTTGAAACCCTAGGCAGAGCCAGACCAAGTCGAGGCTTTCTTTTTCTTTTAAAGTGTATTTATTTATTTTGAGAGAGAGAGAGAGAGAGAGAGAGAGAGAGAGAATCCCAAGCAGGCAGGCTCTGTACTGTCAGAGCAGAGACTAACGTGAGGCTCAATCTCACTAACTGTGAGATCATGACCTGCGCCAAAATCAAGAGTTGGATCCTTAACCAACTGAGCCACCCAGGCACCCAAGGCCAAGCTTTTAACCCAGGAGAACAGGGTCAAGGAGCAGACCTCAGTCTGCACTTTAAGCTTAAGGTGCAAGAGTAGTCACCCAAGTGGTCAGCTCTGGATCTCCAGAGAAACGATGACCCAGGAATTTGGATGGTATATAGTTCTGAGGGATTTATGACCTTGGCCATCAATAGGAGATGAAACTGAACATTTGTTAAAAGGGGTAACTGTGTCATTTGGCACCTGCAGGAACCTGTTTATACACTCGTCTGCCACTCTGATGGTGACTCACTTTGAGAGTAGGGAACACTCTAGCCATCTTTTCACCTGAATGGCATTTATGACATTCTATGGTTTGTTTCTGCCCCCTCAGGATACATACTCTATGGTTCTAAAGTCCCGGAAAACAGACTGGAGTCTCATGAATTTTTTTAAACAATTTCAGTGGTCTCAGTTTTTAAATTACCATTTATGAGCACTTACCATGTATCAGGCACCATGTAAAAGTACTCCACATAGATGATTGTATTTACTCTTGTGTTAAAATATTCCCAAGGTCCAATGACCTGTTAGTGCTGATGCTTATATTTGAACTTAAGTCTGTCTAGATCCCAAACCCACCTACTGAACTACGACATTTGGACTGCCTCTGCAGCTACTAAAAGCATCAAAGTTGATACATATGGAAGTCAAAGACCCTGGCTCACCCACAGCAAAGGTCTTGGAGTTCCACCAGAACAGACTTCTCCAGCTTGCCTTGCAGTTGACCCCTGGAAACTATCCAAAACTAAGTCTCCCACAGGCACATTCCTGATATGGGCACATGTGGCTCTCCCGGGAAATAGCGCCCACTGTAGAATGAGTTTCCAATCTTCATGATGGTTTGATAAAGGCAACTCCAATAGGCACAAAAGGTGGTTATGCTGTTAATGACTAAAAACTGTTATCATCCTGATTAATGCTGCCGTTGTTTAGAACAATGATTAACTCAGAAAGAAGGACCCAGGGGAAAGAAATAGTGACTAATCAATCTCAAAGGAATTGCCAGGTGATGTTTATTTCATGAGAAGTGGAGGGAACCAAAATCGCAATCATTCTTTGGTGTTGACAGGTGAGCAGCAGTACAGCCAGAATGCATCCATGTCCCATTTCAGGTACACGGTCAGCAAGTACTCATGCAGGGGCAGCAGGAAAGGGATGGGGGAGTTTGTCTTCAGCAGGCCACCCAACCACGGTACGCTGCCTCTGTGTGCCTCTCCTGTCTTCCCTCCAATCTTAACATCCACTTTCTCAAGAGCCAGTCTTCACCTGAGTTGCTAATTAAGTAATTTCCTTGTTCATCTGACTTGGATGGTTTTCTTGCAACACTGCCAAGTGGAATGGCTCTTAATTATGTCAACTCATGAAACCACACCAAAGGCAACCTTATCAGAACACTAATTTGTCATATTATTTAAAGAAAAAAAAATCAGCTAACTGATGGGAGGCCAATAAAAGCCCTTTTATTATAAAGCTCTTCATCGCTCATCAGCTTCCAAAACCAGCCTTGATTCTGGCTATTAAAACTACTCCATGGGCAGAACAGAACCAAGAAGAATATCTCCTTAAGTAGGAATGTAAAGAGAGTCCTACCTTTCTTCCCATTTAAAATTGGACTTAACTTGATCTTTCAAGAAACACAGTCGGTTGATCACAGATACAATGTCAGAGTGCTTGGCTTGGGGGTGATGGTATAAGACATAAATTAGAGAAGCAACAGAGACCTGATTTTCTAGCCTTGCCCATCTTCCTCAGAGAGTTGCTCTGGGAACACATGCTTTGGAGAAATCCTTTCTAAGAGAAGTGATTTCTGTCTAGTGCCATCCATCAGAATTCACTCCCAGCCCAGGAGGAAGAAAGAAGGTGATGTGATAACAGAACCAGAGAGTGAGATTTAAATGCTATGCTGATGTTTTGAAAATTGAAGGGGTACCATAAGCCAAGGAATGCAGGTGGCCTCTAGAATCTGCAAAAGGCAAGGAAGTAGATTCTCCCCTAGAGCCTCCAGGAGTGTGGCCCTGCCAACATCTTGATTTCAGCCCCGTGAAATACATTTCAGACTTCTGACCTCCAGAACTGTAAGATAATAAATTTGTGTTGCTGTATGCCACTAAATTTGTAGTAATTTGTTACAGCTGTAGTAAGAAACTAACACAGCATGTGATCTAAGACTTCTGCTACCTTGCACACATACCTGCTCTGTGTCCATCCACCCTCACTGTTGCATCTATCTGCCCTTGGCTTCTCACTGGTTTTTTATTTACCACAGTCTTGGTTTACCTGCTTCTGACCCAACACTCACATCCCAGAAGCTGGATAGCCCCTTTTTCCCTGTTTTTGTGCTGCCTGGTCTGCTCATAGTGTGTGTGTGTGTGTGTGTGTGTGTGTGTGTGTGTGTGTGTGTGTTTTAATTGAAGTATAATTGGCATTCAATATCCTATTAGTTTTAGGCATACATCATAGTAATTTGATATTTTTATACATCACAAAATGATCTCCACAATGAGTCTAGTTACCAAAGTTATTACAATATTATTGACTATATTCCCTAAGTCGTACATTACAACCTCAAGACCTACTTGTTTTAGAAATAGATAAGAGGAATGACGAGGTACAACCCTCCAGTTATAAAATAAGTAAACGATAAACGTAGTGTTTTTTGTCTCAAGATTCATATAGGATCCTCTCTTGTGATCCTAGCTTCGATTCCTTGGGAATTTTCCATGAGATCTCTAACGTCTCATAAGTATTTACTATATATAGAAATACTGTATTTCCCTCCATTTAGCAACAAGGAGGCTGAAGTTAGAGAACTATTAACACAGCTACTAACTGGTAAGGCCAGGATTGCAGTCCAGATGCCAAACATCACATCTGTGTTCTCAAGGACTCTTCAGCATGGCCATTCTTGAACCACCCCTATGGGAAAACTCCAGGAGCTGTGGCCCAGGACCTTACCTCTGAACTCCAATGGCTCAGAATTAACTTTAGGAGTTTCAATACCTACACCTTTCTGGTGAGTGCTGAAACTGACTTAATCTCTACCTAACTGCATTCAAGAGAGAGCAAGACTAAATCTAAGTTCTAGAGTATCATACTTTATATAGTTTTAGATTTATCAACCACAGTGATGCAAAAGATGCCCCCCCCCCATGGGCTTGTGTCTATTGTGTCTGGGCCTCAAACACCTGATTTTTCCATAGAGAGACTCTCCCATGACCCCTGATGGCCTGTCTACCTCAACCACTGACTGACACCAAGGCTGTCCTATCCTGTTGATGTTTAGTGTTCAGAACTGAAGGGGCTTGGTTTTCATAGTCAACCACTAATCAAGGGATCACTCATCTTGATATTCCTTGCTGCTCTGTATTTACTTTTGGAAGCCATTCTATGAAGTGAACACAATCTCATCATTAACATTTTTGAAGACCCCACTGTCAGTAAAAATTGGAAGCATTTATTCTGCAAAGAGAGGGAAAACCAACATTCCTTTCTGGTTTGAAAGCTTTTCCTCTAGTTACAAACTGGAGATAACATCAAGGACAATGACGATTCTGAGTCACCCAGGAGCTGTTGTAATTCCAATTCTGTGCATTTCCCTCTACCCTACCTTACCTGACATGCTAATTCTAGCTATTCCTCAGAGAATTCTAGAGCTGTTCGTAAGCCACCCTACAAGCAATCCCTCTGCTTACCAAATGGTAGCTCTTTTTACCATCCCCAAAATGTTGGGGTGACTTTTTTTTCTTTTCACCGAGCTGAGAGTGGGGAGTTGACCAGCTTGGCCCCAGACTGCCCTGAGATAATGCTGCTTCTAAATTCCGCCCCACTAGGGCCTATGTTTAGGTGCTCCCCGATAGGAGGGCATTCCGAAACAGAACTCAAAGTGAAGGCTGTCACAGGATCATTGGGAGCACAATCAGATGTTATTACACACTTAGACTACACAAGCCAAGGTCTCAGACCACACTCTCAAGGGAAGAACCCGGAATAACTATTTGGTTGTTCATAAAACTGTCATTATTCCAACCCTGAAATTAAAACAAGGCCGCCCCCATCTCTGGGGTCAGGGATACTATTTCTGGAATGAGCTTGCCTTGTGCATGTGTATCAAAGCCCAGCATCCTCTTGGCTCATCACATTTTTCTCTGACTTGAGGAAAGAACCCTAGGAGCCATTTGGTTCCATTATTTCATGCTTGCTGGATATTTCATGCTAACTATATGCTCTCTATGTTAAGCTAGCTCAGTTTCCTCAACATAACAAAGGCGAGGCTACACAAACAAATAGATTAGAAAGATGATGAAAGAATTTGCATCTCCCACTCCCCAGCAGAGCCACATGGTCATGGTCCCTTTATTTTACACTGCTGGTGACACCATCACTATCTCCTGGAACAGTGAACGCTGACTACATCCCTACGACACTGGGGGTTTACCTGAGCTTTTATTGGTTAATGTCTGTTACTGACAAATTTAAAGTGACATATTCGTGCTCCTCCGCCAACCCATTCTGACCCCTAAGAAATATGGATTTAAGCACATAAAAGCATAGTCATAAGGCCCAAAGAAAACTTGTCCTTCTGAAGAACTCTTGAACTTTATTTACCCCTCCAGGAAGCCATTTCCAAACTCTCAATCTGTGTATTAAGATTCCTGACACATTTAGAGTGAGGAATAATTACCCCTTTATAAAACAATACGGTGGTTAAATGGAATGGCCAAAATTATTAACATGAACACACACACACACACACACACACACACACACACACATGCAGGGCTGCTCCAAGAAATCCAGTGTCACTCTATGAATTAGAAAAAGGCATCCCTTCTGCACAGATAAATTAGAAAAAGGCTTCCTTTTCTCTGGGAAGACATAGTCCAGGGATAGTTTGACAATTAAATCAAGCGACAGATTTGAGACCCCACTAACCCCTTCTAAGCCAGTGCTGGTGCAGTGCTCAACCTATCCCACTGTACAGCAAACCTGGAGAAAAATATAGATGGATATGGACTATGGATATAGGTAGAGGTTGTTAGACATAGTGATCATATGTCATCAAGGGAAATAAAAAAATTTTTGGAAAATAGAAAAACCTCAAAGAAAAAATAACCACCAGAAAAAATACCACCTTGAGAAATTATGACTATTTAAATCTTTGGCATGTTTGCTTTCCATTCTTCTTTTCCAAAGACATATTGAAAAAAGAGAGAATAGAGATTACTAATATGGTAATGTTCTGTACCTATTGTTTTATGGCCTTTGCTTTTTGCCTATTACATCCTGCACATCCTTACACAGGAGCTAAGATCTCCAGCATCGCTTGCAACAGCCATGCAGCATCCTCTTGAACCGTAATGCATTTGGCCAAGCCTGTGGTTGGAACTTCAGGTTAACTAGGTCTCTAAATTCCTGTCTTAGCCACCTGCTTGCCATGAAAAGCCATCTGTCTGGAAACAGAAGCAAAGGGAATACCAAGCCTCCCAGTTGGGATGGAGCCATGACTGATTAACAGCACAGGGTGGGGAAAAACCCTTCTTTGGGAGAATATATCCAGGGCAAGCAAAGTCCTCGTAGTCTGCTCCTGACTTGCAGTGGAGGTTTATCTTGCCTCCCACTGGTCACTCGGCTTCCATCACTAGGCACATTCCTGGCTTCCATGTTTGCTGAGCCAGACGCCATTGTTGGAATCCACTGACAAGTGACAGCTGGCTGAAACTAAGACAGCTTGTTCTGCACCCTCTCCCTGCACAATATCTCCCCCACCATGACTTTTTTCCCCAAAGCCCAGAGAGGATGGATGAGAACATGGCTTCCATTTGTGCCTGAGTACGAACTAATACCTGCCAACAAACGCATTCCTTCCATACCTGTCCATCAACTTGAGAGGAACAAGGCTTGGGAACAGGGGCTTACATTTGCTGAGCAAAATTCTTTATCTTTCCTCAGGTAGAGATGAAACCAGCTTGCCAAGAGATGAAATGCGCTTCTAGCCTGAATGTTGGAAAAGCATCGACTGGTGTCCCAGAGTTGACACTCCTTAGGGACTTCATTTTGGTTAACTTGCTCTTTAGTTCATCTCATGACAACACATTTGCATTGGAGCCCACAGAGAGAAGGGGCCCCATGGCCCCATAAGCCATAGGAAGACTGATAGAGCCTGATTCCAGCTCTCCTATGGCAAAATTTGACCTCAAAAGACCCTGTAGGAATATCCTCCCATGCAAGATCTGTGATAGATTTTTATTTAAAACCTTTTCTTTTAACACTCATCCACTTTGGATATTCTATTTATGTTCTGAAGTGACAGGTACCCTGACCAATTAAAAATCAAATGTATATAAAAAAGAAGAGAGATGGAGAGAATGGGAGAGAGAAAGAGAAATGGGAAAGAGAGAAAGGGATGCGAGACCTCACCCAGGGAACATCAGGATGTTGTGAGAGATAAAATATTTAAAGTATTTAGAGGTAAAGGCAAAATATCCGCAGCGACGATTTCCTCTCTAACAACACAAAAAGCTAGCATAAGAGAAACAACTATAATTCAGAGCCAAGAGATTTTAGTGGTGACATCATAAAGAGCACGGCCTGGGCTGGGCTGACTCTCAAATGACATCATGGTTGACACTGGGCACTGCCTTTCACAAGCACTCCATGGCAGCTTTGCTCACAGACACAGGCTCTGCTCTCTTGACACAGTGATATCAACTACCGAGGCACCAGGGGGCATGGGGCAAAGCTGGAGAGGCACAAACCTGCCCATGTGTCTCCGGCTTTCCTGTAATGAAGCTGGGGAGGCAGGCCCTGATGAGTCAGAGTTCCTAAGTGACAGAAGGAGAGAGCACTTGCCAGAGGTTGGCCACAGATAAGGACCGCCTCAAGCACTGTCCTTGGTTGCCCAGATTCTCCCCCCGCCAACTTAACCAAATGACCCCATGATCCATTAGTCACTCTTTACTGACATCCACTGGGAGTCATCAGGACTTCATGATCCACATAATTACAATGAAAAGTCTACACTGATTTCAATGATTCAAGTGACTTAGACAAAATGTTCCCCAGACAACTGACCACGGCTTCATCATCAGAGAGCTGGTCTGAGAGTTACTCCTGTAGACTTCAGTTACTGGCTGCCAAGACGCAGACATTTGTTTCTCCAATCCTTTTAGGAAGCCACTTCAAGATGGCACTCTCCCACCCAGTCAAAATCACAAAAAGGAAAAAAGTCAAATGAAGACCCTTTGTGTGAGGTTAAGATGACCAATGAGGAAGATCTAAAGGGTAGAGCCATAAAACCAGGGCCTTTACTCAGAGAACAGTAAAGTAGGTACCACCTGCAAAACCAGTGAAGAAACCCTCCAGACTGCACTTACCATTGTTATGAGAAATCCAAGTGTATTTCAATGTCAAAAGGAGGCAGCAACAGCAAGGCCCCAGCATCAGCCTTTCAATTAAAATGGTTTATCCACCATAAACAAAATACTTTAGTTTGGTCTCCTGGGCTCAGATCAAATGCCCCTCAAATTGAACATGGGATGGCCACCTTTCTCTAAAATCAGAACAGTTCAGGTTCAGGAAGTAGATAGTAGGCATCAAGCCTCTGGTAAAGAGAGATGCTTTCAAAAGGGTTTATCTAACTCTCTTCTCAACCAAATCAGGGTCTTCCAGAGCCAGATGCTGCTTCTGACACAAGAGCAGGGGGGCTCTGGTTTTGCTAGGCTCATCCTTAGCATCTGATAGCCTGACACAGACACTGACTGATGAAGGAATGAAAGAATCAGAACTTTAGTTATTATGAACAAGTCAAAGTTTGCTGAAGTCTAGAGAGCAAGCCATGACATAGGACAAAGTTAGGAAAGGTAGCACCATTACTTGGCTCCCATAGAGCTCAAATAAGCTGAATTGCCCCTCTACTTCAAAATGTATCAGAAGCCCTAAAAATGTTTATAATCTTTGACCCAGTAGTCCCACTTCTGGGACTCTATTTTATGGAGTTAATTGAATATATAAGGAAAGGACATGCTCTACTTTCAAAAACATTTCTCTCAGTATCAAAAATTAGCCAAATGTATCATAGAATGATCAAGTGAATTAAAGGTTATTTAAATATAAAACCATTAAGGGGCGCCTGGGTGGCGCAGTCGGTTAGGCGTCCGACTTCAACCAGGTCACGATCTCACGGTCCGTCCGTGAGTTCGAGCCCCGCGTCGGGCTCTGGGCTGATGGCTCAGAGCCTGGAGCCTGTTTCCGATTCTGTGTCTCCCTCTCTCTCTGCCCCTCGCCCGTTCATGCTCTGTCTCTCTCTGTCCCAAAAATAAATAAACGTTGAAAAAAAAATATAAAACCATTATGTATTTATTTATAGTTACTTGAAACAAGTAAATTGCTTATGATCATATCGTAAGAAAAATATTTTTAAAGTATGTTACATAATATGTCCTGAGAACAAAACGTATGGAAGGAAACAAGCCAAATATCAACAGTAATTGTCTTCCAGGAAGTGGATCACAGATAGTCATTTTTAGATTTTATTTTCCAAAAATTTTCTAAAAATTTTTCATTGAACATTCACTTTATAATGTGGTGGAAGTAAACAAGTTATATACATACAAGTTATAGATATACATATATATATGTATATACACACACATATATTATATATGTATATACACACATATATATGCACATCTATATATATACTTATGTATATACATATATATATACATATACATATATAAATATAAATTCAAGATAAAATAAACTTAAAATATACATACTTACATATATAAATTTAAAATGGAAACTGTCCCAAACACTGCCCTTCTAAGAAAGCAGGTGGCTATTTAGTGGGCTTTAAAAATTGACCCTTTCTGGGCTCTCCCATCCTGAACCTAATAATAATTTTAATCAATAATTTGTACATTGTTTCAAAGAGTTCTGATCCCTCCATGTTGCTGCCAACATGGACAGTGGGCTTGGAAAATGTAATAATCAAATTCCTTCTGGTGACAGTATCACAGAACCCAGACAGTGGAAGCTCCTTCTCATCCCTTTGTGACTGAAGAAGGTCTTTTATTGGGAGTCATCAGAAGTAAGCACATACTTATGAGAGATACAGATATTCATAAAAAAAGGCAGAGCTGGGGGAGATGCAATCACGTCACATTGAGGTTCCATGATACTTAGAAATGGAACAGGACCTTGAGGGGCAGGAGGTTAAAATCCCCTGGTAAGCCACTGAAACCTATCATCAGCCATGGATAGCCAGCATCCAGCCCCTCTACCCTCACTCAAGACACTGGGTCACTCCATTGTCTCCCTGCATCTTTGCACCAGGAGAGCATCAGGCAGCAGCGTTGACAAGATGCCCCTTTCTGATGTGTTGAAGTGGCAACTTCCCTTTACTGCCAGGGCCCACCAAACTAATTCTCAGGTGAGTTGGTTACAGCCCCCTAAACTCTTGATACTGCCTTAATTGGACCTTGTAATGAACTCAACTAAACGCCTCAGTACACTGATTGTGAAGGTCATGAAAAACAAGGAAAGACTGAGAAGCTGTCAGAGACCAAAGGGTGCCAGGCAGACAATGAGAACTAAATGCAATGGGGTGACCTGGACACAATTCTGGAATAGGGAGGACATTAATGGAAAAATTGGTGACAACCAAACGAAGTCTAGAGTTTAATTAATGGTAATACAGAAATGTCAGTTTCATAGTTTTGGCAACATATCACGGTAATATGTTAATAATGAGGGAAACTGGATGAGGGGTATGTAGGCATTCTCTGTACTGTCTTTGAGACTTTTCTGTAAATCTAAAATTACTTCCAAATTAACAGTTTGCTAAAAAAAGGAACCAGGGCCTCCAAAGAGAATGAAGATGAGGAATGGTAATTGTAGGTTCACCAGAAATCTGGGTGAAATGCTAGAAAGACGGTTGGAATTACAGAAAAAAGATCTGATTCAAAACTCCCTGCTCTTTTCAATGAGAACTTGAGTGAGTCACTTAACATCAGAGAACTTTAGTTTTCTCATCTGTGAAATATGAGTAGTAACATGTGTGGGGCAGGCTTGCTTCAAGTATCCTATGAAGTACTCATTAGGAGGGAGGGATTTAGTTCATTACCTGCTGTAGTTCCCGGGCCTACAACAGTGCCTGGCACAAATTAGCTACCTGACAAATGATCGTTATGTGAGTGAATATATGAACAAAGTTCAAAATGGTAATCTTACTTCAATTTATTGTTCTATTAATAGCAATATTAAAACCTTACCAACCCTATTGAAAATAATTTGAAACATAAGGGGAGGTAAACGTACTTGAGTATATGCAAATGGAACACCACAAAGCAGTTAAAATAAAGTAGGTTGAGATGTTTCACTACAACCAGAGCTTGACATAACGTTGAATAAAATATGTTAAGTAGTTACACAACAGTACATGTGATACCATTTATGCAAAATGCCTGAGAATACATAAAAGGTTGCCATATACAGATTCTAGGTACTTATTTGCATGGTGAAAAGTATCAAGAAACGTGGACCAGAAAGGTCCCTTAGATGTGTGGTAGTGGTCACCACAGGGCAAGAGCAGAGTGACTGAGATGGACCACTTTTCAGCCGTTTTGAGGTATGGCCGGGTCATACAAGCAGAGAGACTCTGGCTTCCAAACAGTGCGACCACTGGCAATTTCAAGAATGAAGTTAGCAGGCCTGTTAACCACATTGATTATCTGCTACTATATTACTTAGTTGCTAAAGAGCACACAAAGAAACACAAATTAAAACAGCATAATTTAGGAAAACCTGCTGTGGGAGTACTGGTTTAATTGCATGCTTGCAATTGGTTGGCACAATGGTTCTCGAGGTGGGGTTCCTTGACCAGCAGCACCAACATCACTTGGGAACTTTATAAAAGTGCAAAGTTGGGGCACTTGGGTGGCTGAGTCAGTTAAGTGTCTGACTCTTGATCTCCATTCAGGCTGAGTTCCTGAGATCAAGCCCTAGGTTGGGCTCTGTGCCAACAGCACAGAGCCTGCTTGGGATTCTCTCTCCCTCTCTCTCTGTCCTTCCCCCGTTTGCTCATGTGCTCTTTCATTCTCTCTTTCTCTCTCTCCTAAGGTAAATAAACTTTAAAACATGCAAATTTGGGGTGTCTGGGTGGCTCAGTCAGTTGTTGAGCGTCTGACTTTGACTCTGGTCATGATCTCACGGTTCGTGGGTTGGAGCCCTGTGCTGACAGCTCTGAGCCTGGAGCCTGCTTCAGATTCTGTGTCTCCCTCTCTCTCTGCCCCTTCCCCACTCGTGCTCTGTCTCTTTTTCAAAAATAAATAAACTTAAAATGTTTTTTTTGTTTTAATGCAATTCACAAGTTCCACCCCAGACCTTCTGAACTTTAGGGGTAGGGCTGAGCAACGGGTGTTTTAATAAGCCGTTGGTGATTCTGAAGCTTGCTCCAGATGAGAACCACTGGATTAGCAGGGTGGGCCGAGAAGGGATCCTGACCTGCTTAGCCAAAACTAAGCCCTTTTATCTCTGACTTATTTCTTCATTTCTTAAAATACTGATCAGGTCCAAATGATCTCCCAATTCCTTTTCAATTCTCCAAGTTTATGACCATAAACTGACTTAAACTATTTTTTTTTAAAGAAAGGTTATTTATTGTTTTTTTCTCTGTAGTTTTTTTTTTTAATATGAAATTTATAAACGATTTTAAGTTTAACTTTTCATCAGACTTTTTCACCTTGGAGAATATAAGGCCAGAGACCATTATCTGTACTTCTTACTATCTTCTCCATTGGCTGACTGTGGCTTAGCTACCTCTAATCCATCCATTACCTCGCTCTCCCTTGCCTTCCTTTACTACTGAGACTGTAAAGCTGAAACTCACTCTCCACTGCCCTTGCGGTAGGTACACCCGTATGAAATAGATCCCCCTAGGATATGTGAGTGAAAGGTTGAGCTTTCTAAACGTAAAACACAGTCTGGAGGGAAGGAGGTCTTACATAGGCATCAGTCCTGTGTAGCAGCCTTCTTGCAAACATGAGGGTCACACGGGAAGGGTGGAGGATCAGGAAGACTTTGATGTCATTCTTGGACAAGAAGTAGAGAGAGAACTGAGGGCTACAGTGAGCAGGTGGAATTACTGAGGACAGGATGCCTAAAAGGAGTAAGTTTTGAGCAAGTATGTAAAGTGAGAACAAGCTTCGCAGAAAGGAAAAAGAAGGCATGCCAAACCTGTATTTATACAAGAAACTTTATTATATCCATTAAAACATGGGTTTGATGTGCTGGTTATACATATTTTAATGCACACTAAAATGAATACATAACTATTAAAATTTACACACACACACACACACACACACACACATACATATATATATTGGCTCATGTGCCACCAAAAATCATCTTGTGAACCAACAGAAGGTTGCCTGGCACTCACAGGGAGCGCTGGATTATGCAAATTCATGGCCAGAGGGTTTGCAGCTTTAGGTCTGAAATAGCAAAATGTAAGCTGGAAAGATCCAAATCTAAGCTTGCTTGAACTTAGCAGGAACCAGTACTTCTCAGAGAACACATTTCTGTACCAAGTGGAAGGTCTTCATGTCTATTGTCTGTATTTCCCTAAGGTACACCACATATCTTAGCTAACCCCGAGTACACAAGGAAATATAATGAACACAAAGAATGCCTTGGGAAGGCTCTGTGATCTCTAAACCCCTAGGACACTTACTTTTACCCTTAACAAGACTGCGTGTTCATTTTAATGTGCATGTGCTATATGTTGAGATTTAGAGTCCTATAGCAAGGCTCATTTCTTTATAAAATGCCTTATGGGGTTCTGGTAGCTTTCTCTTGCAAGACATTTCTTCTTTCTTGTTCTGGTCTCACCACTGCCCGGCCCCCCCCCCCCCCCCAACTACCTCCCTCCAACAGAGAGGCACAGTGTTTCCTCTTTGTGGAAAGGCCATTACAGAGACACCAGCCTAGAGGACAGACCAACAGGAGGTGCTGATCTGTGTCTCCCTCCTTTTCCTGCCCTTATCCCAGCAGAGATGTTGCATTTCTGTCCATAGGCAGGAGCTTCCTGTCCTTTCTCATGTCATTCTCCAGCCCTCCCCACCAGCCCTCAGCCCATCTCTGCAGGCAGGGCCAGTACCAAGCTTGACATGGCTTTATGGTGTTTGTAAATGGCACCATCTGAAGGGCACGCTGCAGCCTTGGTCCAGCTTCTTGAGCCATGAGCCCACTTTTGTCACCCCCCCCCCATCCCCACCCCATGGATGCAAAGACTGGAGCCTGTCTGTCTACCACCCACAGCTGCTGAACTGCGTCATCCATGCACAGGGCCACAGGAGTCAGCTTGCCAGCAGTCTCCATGGAGAAGGGCAGAGGTCACAAGAGAAGCCACTGAGAGACATGCCGACGTAGCAGAGGATATGCTGCAGGTTGACAGGGATCACTTTCCTTTCTCAACGTGGAAGAAAAAAAATTAAAATCTTTATAGTAGGAGCTAGATCAAGGGGGAGGGAGAGGCAGAATGGGAGGATGAGAATGACATCTGTGTCAACTGTTTATTTTGGTGATTGTCTGCTAGTTGCAGGCAACATGGCTGAGCAAAGCTGTCATGGAAACACGATTTCGTTGCAGATGACAAGTTGGCATAAAGACAATGTAGGTGGAAAAGAGGTACGGGAAACAAAACTACCTGTCAGACAGGTGGAGGAAGGAAGAAAATCTACTCTCACACACTTGCCCGTAACTAAATGTCAGATGTACACAATGCAGTAAAATAATTAGCATGGCATAATTACTGTTCAGATGGAGCCTGTGTATATGCCAAACAAATTGCTGTACTAGAGCACAAGCTGTTAAAACAAATTGAGTTACTTAATTTTTACATGTAGCAGCCTGTTTTATCATTTCCTAAGATGCCAACGTTTCATTAATAGTGCAGTCTTTTTAAGTGTGCATAGATCTGGGCCACTACAAAGGCAGACCCACTGGCCTCCTTCTTGAGACTTTGCAGACAAAAATCGACAGATCTCTCCTTCTTTCCACACTTGCCCCATCCAATCTCTTCTCCACATGGCAGCCAAGGGAATATTTTAAAGCCATAAGTCAGATCATGTCACATACGTGATTTAAGATCTTTCAACGCTCCCAGTGACCTCAGAATAAGATCCAAAGGCCAAAAGCGCTCCTATGCCTCCTCCTGACCGCCTAGGGACACTGAGCTCCAGCCACACTGTCTTTCCTTCAGTTCAGGTTCAATTCCTCTTCTACCCGAGGTCTTCACATTGGCCACTTCCCTTGCTCAGCACACTCCTCTGCCACTCCTCTGGCTCCTGTCCTCCTCCATCCCCCACCCCTCCGTAACTGTCTCTTCCACAGGACTGGACCTAGCTTTCGTAGCCACAGGGAGAGCTTTCTGACCACCCTACAAAAAGGAGTCCCTACCCCTCCCTGACCCCAGCTGGTCTCCACTAAAGCTCCCGGCTTCCTTTCCCATAGTTGATCACATTTCATGCTATAATTTTATATGCCAATTTGTTCTTTTAACTGTTCAATGTGTACCACCCCCACGAGACTCTAAGCATCTGGGGGATACAGATCACATGTGTTTTGCTCACTACTATGTATCCACCTTAGGCAGTTCCTGGCATGTAGTAACTGCTCAATAAACCTAGGTGATTATATCCAGCCTTGGGTGTCATTTCCCTCACTGTGCACCTGTTTTCTCTTCTACAAAGTGAGAGTGTAGACTGGATCGTTGCTCTCTCCACCTGTGGGTGGTTGTCTACTTCTGGATTCATGAGACCAATTCAGTGGTTGTCAAAGACTAACACTCACAGAAACATGAAATCCCATAGAAATGACCAGAAACATGGAAACAATGCTTACTCTCACCACCAGTGAAACCAGAAAGGTAAGTACCATTTCATGATACTCTTTTTTCGGCACCTATATATTTGTATGCATTTGTTCACTTGGTTGTGATGTCAAGGATACGTGTGTATTCCTGTGGGCCACAGACAAAAAACATCAACAAGTTTTACAAACATGGGATGCTGAGAAAGGCCTGGGCTATAGAAGCTCCAAGACCTTGAACCTGGCTCCCAGCCTTGGCCTTCCAGGATCTTTCTCCCCACTCCCCCTTCACCCCTAGGGCAAGCTGGGAAGATCTGTCTAAATGGGACAGCATTCTTTGACCCCGGAGACCAAGAAGAGACTTTAGACTTGGTCCCCAGGAAGGCATGTCTCAGTCAGTCCTGCTTTTATCACCTTTATTTAACAGAGAGGTCAGAATGCCAGATAGAGAGAACTAGGAATAATCTCTCTCCATTTCACTACTGTATGGAGAGGAGCCAGGCTGGACACCACAGTCAGAGGCCAGGGCTGGGAGGAGGGGGACCCCTTCCCCAGAGTCTTCCTCCAAAGTGGCAGACCACTCAGGAGGAAATGCTGATTAGGGACTGTTAGAAAAGCAGCATGAAATGGAAATATCCATGGTGAACCCAAAGACTCCAAATAAAAGGGAGCCAGTGGGCACTGCCTCTTGTACTGGCTTGCTACTTTCTCAACATCCCTCCAAACCCTTGCTGCCATGTCCTGGGCACGCCTTACACTTCCTTCCACCACCTGCCACCAAGGCAGGGCTTCCTGACACTGAGGTGGGGCATTTTGCCACAGAGGCAGGGCTGCTTCTCACTCCTAGGCTGCTGGAAAATCAAGTGAGCACTTTCATTCCTAAGGTGGCAGGAGACAGCAGTCCAATCATGTGGTCAGACTGGACCATGTGTCAACAATGCAATTTGACCACCTTGGAGGTTAAACCTGGTGACCCCTGGACCTTCCTTTCAACTCCGAAAAACAAGCCTAACCCACAGGTAGGGGCCTGGGCTCAGCTTTCCCATATGGAGAATAGGCCAGCATGTTTTTCTGGCTACAGGGAGAGTGTGTGTGTGTGTGTGTGTGTGTGTGTGTGTGTGTGTGTGTGAGTGTATGTGTGTGTGTATAATGTGTATTATGTATAACTGCTGACCCATTATAGCCTAGGGCTCAACCCTGGGGATCCAGAACCCACTTTTTTGCTTTAGACTTCTGGACCTCGGGTCTTAATCACCTTCATTGACTCTTCCCCAGGAAGCTTCACCAAAGGACATGATTATTCATGAGTTTCCTGGCTCCTGGCTTCTTGATAGCTTTTCTTATTAGGTCTGCAGAATATTACTCAGATTCAGGTGATGGGGTTTTTCAAAAGCACAGGAGCCTATTTTACCCTATGGATGGGGTAGGAACTTAATGGGACAAATAAATGCACAAATAAATTCAAATGTACATCACCCCCTTCTCTCTCTCAATCTCTCTCTCTCTCTCTCTCTCTCTCTCACACACACACACACACACACACACACACACACACACACACACACAC
>NW_024412377.1:59597231-59665441 GCF_014898765.1 Herpailurus yagouaroundi
ACACACACACACACACACACACACACACACACACACACACACACACAGACACACACAGCAAACACACAGCCTGCTTTGAGGCAGGAGAAGGGTATCTATTTCTGGCAAGCTCCCCGAGGAGGCCTCAGGGGACTGGTAACTCACTCCCCTCCCCTTCTTTGAGCCATCCAAGTCTCTCCTCTCATTAGCCCACCCTGGATCTCAGACCACCCTCTCTGCTCAGCTCCTGGACAGGATACCCCCCTGCCAGGGGCTTTTCCTGGCTTAGTCCCCCATACCTATGTTCCCCAAACAGCCTCTAGGTAAGGTGGCTGTGACTTTAGTAGCCCAGGAAATGGTAGCTCTAATTACAATTAACCCTGCCTCACCTGACACCACCAAGCACTATAAGGTCCCTCACATTCTTACCTTTCTCCCATCCAGAAAGCCAGGCTGACCCACCCACCTGATTTGCCCAGGAGTGACGGGGTTCCCAGGATGCAGAGTTTTCAGCATCAAAACTGGGAAAGTCCTGGGCAAAGAAGGATGATTTGGTCATACTCTAGAACCCTAAAGTCTGGTCTTGCCCCTTGGGCTCCTCTGATGACCTTTCTCCAGGCCTCCTGAGCACATGTCTTATCTATCTCTGGTTTACCAATTCCTACTTGGCCCTCAGCAGGGACACTGGAGTTAACAGGAGAGGGAATACAAGTCATGCCAGACCAAAGGCTTGGAGACAGATGCCTAGGTTTGATTTCTGGCTCTACACAGCTATAGACCAATCACATGAACACTCTAGACCTCAGTTTACTGATATGGAAAATGGGGCTATTAATTGTACTGACCAGTAGATGGTCGGCAAGCTGTTGGGTGTCCCACCCAGTTCCCTTTTTCCTGGTTGGTACACTGGTCCCCCAGCTGGGGTTTGGCTGCTAATAGCATAAAGCTGCCCTTGGAATACAGGAGTCACTCCTGAAATGCATAGGAAGTGATGCCACACACCCTCCTGGGAAGTGTGACCTATAGCCAGTGACTGATTGACACCAGAGAACAGAAGCCCAGCCGCCCTGCCTCAAGTGAGAACAGATCTGTGGTGCCATTCACATGCCAGCGCTCCCTGTGGGGTCAGGCAGAGACTGGATTTTTCCTGCAGCCACATCTTTGCTTGGCTTCCTCCCCCATCCTATCCAGCTTCCCTCACTTTCTCAACAAATGACTTGTCCAAGAATCCCTGGCTCAGGCTCTGCTCCTAGAGAGCATGAGCTGAGACACCTGCTTCATAGAACTGCTGGAAAGACTAAAGGAGAGACTGTGATAAAGTGCTTATCCTGTCAGAGCCTCCACATAGTAAGTTCCCGTACTCTAGCTGTTCTGTGCTGACCTGTATGAGCTAGTCTTGTCCCACGGTACCACAAGTCTTATCTCCCCCTGCCTCCCTGTGGCACCTCAGTTGCTAACACCTCCATGCATGACACAGGTGCACGGGCATATCCTAGGTGTACCAAATGCTGGGTACCCCAAGCTGTTATGCAATCCCTGACTCACAACTTCTATTCTAGAATGGAAATGTCCCTATAACA
The DNA here is from genome assembly GCF_014898765.1 of Herpailurus yagouaroundi. Taxonomy (NCBI): domain Eukaryota; kingdom Metazoa; phylum Chordata; class Mammalia; order Carnivora; family Felidae; genus Herpailurus; species Herpailurus yagouaroundi. The sequence continues at coordinate 59,598,791 of NW_024412377.1, forward strand.
TTGTTACAGAGGATATTGTTCTGAGTTTTGAAGTAACCACCTGCAAGCCCCAGGAGTAGGAGAAATAGCAGATTTCTTACATTGATCACAGTTGAGAATGGCTGCCTACATCTAGGCCCCACTATCCCAGGCCTTCCAGGAGGCCTGGGTCCTCTTTCAATGTGCTTCCTAAAGAGATCATAGACAGAAGGTTCCTCCTCTCATCTTCCACTGGCAAGCCCTGTCCCAAGTTCAGGGACAAGTTTTCTCCTTGGTGCTGGTGGTTTCTCTGTGGATGCCACTTCCCAGGGCTGTGAGGGCACCAGCCTTTGATAAGGAACATTTAGATTAAAACCCCAAAGTTGTAAGGAGCCAATCCTGCTCTAGGAGGGACAGAAAAACTAGAGAAGAAATCAAGGTTTCAGTCCTTGTCCTCCAGAAACTTAGGGCAGGCAAAACGACACAAGAATCATCAGACATTTACTGAAAAAGAAAAACAATGATTACCAAGATCCAACCTTTACTGAGCACTTACTATGCATGGGGTGTTTTGCCAACTGCTTTGCATAGGTGTTACTAGTTAATCCTCATAGCTCTTCTATCATCCTCCCTGTCACTTTCCAGAGGGATATAGGAGACTGTGGGAGAGCAAGGAGCTTGCCCAGTGTGTGTGTCTAGACAAAGGGAGCAGGAGTCATCCCAGGCAGACTGCTTCTGGCCCACATTCGCCTCTACTAAGCTCCACCCCTCCTAGCACTAGCCTGACCCCCAGGGGCTTTCAGTGGAGTGGCTGAAATAACTGTGAGTTTAAGGAACAGAATTCTAGCAGAGGCGGGGGGAGTGAGGTACACGGGGAAATAGTAAATGATGGGGACAACATGAGGCACTGACAACATCATACAGTGCCAAGTTGTGAGATGGAAGTGTTCATGAGAAAAGTAGGGGCTCCTTTTCCATGCCTCTTGTCAGCAGCTAGGGACCCCTCCACCCCTGCCAGAAAACAAAGAATGCTACAAGAGAAGGCAGTCTATCTGCCGGCTTCCCAGGGACCCACTCTGTGCCAAATACCCTCCCGAGCAAATATTGATATATTAACCACAGCTCAAACACTGCGAATGCAGCGAGCATGCCTCAGCAGGGAGGGGGAGCCTGGCCCCCTGCCACCTCCCCCGTGGCCCTCATCAGAGCCAGAAACAGGATCTACTTCCTGGTGGAGGGGTCTGCAAGGCTCTTGAACCAGGGCTGGCTCAGGAACAAGAGTCCAGGGGATGTTAAGACCTGCCACCCTCATGATGGGCAGGCTGGGGATGGAACCATGTCTGTGCATAAAAAGCTCCAGGGACTCCCATCACTTTCTTCTGCAGGCTTCAGGGATATGTAAATTAGGCCAGGAACAGGGACCCAGGGAACAAGGAACTCAAGAGATGTGATAATGATGCCAATAGTCAAAGTGGAGACCCAGCACTGAGTTCTGCTCAGTTATGGGTGACGGAGATCTTAGTTATATTTATGTATATGGCTCATAGATAGTAAATAAAACCAGAAATCCATTTTGCCTTTTTTCCCCTTGTTATTTTTTCTGTCACTAAAGAAAAGAATGGAACTTAGTTTCTTAGATTTGAAAGGGAAGTATCTTCATTGATCAGATCAGAAAATGCCAGAGCTGGACGGGACACAAGATACCACTTCATCCACTCTCTCCTTTTAATGATGACGAAACCAAGACCCAGGCAGGTGAGCTGATTTGCCCAAGGTCCTAAGCAGTAAAGCCAAGCCCAGAAGAGGGCCCAGGCTTCTGTTTTCTGCAGCAGTAAACCCTGCATACAACACTTGCCTCCCCAAGCTCAAATATCAACTGCCAGTTTCTAGGGGAGGCCGCTGTGTCTACAGAAATGGTATAGGATGCAGGGCAAGAGGAGTGGGGCATACATGGACCTCTAGGCATGCCAGGAAGCCCTGTGTGAAGGAAGTCAGCTATGCCCAGCTGGTATAGAGTGAGGATGTCAGATATGCAGGGGGCAATCCTAGAAGCCCAGTCGTACTAACTGCAAATTGCTGCCTGGAGCATTGTGTCAAGAGTGGTTCTGAGGCATCTTCCAGGCTCTACGAGATGGTGTCTTGTGATCTATTTGTGATGTCTACCATGGGCACAGGGGGAGAGTCTCAACAAATAGGCCAATTACTTGCCATGCCTTCCTAAGTGTATAAGGGTAATGATGATACTTGCGGTTGTTTTCTCTCTTTCTCAAGAAACCCTTCCAGGTCCCTCCAAGGAGAGAAAGTGGAACATGCAATGCAGAATGGCAAGTATATAACAGGCGCTTAATAAATATATATTTATTGGAAGAAAACCCAGAAGGGAGGGAGGATGCAGGCAGGACACCCCCCTCATCCCCTGGAGCTTCACTGCCTTGAAAAATCCCATCTTCGCACCTGGGCTTATTTGCCCTCGTCAAGGCTGCTGCAGAAAGACCTGAAACACTGTTCTGCCTGCCAGCGGCCAAATTGACTCAGAAACTCCTGGAGCCCTGGGGGGTCTTGGGTAAGAAATTCAGAGCCGTTCACTTCGAAGAGACCTTGAAGTTGCCCATCTTTCCTTCCGAGAGCAAACCTTCACACAGAGGCCCACCTGCACCTGGGGCTGCAGCAACCACAAAGACCAGGAGGAAGAGAAGGAAGGCTAGGGTGAGGGGCTGTTCTTCCAGCGTTCAGGAAAGATACTGGTTAAAAGAGGGAAGAGGGATGGTGCCAGTTGGAAGAGTCACACAAGCCAAAGGGTAAGGCCAACCACGCCCCTCCCCCACCTCAGAAAATCAGCAGTTCCCACTGCCTTCTAAGTCAAGTATAAAAACCTTTGATCTGACAGCAGGAGACCCTATCCTTGAATCCGGTCTCCCCTGTGTCATCTTCATGCTCCTGACAGATTAATCCTAATGCAATACCATAAAGAACCTCAACTGCCCCCTTGAGCATGAATTTGACTCATGGTTTTTTCCTTCCTTTTTGCTTTTTGGTCAGAATCTGATCTATCCTTCAAGATTCAGCTCCATGCCACCTGCTCCAAGAAGCCTTCACTATTCCCTGGGTTGTGCTCTCTCGCTCAATCTCTCTCTTCCTCCCTCCTCCCCCACACACTCTTACACACACACACACACACACACACATTCTTATACACACAGTAAAATAGAAACATATCTGAGTCTACCCCAATTTCATCCCCAAATCACAGAATTGGATGTGAAGACATATTGCCTGCGATACACAAACAAAAAACACAAGTAACTAAAAAGAAAAAAAAAAAAAAAACCCACTGCCACAAAGCTGATTTTAGGTTCTTAAATTCCTCCACTCTAACCCGCCCTGCTTTGGAAAAGGTTTTGTCCAGGCCACAGAGACCTTTAAAAAAATTAATAAAGTTAGGTCATGAGTGTGCATAATTCTGCGGTGAATGCCCATCCATTGCATATTCACTGTGGATATAAACTAAAACTTAACCAGTTAACTTTATTTATACTCTGGATGGAGCCTTCTCTTTTAATAAAACAGAATCCGTTAAGGATTATAAACAAACAGTGTTTTATGAACTAAAACTGCAGTGCACTAGTCACTCAAGGGCAAAAACTGGGCTCTGGGAGGCTCAGCCAGCTATAAATAAAGATAAGGCCCTGCCAGGCATGGGCTTGGGCAGAGTAATTGCTGACTCCATAATCAGCTTCTCCCCTCCTCCTTCAGGCCCACAAATCACTTGGGCGTTGGGTCACTGCCCACTGGATTCAGCCCAGAGACAGAGAGAAATGGCAAAGCAGTTCATTAGCTCTGAGACAGAGTATAAACTGGGACTCATGAAATGTCTAGGTCCCAACACCCTCATCCTCTCAGCCCACATAACCAGACTGGTCAGGGCGAGAGTGTCAGTAGGTTGCGACTGTGCTACACTCTGGACATGGGCCCTCATCAAGGGCTGTCTCTGCTAAACTGCCCCACCCTCTCTGGGACACTTTGTTCCCATCCCCCAATACCCACCCCTCAACCCAACCATATGGTTGGGAGCTGCCAGTCACCCACCTTGGATCCAGGGGCCACAGTGACTGCTCTGAGTGTGAGGTACATATCCAAGGAGAGCCAGTGAGAGCCCACGTTCGGGCTTGTTCATACTATAGCTGCATCCCTTTCCAGGTTGCTTACTCGATGGAAGAACACGTCTTTGGAGCTACCAGAGACCACATTTCTTGCTACACGAAGAAAGCCAATTCACAGTGAAAATGCTCTATGATACCCTGCAGTCCGTCCATCCTTCCTTCCTTCCTTCCTTCCTTCCTTCCTTCCTTCCTTCCTCCCTCCCTCCCTCTCTCCCTCCCCTCCCTCCCTCCCTTCCTTCCTTCCTTCCTTCCTTCCTTCCTTCCTTCCTTCCTTCCAAGAGCAAACTTTCACACAGAGGTCCACCTCCACAAAGGTCCACCCCCACCTTCCACAAAAACCAGGAAGGAGGGAAGGGAAGGGATGCACATCAGTGTACATTTGTCCAGACCCACAGAATGTACACCATCAAGACTGAACTCTAACATAAACTATGGGATTTGGGTGATTGTGATGTATCAGTATTGGCACACCAGTTGTAACAAATGTCCACTCTGGTGACGGATGTTGATCGTGGGGGAGGCTGTGCATGTGTAGGGACAGGGGCTTGTGGGAAGTTTCTGTACCTGCCTCTCAATTTTGCTCTAAAACTAAAACTGCTCTAAAAAAAATAAAGTCTTTAAACAAAAAGAAAGCCTACTTGCCCAAGGCAGAATGAAACTGAGATGCAGAAAGAAGCAGAGAGGAAAAGAGGATGAGCCCTAATGACCAGGGGGTCCTCATTTTTGTGTAAGTTAAGTCCCTGCTCATTATCCCAAAGAGTCCTCATTAACCCTACTTTCAATAACTGTATCATTTATTGAGCACCCACTAGGTAGCAAACATCGCAATAAGCCATTGGGTGCTAATAATGTTAAGACTATTGTTACTTTTATTGAGGGCCTGAAGTTTGTCAAAGGCTTTCCAGGACCGTCGCATCTAATCCAAACACCACCAGTGAAGATGTTCTCACCTTCATTTAGCGGATGTAGAAATTGAGGCTTAAAGCTAAGTACCTTTTCCAAGGTTCTATGGCTACTGATTAGTATAGCCAGGATATAAACTCAATGGCACTGAAGCCCATGCCCCCATCCTAACCCCCATACTATCTTGCTGCAGTGTGATTGCAATTTTATTTGCATAAAAAATGTGTGTGTGTGTGTGTGAGAGAGAGACAGAGACAGAGACAGAGAAAGGGAGGGAGAGAGAGAGACAGAGAGAAAGAGAGATGGGTAGAGGGGGAAGGCTCATGTCAGGCAGGATCACATGGGTCCATGGTGAAAATGGGGCAACAATACAGAAATAACAGAGGAGAAGGTCCTATTATGTCACCGGCTCACATTACATAGTGACATTAAGCTGAGGCCTTAACTCTCTATCCACTTCAAAGGAATAGGCTGGTACATGGCAGGAGCTTAATAAATACTGTTGCACAGATAACACAATCATATAGCTATTCTCTCACTTTATCCTCTCTGGTGTAGACAAGAGAAGGCAATATCATTTTTATTTCAATGGGAAAAGTGAGGCCCATTAAGCTACCCAGCTTCTTCCCTTTATCTTGTGACACCCATCCCCCTTTACCTCTGTGCCGCACTCCACTGACTTGTATTTTCTCTTCTTTGGAAGTGTCACACTCACTCTTATCTTGGGAGCCCTTATACCCACTCTTCCCTGGGCCTGGAATACTCCCTCCCTCCCACATGACCTGGCTAACTGAGTTCCACTCCCTCAGTGCAGAAGTATTTTCTTGGGGTCATCTTCTGTGACCACTCTGATGTCTCCAGTTTCTGCTCCCATAGCCCCCCTTTCTCTCATGGCAGGAGAACAAACTGAGGGCTGCTGGAAGGGAGGTGGGTGGGGGATGGGCTAAATAGGTGACAGGCATTAAGGAAAGTGCTTGTTGGGATGAGCACTGGGTGTTATATGGAAGTGATGAATCACTGGGTTCTAGTCCTGAAACCAATACTACACTGTATGTTCAGTAACCGGAATTTAAATAAATAAAAAAAAATCCTCCTTCTAATGATGTATATGGGTTATCATCTCATTAACATTCAGCTGGCCTCCGTGACTATAAACTCTTGAAGGCATGGAACATGCTTGTTGCACTCACCATTTCATCCCAAGAGTCTAGCATGGTGTCTACGATGCTCTCAGCAAATGTTTGATGAGTGATGAATCAAGAAATGGATGTGTGTCCAGAATGACCCTGAAATAAAAAGTACTCCTAACACGTAAAAATCCTAAAAAGGGGTTTGGTCTCTTTGGGAAGCCAGGCCCACCACTCAAGACCTCAGGTCACTGACCTTGGCCCAGGCCTTCTAGTCGACTTTTATGGCAGGAGAAGGCCCACTGGGCCAATACCTCAAAATCATAGATCTATAAGATAGTTAAGTCTCATACCCTCAAAAAGATGGGCTTGTTCTACACCCGACCCTGTAACAGCAGAGGCAGTTGTGAAATGAGAAAAGAAAAACCGTAAAGAAGTGTCAGCTGCCTGGGACAAAAGATCCTTCTCTCTTTCCTTCTGTAATCTGCCAGGGAACACCTTTTACATCCAGCTGATTATGTTTAACCATGGGCTTTTTGTCCTCGCCTTATAATTACGGCCTTTTAAAACCCAGTCACAAAATTAATTGCCCCTTAATGAAGCAGGGTAGCAATTAAGGGCAGCGAACCTTGTGAGGAGGGAGAAACACACATTTGTTTGAGGTGTATCGTCAGGAGCCCGACTTTTGAGGCATCGTCATTATGGTTGTAAATATTTCCTAAGGCTGTGTGACACCTTCTCAGACCCCGTCGGAACTGCCAGGCTCTGGAGAAATCTGTTGTTCCTTCAGAGTTAATTAGAGTCCCATTTGGAGCTTCCTGCCTCCTGGACTGGAGAGGAAATACAATTTATTATTGCTCAATGCACACTGGGTCCACTGAGGACAAGAGGCCTTCCTAGAAAAGCCACTGCACTGCATGTCAGCATCTCCCCCATCAACGCTGCTCATAAGGTACAAACGTGAATGTGCAGATGTTAGAGAAGCCCAAAGCCGCAGGCAGAGCCCCCGTGCGTGGACCTCCACCGGCTGAGGCTCTGTGTGTCAAAAGGAGCATACCTATGCTATTAGCCTTGTGGTAGGGCAGCCAAAAAGAAGTTGGTCACACCCAAGTGGCCAGGCCACATTGGTTGGGCTCCCTGTCACCCTTTAGCAGCGCTAACGACCTCACATGGCTGAGAAACAGCGAGATAAATGAACCTGCATAGTCATAGTCTGTCCCTGCCATTTTCTAGGCTCTGGGATGATGCTCATGTCTCAAAGCTGGAGATGACAATGACAACACCACCAGCACCACCACCAACAGAAACAGTAGTAGCTAACACATACTGAGGACCTACTACGTGTCAAGCACTTTAGTTCAATTACAACAATCCCACCAGGAATGCGTCACTCCATTTTATAGTGCAGAGAAAACTGAGGCGGCACAGAGAAACGGAGTCACTCTTTCACTGACACAGAGCTCCATGGCAGGACCAGAACACAAACCTGGGCACTTGCTCCTAACCGCAAAGCGTATTCCCTCTCAAGCAGAGGCTGGTGCTGTAAAATAGCAGTGATGCGGTGGCTGGTCCATGACCCTGCTAACTGAGGGCAGTTTCCATCTTTCTGGCAAGGGGACTGACTGCCCTCGTGGAGCCCAGTGCCATCCTCCGCCCCCACCAGGACTCTGCCAGCTGCAGGGATTTAATCACTTCATTTTCTCTGGTTCTGGTTTGATGACGATGGCTTCAAGTTCAAGGCCCTCTATGAGCCAGCTGTCCCCAGCCATCCTCCTGCCCTTCACACATCCTCCTCTGCCACCTGCTCAGATCATCCCAGCTCCTCCTGCCTCCTTGGCTACCTGCAAAACTTTCTCCAGCCGGGATGTTCTTCCTGCTTCTCTCTACATTTGTAGGTCCTTCCAAACCCAACTGGTGCACCCTGCCATGTCTTACGACACCTCTGCCAAACCCAGCTCACTGAGACCCCTTCTTCCTTGAAACCTCTTGACCCGGAGTTTTTCAGGCCTTACTCGGCACATAAGTTTGCCAAGCCGGTATATGCATGTGTTTTAATTCATAGCACCATTTATTATCCTTTCATGCAACAAAATCCCTGAGCTGCCGCTTACTAGCTGTGTGACCTTTGGCAAGGTGCTTCACTTCTTTGTGCCTTAGTTTCCCAGATTGCTGAATGGAGATAACGAGTGTGCCTGCCTCATAGAGGTGTTTGAAGTTAATGCAGGGAAACTACTTAGCCTAGTGTCTGGCTCACAGTTAAGTGCCCCATAAATGTCCATTGTTACTCCCTATCACAGAGAATTATAGCTCCTTGAGGATGGAACCATGTCTGATGCTCATGTGCAAGTATGACTGGTGAGTACGTATCTACTTGTGGACTATTTTGGGAGTGCTTAGCTCTCTACACCTTCCTTTCTAACTGCTTTGGAGGTGCCAGACTGGGAGTGTGGAGAGACCTGGAGCCTCCTGCTTCTCAGTGATGGGTGTCTGGTCCAGCCTGCCCCAGATCCAGTGTCCCTGGGCCTTGGATGTCTAAGAACTGGAGTCTCCTTGTTCCTGACTCACCATATACTCCAGGCCAGGCAAACAGAACTATGTGCCTTTCCCTCTGCTTCCATGTCCCCCTGGCCCAACAGAGGGCTGGCACTCTGCTTTCCTGAAGCCAAAGGAAGCCCCTATACTTGTTTTTTTTAATTTTTTAAAAAATGCTTTTATTTCATTTTTGAGAGGTAGAGAGAGAGACAGAGAGAGAGACAGAGAGACAGAGCACGAGTGGGGGAGGGGCAGAGAGGGAGACACAGAATCCCAAGCAGACTCCAGGCTCTGACCTGTCAGCACAGACACAGACAACAGGGCTTGAACTCACAAATTGCGAGAGCATGACCTGAGCTGAAGTCGGAGACGTAACCAACTGAGCCACCCAGGTGTCCCAAGGAGGCCCCCATACTTCTTAGAGAAAGATCCTAAGCTGATATATCCTGTTTTTGCAAGTCAGAGAAAAAGAGAAAGAGATGTGGGTTAGTAGTTTTGTAAGCCAACCGCCATATCTTCTTGCTCCCAGATTCCAATCTATGCTCTTCTTTCCACACAGCTTCAAGCTCCAGGGACTTCCAAAGACTCCCAAGCCTTGGTCACTGTGGCTAAGGCTTCAAGGTCAGAATCATTCAGGAATCTTTTGACGTTGCTGGAAAACCCCAATGAGTTTTGAACACTGAAGACAGCTCCCAACAGCCACTGGGACTGTATTTGGCCTATTTCACTTTGCAAGATGCTCCAGCTACACCCATGCATGCGCTTCCTCTCCGCTTGGCTTTTTAAAAGGCCAGAGAGGAAATAAAAATGAATGATGACGGAATGTCCACATGGGTAGAAAAACAGAATAGCCTGAAGGTTCCAGGGCAGGAACTGACACAATGTAATTAACTATTCGGAATAAACATGTTTGGTGCCGCCAGCAGGGCTGTTTGTTTGCCTGCACAAAATAATGCTCTTAATAAGTCTAAGATTAAACCTTCTGGAGATTCATTAAATGCAACACCTTGACTTGAAATGTTAGGAATGGCCAGGAAGGCACAATATTTTCTTTGCACATTGCTCAGTGGCGGTTGTCGTCTTGCATAAACAGTTCCCGGCCTCTGTTATGTGTTGTATAAAAGTTGTCACTAATTGTGATTTGGCATTGGTGCTGTGTAAAATGCTTATTTCTTAAATAGTTGAATAAACACATAACAAGGAAATAGGATGGATCAAATTTAAACCGTGATGGCCGAAGAGCTGACACATGTCATTATATCATGAAGTTGCTCTCCAAGGCAGACCAGTGATGTTTATGACTAACAGTGTCATTTAAAAGAATCAAAATGAGCATAATATCTGCCATTTATTACAAAGCTACCACATCCCAGACCAATATGGGACTCACTATACATCTACTATACACAGAAGTCCTTCTTGTTTAATTTTTTTAATGTTTATTTTTGAAAGAGACAGAGTACAAGCGGGGGAGGGGCAGAGAGCAAGGGAGGCACAGAATCCAAAGCAGGCTCCAGGCTCCAAGCTGTCATCACAGAGCCCAATGTGAGGCTTGAACTTACAAATCATGAGATCATGACCTGAGCTGCTGTCAGATGCCTAACCAACTGAACCACCCAGGCAAAGAAGTCCTTTAAAGGAATATAATTAGTCCCATTTTATTTTACTTTTTTAAGTAATCTCTACACCCGACGTGGGGCTCGAACTCACAACACCTAGATCAAAAGCCATACGGTCTACCGACTGAGCCAGCCAGATGTCCCTCATCAGTCCCATTTTAAAGAGCAGAAAACTGAGGCTCAGAAAGTTTACATGACCTCAAAAGCTACCCAGCTTGTAATGGAAGAAGCTGGGATTTGAAGCTAGATCTCTCTAATTCTGAAATCTATGACCACCAGCCACCTAGCCTCCTAAAACAAAAGAAAGACAACCTGGGAAATTCTAATCACACACTAATTGCATGACTAATTAAAAGGAAATGATACTCACAGATTTTATTTGATTGCTTATAGATAGGCATTTTGTACTCAATGATTGTTTAGGGGTAAAATCATTGTAAATGGTCTTGTTAGAAAAAGATATGGCCTACAACTTCACAAAGGAATACAACACGGGATTTTTTTCATCATGTAGCAAGAATCCTTTATTAATTCCAGCTCCAAAATCCTGTTCCCATCATCTGAACTGCAGTCTGGCTCTTCCCTAGGAGGGTTCTGCTATTACTGACTTGACTCTTCAGCCTATCAGTAGGAGACCCAGACCCCAGAGACCCCTGGGGCACCCTCTAGTGGCTATCAGGACAAATCCACAGAATCAAGACACTGGGAGCTTCCACAAATCAAGGAGACATTCAACATTTGTGTGTGTGCGCGCGCGTGTGTGTGTGTGTGCGTGTGTGTGCGCTCCTGTGAAAGCAAAGAGGGGCAAGTTACCAGATACTGTACAACCTGAGGGATCAAGCACATGAATAATATAGAATAATTTTTTAAATCTGAGATTTTTAAAATCTCTTTTTGCAATGGTATCCCAAAGTAGGAAGGTCTAGGGGTACTCCCTTAATAATTAAATTAAACTCACTTTTGAATGTGATGTTGGAATGATCACTGTTAGGTGGCCCCACATCAACAGGAATCTGAGCTGCAGGCATGATGGGTTCAACTGGTCACTGGATGGCTACAGCAGGCTGGATAGGAGCTCCTACTTTTGTTGACCTTGCTGCATGCCAGGGACAATGCCAAGTGCTTTAACTGTATATTCCATTTAATCCACATTTTATCATTCCTGTTTCACACCTGAGGAGACTGAGGCTCTGAGAGATAAAGTATCTCACCCAGGATCATGCAGCCAGTGGGTAGGATTCCAACCCTGGCAGCTACAGGCCAAAACCAGGTTCTTCTCCATTATATTTTGATGTGCAATTGGATACTGTAAATATTCCTTATACAGGCAACAAATAAATAATTGATTTCTGTTTTATAAAGCCTTCTGCAAATTAGCAAGGGCTTTTCTGATATTTCCTTCCATATCCTGTTGTATTCAAGACTTCAAAGTTAATTACTATACCAGACAGTCCATAGCAGAGATAAACATCAGGGCCCCTTATCCTGTGTGTCTGCCATTATGATCTGGCCCAGGCGAGGCCCACCAATAGCTAATGAGGTTAAATATAAAGTAAGATAAAGATAAAGCCATGAGGCTATGCAGGTTCTCAGGGACAAGCAAATGACACTTGGGTTAAACAGAGGTCTAAATAAGGAAGGGAAAATGGTCTCTGTCCCAGTGTGGGATCAAGGAATAATTTCCCATCCTACTTTGTGCGCACACGCGCGCGCACACACACACACACACACAGACACACACACACACACTCTCTCTCATACACACATGTGTGATCATGCACAAACATATACCACCTCTGTCATACACACAGGTGTGAGCATACACACATATCACATACGTGTACTTCTCTCAATCTCACACACACACACACACACACACACACACACACACACACACACCTATCTCACATAGGAATGTAAGAATTTCAGGTGGAGTAGCCACTCTAGTACTTCTTTGCCTTATGGAGACACCAGAATGTAGGGGGTAAGAAGGCTGGTCTGGGAATCAGAAGAATGTGGCGTTGGAAGAGGCAATTTGAACTCATGACAGAGGTGCTGGAAATATCTACTGAAAACAAGTCCCCAGAAACTTGGGGAAAGGAAAACTTAAACTTCCCTTTCCCTAGAAAAGAGAGCCCTTAAACATTTTGCACCTGGACTTCTGGATGAGAGAAGAAACACTAGCAACATTAACTTGGAACTTGGAAGCTGGGTGGCAGGCCAGGAACTGGGGCTGGGAGAAAGAGGTCAGTGAAAGGGACACTTGAGATCAATGTTTTGAATGAAAGCAGCTATCACCCCTGTTTCAACTGAGCCTGGGCCCCTGGCCTGGCTGGAGCCCCCTCTCTCAGCACAGCGGTGGCCATTTATTAAGTGCACCATCAGCAGACTGAGAGTGCACTTCCGTCTGCCCTACATGACCCTGTTTCCCTCTTTATTGTGATCAAAACTCCTGACCTCACTTCTGAGACTTCCCTGAGCTCCAGCCAGTGCCATCAGATGTAAGGGGTTCTAACGGAAGGTGTGGCACTCCAAAGAGTGAAATAACTTTAAAAGTTAGTCTGGAATAACAGCTCTGGCAGTTGAAAAACCAATGCTGGGTAACCCCCTGTTGGGGACCCAGATGAGCCCCCTCTGGAGATTACAGTGTGTAGTGTCTGAGGAACTTTGTCAGTATGGGCAGAAGAAGGGCTGGCTGGGATTCCACTTGCCATCTGTGTCACACTTCCTGGGAACTTTAGTCAGATGACAGGGTCATTTGCTACTAACTTCCAGGACCATGATCAAGAGCAAACCAGAGAGCCCAGGGTAAGGTGCTCAGGCCTGCTCCTTCTGGTCTCTAGAGGGTTTGCCTTCCTAACAGGGTATGTGGGTTCAGGGCTCAGTGGTCAGGAAAAGGGTAAGACAGAGGCAGAAGAGCCAAGTGATATAATAGCATGGATTTTGGTGATACCTAAGTCTGGGTTCAAATCCTGCTCCAGGCTCTTATAAGATGAGTGACTTGGTTCATTCGCTCTGTGCCTTAGTTTCTCTATCTATAAAATGGAGATAAACACAGCACCTATCCCAAGGTGTTGTTTGGAGAGCAAAGAAGATAAAGCATGTACCACACTTACTGCAAGACGAGATCTCAATACTTGCTACCATTATTATTATTATTATTATTATTATCATTATTATTATTAAAAGGTTAGCAGACAACAGTTCCCATAGCTAGGTGACACTGGACCATGGGAGGTCAGGGAAAATGGCACAAAGAGTACCAGGTCTGAGGTGGGGACCTTTGGCTGGAACGCCTGCTCTGTGACTTACAGTACAATCCCAGCACACACACATTTAAATTGGGAAAATTCAACTTCATGCATTTGTCATGGAGGAGAAGAGAGAGAAAGCCACTTACTGAACTGTTGGCCACCGCACTGCTCAGAAGGCAAATGCCCCCACTGAGCGTGCACAAAGGACTCAAAGCTGCCCCTCACTCTGTCTCAGCTTCTACATGCTTCTCCTGTGTGTGTATCTCAGCAGGCTGAGCACAAAGAAATTCTTTTCTTTTTCCCCCCCATAAAACATGACTTCTAAATGCAAGGCAACTATAGCGCCAGTAGTCCATGGAAGAGATTGATCTCATCCAACTATGGCAAACTTGGCCAGGCACCGTTTTCGGAGGGCGATTTTTGTGATTTTTCAGAGTAACTTTGACTATATATAATCTTTTGCTTTATGTGCTGAATGTAGGGGCTGAGAGTCTCCAGGCAGGGTCTCCTGTAGAGCTGTGTGGACATGTGGTGTGATCCTCGAGACCCTCATGAGAAAAGTGGGGGCAGTAGCCTGTGTATCCAGTGCTGTCACTGGTATAAAATCTGCCCATGTGTTCTATAAACCACATTTACAAATATAGGGAATAATTATTTCCTTCCCTGACACTGTTGGTGTCCCAGTCTCAGGCTAAAGAGAGGGGGAGGGGTGGCTCTGACGGCAGCCAACCAACCTCTGCATGTCACATTCCCAGAGCATTACAACAGACACGCCTACCCCAATCCCAGGCTAGCAGCCCAGGGGCTCCCCCCAAATTAAGTATTAGCCTGATTTATCTATGAGCCATTCTCAGCTTCATGGTCTCCAGAAGGGTAGCACTTTCCCTTTTTCAGGTTAAAAGCATTCTAAAAATACCTTCAGAAGGCACTGAGGTCCCCACAGCCTTCCCTGCTCTGATTTCAATCCAGTTCATATCTCCTATGGAGTGTGTCTGGATAAGACATCACTTTCGCTGATGTGGGCCAGGTTTCAGAATTCACAGCTGAGTACTGACAAGCTGCCTCAAACCAAGTTACATGGCCTACCCCTCACTCCATTTAGGCCCAGGAGGAGAGCAGGAGGACCAGGGCGAATTTCCAGTATCGGGCAAATGGACAATGATTTTTATCTCCCTGAACAACCCCTGAAGTCCAGAAACTTCATTTCCAACTTCCAGACTTTACAAAGCAATGGAAATTATATTGGGCAGTTTATGGGTCCCTTTGTAGAATTCCCATTCTCTCAACAAATATTACATGCTGTCTACTGTGGCAGCAGACCTTGTTTTATTTGAGTGAGCGGCGAGGTGGTATTGCAACACCCAAGTCTGCCGTTTTCCTATCTCCACTAACAGACTGTCAGACAACATTCAGATACTTGGCATTTTTTTGGAAACGCCCAGGCCTGGGTTTTCTCTTTGGCTCCAGGACAGGCTGTGTGTCAGGCAGAGCTCGCTTGCATTCTGCCGGGGCGGGGGGGTGTGGGGGGTGGGGGGTATGTCCTGAATCAATACTAGGAGTTAATTATCATTTGGGCTGAGAGGACTTTGGGATCTCTGCCTCACATACTGGGACTCTCCATCATCAATATGGCTTTGACTCTGGTTCTAACCATGACCTTTCAGATCAGATCTTGCCTTCAGTCTCCACTTTGGACTCTGGTTCTGGTTATTGGTTCCAGACATTTTCTTCTGGCCTGAGGTACACTGAAATTAACTAGGTGCCATGGGAGTCTCTTCACATGTGGGTCCTGCCTCTGAACCCTACCCACCCAGCTGAGACCTGATGCTGCCAGTCCTTCCAGATCTCTGGGTAACACAGACTCCTGACTTCATCCTTTGTTCTGCTTGAATTACTCCTAATTGCACCTCCCCATGCTGACAGCTCCTTGGCATTACCTGAGCCATACCTTCCACTTCCTGGGTTCTTCCTGTTGTCATCACCTACACTATGCCCCTTCTGCTTCTTCCTCAGGTTCCAGGTCCAGCCTCTGCCTGCCTGTCTCATCTCAATGCCAGGAACTGGATCATGCCCAGGCCTGTTCTGAAAGAGGATGCATAGTCTCTGGGGTTGGATTATTGACTTCAAATCCCAGCCCCAGAGCTTCATTGGCTGTACAATCATGGACACATTCCTCAATCACTCTGTGCCTCACCTTCCTCATTGTAAAGTCAACATAGCCTCATGGAGTTGTTGTGGGAATTAAATCTGATAATGAATAGAAAGAATAGTATGATACTTGGTAACTTTTAAGTACACATTAAATTCTAGCTATTATACTAATTATGTGGTGTCAACACTTGGGAATTCTAAAATTTATTATGAAGTCTGAAGCAAACTGAGAATGAGAATCAGAGAAAATGAACATGACTGGTTAGAACATTTCTTTGGAATGTATAAGTGCACCAAGGCTTTTCCAAATTCACCTTAAAAGCAACCTCAGACCAAGTTCTTTGGGGGGTCTATCTCATGGCAAAAAGAATGCT
Organism: Herpailurus yagouaroundi; assembly: GCF_014898765.1. NCBI lineage: Eukaryota > Metazoa > Chordata > Mammalia > Carnivora > Felidae > Herpailurus > Herpailurus yagouaroundi. The sequence continues at coordinate 59,614,869 of NW_024412377.1, forward strand.
TTACTTAGGAACATTATCAGAGGAAGTCGTCTAAAACTCAGCTCTAAGGATAAGATAGGATGAGAAAGACATTTTGGCCTACTAGGCCTCAACTAGGACCTGGTTAAAGGAACTACAATTTACACATGTGGTGGCAGTTTTTGGTAACCCAGTGTCCACGGCTGGTGTTTGAGTCTTTGAACCCTGTGTCTGTGAGTCAGATAAGAACTAATTTACAAAGCACATCCACAGTTTTGCCTCAACAAAAGGACAATTCACTCAGGTTCTCCCTATCGGTGCGGTCAGCTCTCGGAGGCTGCATTCCTACTCAGACAAAGCAAGACTGTTCCAACCGCTGTCAACACCTCGGTGTCTGCAACTGATAGCAATCAGAGCCTTTCTCCTGGCCCAAGTCACGTTTACATAACGCAACATCATGAAAAATTTGGATCTGAAATTAACTTATTGAAAACCTCAATGCCCCAGAAGCTGCTAAGGTAGAAACCTTTTGTCTTAGGTTAAAATCAAATCATTGAAGCAAAATGGCCCCTAAATGAGAATTTTCATTTCTAATGTGGATACAGGGCTATAACTGAGAGACCTTGTAATTTATTAGCCCATAGAAGCTTCAAGAAATGTCAAGCTTATTATAAGCTACCTAGTTCATTCATCTGATTGCTAACTAAAAACCAACAATTCTCATCCTGGATTGTTCCACCCTGATGGGAGTAGGAACTCAACATAATGGTAAAGGGAAAGCCTTGAAAAAATGGTTTCCTCCAAGACGGATGTCTTGCAGAAAGCTGTAACACATATGCATGTGTGTGCGAGTGCACACACACACAAGGCCAAGCAACATCCCATTTAATGACCCTTATGACCCAAACTGAGGATGTCCTGATTGATTCCCACCCCCAGTGGCTACTATAACAAATGTTCTGTTCAGCCAGTCAAGTCTTCTTGCTCCAGCAGCCTGGTCCTGGGATCGGCAGGAGGAGAAGCATTCCCAGGCTGTGGAGGTTTGAAGGCCCATCTCTGCCCCTCCTTTGCCCTGTCTTGGCCTGTTTTCTCCCACTGAGGGCAGCTTTTTATCAAGAGTTCAATAGAGAGAATCTTCTATCTCACTTCTTATGGGCACCAAGCAGAATCTTTAAAAGAAAATCACAGGGGATTTAAAGGTAGATTTATATATGAACAAACCATGGCCCAAATCATCAAAGGTCTACTCTGTCAGAACCACTGAGATACCTGATAAAATGGTTGAAAAGTCCATTTACAGGACATCCTCTTCTGGGAAGATGGAATAGATACAGACACTTTTCCTTATTCTTTCCACTGAGTTTAATTTAACGCCTCGGACATAACATAAAACAAGTATCAGAAGACTCTAAGAGATGGATAGAAGAAGGTAGTCTGGCCAGGCACTTGGAACTCAAGAAATAGGATTGTGGTGAGTTCTCTGGGTTATCTTTCTGCTTCATGTATCCCATACCTAGTGCTAGTGAAGCCAGCAGCCCCAGCATGCCAATGGGCACAAACAAATAAAGCCTGCTTTCCTAGTCTAAGGAGCAGAAAAGAGGCAGCCTACCAAACAGGAAACTTCCAGATGATAATGACTTTACTCCAACCAAACACACTGAAAAATCTATAGCCATCACCTCCTCCAGCACTGGCTGAGTGGGGAAGCTAGACCTCTACCCTCATCAGTCTCATTACTACCCCAAGTCCTTGTTCAGATCAGGGCATGTTATCCTTGCTGAGTAGTAAAGAAATTCTTCTCCATAATATTAGTGGAGACCATGGGGGGCGTTGGTCTTCTAGATTTACCTGGTGGTAGGTAACATGGTGGCTTTCCCCAACGAAATAACCATTGAAGTGGTATCAGAGGAGTCTCAAGGAAAGTCAGTACTTTTACCAATACCCAGTGGTAATGAGGCCACTTCTACACCCTCTACCCTTGTGGTGTTGGTAAGGCCATGTGGGAAGCAGTAATAGGGTATTCTTGCCTTCCCATCAACAGAAGTTTAGTGGGGAGCTAAGATTCCCAGTCCCACCCAGCTGTAACACAGAGCCCTTTCTTCCAGGTATCACTGGAGTCCAAGTGGTGAATCAGCATTCCTACCCCCACCTGGCAGTAATAAGGCCATGCCAACCCCTCCCCCACCAGAGCAAAGTCAGGAGCCAAGCAAATGTCAGCTAAAGCAAAAGATTTAAATAAGATCCAGAGTCCCATTACATACCCAAAGTATTCAATTTTAATTGAAAATCACCTGTCACACCAAGAACAAGAAAAATCACAACTTAAATGAGAAAAGACAATAAAAAATGCCAATACTAGCATGGATTTTAAAGCAGCCACAGTAGAAATGCTTCCATGAGCAACAAAGAAGATATCTGGTACAAATGAAAAACTGGAAGTTCTCAGCAAGGAAGTGAAGATAAAAGAAGAAGAGCCAAATGGAAATTTTAGGACTGAAAAATAAACTGATCAAAATGATAAATTCAGTGGATGGGCTCCACTGCAAAATGGAGGGAACAGACGAAAGAACTGATAAGCTCGAGGATAAAACAATAGAAATGACCCAATCTCAACAACAGAGAGAAAATAGACTGAAAAGAAATGGACATAGCCTTAAAGACCTAACATGTTATTGGAGACCCAGAAGGAAAGAAAGATGGCAGAGCTGAAAAAGTTCTTCAGGAAATAATGGCTGAAAACTTCCCAAATTTGGAAAAAGGCATAAATCCACATATTCAACAATGTGAGCAGACTCAACCAGGGTATACAAAACAAAAATCTATGCCAAGACACATAGGTCAAACTTCTGAAAACTAAAGACAAAAGAAAAAATCTTGAAAGCAGTGAGAGAGAAACAACCCCTTACCTATTAGAGAAAAAATAATGTAAATAACAGCAAATTTCTCATCAGAAACCATTTAGTAAATGGCTAGTAAATAAATTTTAGTAAATAAAGTTTAGTAAATAAAACTAAGAATTTGTCACTAGCAGATATAGCCTACAAAGAAAGAATGGTTAAAGGAAATTCTCAAAACAGAAAGAAAATGAACATTAAAAAAAGAGAAAGAACAATTGGAAGAGTAAAAAAAAATATGGGTAATTTTATTTCCTTTTAAGTTTTCTAAATTATGTTTGGTGGTCGAAGCAAAAACTGTAACACTGTCTGTTGTGCTTCTCAGTGTATTCGGAAGAAATATTTAAAACAATTATTATAAATTGGGGATGATAAAGGGATATAAATGGAGGTTAGGAAGATTTCTACACTTCACTCCAACTGGTAAATTGTCAACACCAGTAGAATGTGATAAATTAAGTATATATAATGTAATACCTAGATGAACAACTAAAAATGCTATACAAAAAAGAGACATTCAGAACACTACAGATGAATCAAAATGGAATTCTAAAAAAATATTCATGTAACCCACCATAAGGCAGGAAAAAGAAAACAAAAGAAAAAAAAAAGAACAAACAGAAAACAGAAAATAAAATGGCAGACTTAACAAGCCAATAATTACAATAAATTGCATTAAATGTAAATAACCCAAATACACCAATTTAAAGACAGAGATTGATGGGTTAAAATAAAAGATGCATGACCCAAGTATATGCTAATACAACGTAAGCAAAATTGTTATTTGGCTAGTTCCCTTAAAAGGCAACTGGCACAGGGTACCTGTGTGGCTCAGTTGGTTAAGTGTCCAACTTTGGCTCAGGTCACGATCTCGTAGTCCATGAGTTTGAACCCTGCATTAGGTCCGTGCTGACAGCTCAGAGTCTGGAGCCTGCTTTGGATTCTGTGTCTCCTTCTCTCTCTGCCCCTCCCCCACTCGCTCTCTGTCTCTCAAAAAAAAAATAAACATTAAAAAATTTAAAAAAAAGGCAACTGGCACATGTCCTTTCTTCTTCTTGAAATTTTCCTCCATTCTGTCTCTTAGAAGTTATAGGTGATGGCTGTCTTTCCAACTTAGACTGTCAGGGTAAGGCCACAACATAGGGAAAATGGAAGTAAAAGCTAGAGCAACCTGGCTCTTTGAGTACTTGTTACAGCAGAGCTGCTACACCAACTCTGGACTTATCCAAGGATTGTTAGTTCAGAGGAAAATAAATCTCTATCTTGTTTAAACCCTGTTACTATGGGATTTTTCTATTTCTTGCAGTTAAACCCAATGCTCACTAATATCAAAGAGTTATTCTTACTGAGAGCTACTATGGGTCTATCACTATACCAAGTCCTTCAAAGAGATTATTTTAATGAACTGAAGAGGAAAGAACTATTTTCCTCATTTGATAATGATTAGGAAACTACTGCTCAGAAAAGTTAAGTGACTTGCCCAAGGTCACACATTTCATCTGCCCAGTACAAACATAAGAAGTCTAACTGCAGGGCCTGGGATGTTAATCTAAACAGTGTACTGTAAAACCAAGTAAAATCCCTTTTATTTTTTATTTTTTATTTTTTTGTAAAATCCCTTTTAAAAAGAGGCTTGTACCATTCCCTGTGGCTGAAAGGCTTCTTTCACAGTCACACGGGACCATGTGAGTCCAGAGAAAGCTTTTATTTGTCAGACATTCCTAAAGAGTTGGCTAATACTCACATTTATCCACGGGATACAGGTGTGCTGTTTCGAAGTGACACATGAACCCCAGGTTTATAGCAGCACTATCGACGATAGCCAAAATATGGAAAGAGCACAAATGTCCATCAATGGATGAATGGATAAAGAAGATGTGGTGTGTGTGTGTGTGTGTGTATACACACACACACACACACACACACACACACACATACATACAATAGACTATTACTCGGCAATCAAAAAGAATGAAATCTTGCCATTTGCAACTACGTGGATGGAACTGGAGGGTATTATGCTAAGTGAAATTAGTCAGAGAAAGACAAAAATCATATGACTTCACTCATATGAGGACTTTAAGAGACAAAACAGATGAACATAAGGGAAGGGAAACAAAAATAATATAAAAACAGGGAGGGGGACAAAACAGAAGAGACTCATAAATATGGAGAACAAACTCAGGGTTACTGAAGGGGTTGTGGGAGGAGGGATGGGCTAAATGGGTAGGGGGCACTAAGGAATCTACTCCTGAAATCATTGTTTCACTATATGCTAACTAATTTGGATGTAAATTAAAAAAAAAAAAAATTAAATGGGGCGCCTGGGTGGCGCAGTCGGTTAAGCGTCCGACTTCAGCCAGGTCACGATCTCGCGGTCCGTGAGTTCGAGCCCCGCGTCAGGCTCTGGGCTGATGGCTCGGAGCCTGGAGCCTGTTTCCGATTCTGTGTCTCCCTCTCTCTCTGCCCCTCCCCCGTTCATGCTCTGTCTCTCTCTGTCCCCAAAATAAATAAACGTTGAAAAAAAAAATTAAAAATAAATAAATAATTAAAAATAAAATTAAAAAAAGAGTTAGCTAATATTCTTGCTAAATCTATTATCCTTTTGGACATAATCAATCAATTAATGAATCAGCCTCTTCATTCATTCAACAAGCATTTATAAAGGCTTCATGGTACTGGGCCTTGAGATAAGCTAGAAGAATGAAATAGGTGACCTGATCCTGTTCCCATAGGTGTCCCCATTTATAGCCTGGGCACTGAGCTTGTTTACTCTGAAAGTGGATTTTTCCACATCTCATTGCTCAGCTCCAAGCCTAACATGTCAAACAAGCAGACTATGGGGGTTCACTGGTGCCATCCATTCTCCCAGAAGCCCTGCTGTCCCAACCCCCCTACACTTTGAGGCATCTAGGTCAAGTTTCCTCTTTAATGTCCCCAACATGGCAATGGGAGACTCTGACGTCTCACCTTGCTGACAGAAGAAGAAAGGGCAGAGATGCTTCAGAGAGGGTGGTCAAAAAGCTTTGAGATCATGCCAAGCCCCAGCAGCGTGGCTCGGTCTTTCCTCTATGTTCCCTGGAATGAAAAGTGGATTTTTCTAGCTTCCTTCTCACTCCCACGTCCCCACCCAGCTCTCGGCTCCTGGCAGTGCCAGCATTCACATTCAGGGATAACAGTCAAAATCGCCTCCTTCTTCTCTGACAATAAAATACAGCAACCATTTGGCATCTCAGTGTGCCCCAGTCTCCTGACCCCTGGCTGGGTCCCAGAGGATTTGTGGTCGGCTGCTAATCAGAGCCCTGGCCATAGCCATTTCCCATGACATAGCTGGAATTCTCCCACTGCCTGCTCTCTGGAGTCAGCTACCCGGCCAGGCTGAAACTATTTGCTCCCCTCCCACTCTGTCCATCACTGCCCCTTCCTTAGGCTGCGCCTCTGCACCCGCCTGCTGACCAGAATCCTGAGGCCCTCAGCAGGGGAGCTGCAAACCTCTCTCTGCTTTTATTACTGACCCGCAACCCACCTCCTACACTCCTTCAGCCCACAAGGCTTCTTTCAAGCACCCTCCTTCTGAGCAATGATAAACTTTGGTGCCAGAGAAGTTTAAAGAGAAACAGCCACTCCCTACCAAACATATTGGTATCAGAAGTGAGGTCAAGCATGTGATTTTCAAGCTGTGGTCATAAAACAGTTGTCTTTTCTTTGTCATTTCTGGTTAATATGCCTATGAACTAGAAAACCAGTCTCTCTGCCCTTTTGGAGAGCCTGTTCTTAGCCTACCTGGGAATGGGAAAGAATGTGTGCCAACGATGGACCAGGTATGGTGCATTGTGTAGTACTGAGCATATGGACTCAAGCTAGTCTGCCTGGGTTGTAACCCAGCTCCACAGACTTACCTAGGGGAGTTTGGGCAAGTCATAGAACTTCTCTTGGCCTCATTCATCTCTCTGAACAATGAAGAAAATAAGAGGATCACCTCCTAAGCTCATTATAGCTATTACATGAGTTCATATTTATAAAGGATAGCAAGAGCTATGTCCATGTTTGGTAAAAAAAACAAAAACAAAAACAAAACAACAACTATATATATGTATACTTTATATATGTATATGTGTGTATATACATACATATATATGTATATATACATACATATATATGTGTATATATATGATATTCAGTTCACTTTCACAATGGCTTGATGAGGTTATTAGAGAAACTCTTTAGAGAAAAGTCTACTGCATCCCTGAGTTATAGAAACTTGTCTGTGGTCAGACAGTAAGTGGCAAACCTGGGATCTGAACTTGGGTTAAACTTCCCACTGTGACAATGGTTCTCAAAGTGAGGTCCCAGACCACCTAGGAACTTGGTAGAATGCAAATTCCTCAGCCCCATCCGGACTTACTGAGTCAGGAATTCTGCAGTGGGTTCAGTGATATCTTAATCAGCTCTTCAGGAGAGTGTGATGCCGAAAGGTTGAGATGCCCTATCACCACCTTCCCCTCACAGCAAGAGAAGAAGCTTCCTTTCTTCCTGTCTCCTGGTAATTGGTACAAAGTGAACAGAACACACACCTTTCAAAAATACACAGAAACACGGGTCTTCTGGGTGCAAGGTGCTGTGCTAGATGCCATGGGGACACAAAGAAATGTGAGCTTCCTGCCTGTGGAGAGTATTCCCTGATTATCAAACCCAGACAAGCATGTGCACAGAGTTATCCAACAGCGCAGACCACACTAGGAGTCAAAAGCATCAGTGTTCAGAGGTTGGGAGGTCAAACAGAGCTGGTGCCAACTCTGGTCTCCATGTTCACAAGCTGGGACTTTAATGAAGTCACGTGACCTCATGGGGCCGGCTTCTCTCCCTGACTCCTGGGGCTGCTTTAAGGATGAAATGAAATTAGGTCAACCACCTTTCATGGTGGCTGGCACAGGGTATAGGGCTTGATTATTAAATGGCTGGGGTCATCATTAAGATTTGCCACCAGATGATACAGATTACATTGCCAAACCATGACAGAAAGGTAAGATGGGGTGAGGAGATGGCTGCTGAGAGAGGAAGGTTTACAGAGAAAGGAACTTGAACTTGATTTCAACGTAGGGTGAAAATCTCAGCAAATGGACATAAGGGGAAAGAAGAAAATGGTACCATTGATTATTTAAATGTGTTTTTTAATTAAAAAAATTTTTTTAAATGTTTATTTTTGAGAGAGAGAGAGAGAGAGAGAGAGAGAGAGAGAGAGACAGAGTATGAGCAGATAAGGGGCAGAGAGAGAGGGAGACATAGAATCTGAAGTAGGTTCCAGGCTCCAAAGCTATCATCACAGAGTCCAATGCGGGGCTCAAACTCATGGAACACGAGATCATGACTTGAGCCTAAGTCGGATGCTTAACCGGCTAAACCACCCAGGCACCCCTGGTACCATTGATTATTAAAGAAGGAAATTAAAAAGCATGCCAGGCTAACAGTCAGTAGGCCAAAGCAGTCTGGTCTACATGACTTTCACCTTGAGAATGCAGAATCAAGATCTCGTAGTGTGTTAGACACAGCTGGATACAGGCTCTCTAAGCCACTCTCTGTTAACTCACCAGGTGTTCAGGAAAAGGGATGTGGATATTCCTATAGTTATTCCTCTTTCTCTGGACATTCTTTGGAGGAATATCCAAAATATAACTCATGTGCTGGGAAAAATATTTGAAATAAATTTAAGTTTTGATTCTGTCCCATGTATTTTTCCTCCTTGTTCTGGAGTCCTAAAACCTCAACAGCATGCGCTATTAGCCCAGAGCAAGGGCAAAAGACCTGGAAACTTTGGTTTACCTTTTTGCCTAGGGCATATCAGGAAATACTAAAGATGTCCAGGAACAATCCCCAGGACAATGGAAGGATGTGACACGATCACTCTTGTCCTCTTCCAATCTTACGACTTTCAGGCTAGTTTTCCTTTAAAACTTACCAAGACACATTTCTCAGACTTTTGTCCTGTTAGTCCCTTTGGGGCCTGGGCAGAAATGGTGCTTGCTGGCCCTGCGGAGACCGGTTCTGAGGCGGAGGGCAGAGTCCAACTGGAAGATTATGGGAGACGGGCACTGGGCCCATCTCATGATGAGCTCTAAGAGCACCCAGTGACTTATGTTCTGGAGAGATTTTAGCAAGTCAAGATGTTTTGGCTGCTCCTTTTCCAAGCCAGGGTTAAACAACCCAAGACATCTCAACATGACCACATATTTGAAAGTCTAGCCTATTGTTTTAGAATTTCCCTTGAAGGCCCTCTAAACACCACCCTCAGACTCCCCACCAAGACCAGTAACTGTAAGTCAATGGGAGGGACGATGGGATCGGAAATATTTCTGGCTAATTCAATTCCCTTGGAGGAATGTTTACTTCCAAAGGTCCCACTCTAGAAAGCAGTGGTGGGGCGGGAGGGGTAGGGGGAGGGCTCAGGACCATAGCATCTTCTCCTGAAGAAGCAGTGGAGTCTGTGGTTCCCTTTTACTTTATTGTTGTAGTAAAAATTATCTTTGCGGTTTCAGGGTGTGCTTCCATTCTGGGTGGGATGGTAAAGGGAGTGATTTGTCTGCCACATTACTCAGCCCCAAAGTATATGTCACTAGGGGCAAACTTGGCTTCTGCATTTTCCCATTCTCTCCGGACAGTTCTCTCATCTCTTGTGAGTCAGCCTTTTCCTGGGCTGGACCCAGCCAAACCCTCCAGGCCCTGGCTCTGCTAGATAAAGAACAGTTGTTTGGGTGGGGGGGCAGTGACCCATGCCCCTTTCTGCTGGTATGTGGAGCTATTGTTCTCTGGGCCCACGGTTGCTTTGAATTCTGACATTCTTAAGATCAGGATTAGCAGATGTGTGCCTGCCTCACTGGGCTGCTTTCCACTTCACTTCAACTGCAAGCCTACCACAGGCCCTGTCCCCTGGATTCCCATGCATGGCTGGCCATCCCAAGGTGGCACCAGGGAGAAAGATGGGGGCAGACACACTACATGAGCTACCCTAGATGTGCTGCCACAGGATGCCAGGGGTTCCCCCCAGGCCACTCACTGCTGTGCCTCTCTGAGGCAGCCACAGCCCTAGCCCCACTTGGTTTTCTCACCTGTCAGATAGCAGTGATAACTCAGGTCCTACTGGACTCCGGGAAGGATTAAGAGAAGTGATGGACACATAAGCATGAAGGAACTACAGAGCACCTGGCTCTAGAGAGGCTACTCAGGAGACACTAGATCCCCTTTGTGGGGAAGCACCTGCCTTTCCTACCCCAGGTGGCTGTGGGAAGTAATGCAGGCTATGCGAAAGTATGAAGAATCTCCAAAGGGCTCCATGCGTGAGGAAACATGAGCACAATCCCTGAATGTGTGATGAGTCTCAACTTGTGCCCAGACCAACCTGAAAGAGGGATCATGTTGTATGCTCCCAACAAATCAGAAAGCGGTTTCTGCAGCCTTCCTTTCTGCCTATTTTGAAAATGACTTTTCAGGAAGCCAGAAACAAAAGGTACAGCAGCAACTTCAGTGATTAATCTGATAAATTATAAGAAGAGCCAACATTTATTGAGCACATACTATACATCAGACACTGTTTTAAGTGCTTTACACTTATGGCAATCGTATTTCATCCACATAACCCCATGCATGCACACGTGCATGCATGCATGCATTCATTCGATAGTGTTCTTCTCCAGATACCCACGTTGTTCTTTGTCTCACCTTCTTCAGGTCACTGCTCAAATGTCACCTTTGTACTGTGGGCTTCTGTGGCTACCTCACCTAAAATTCACCTTGCCACCTGCAATCATCTCTGTGTAACTGTTCTTAGCATGTACCACTATCCAACACACTAGTTGTTTTACTTATTAACCTTGTTTATGATATGCACTTCTTACTAGAACATAAGCTCCCTGGGGACAGGCATTTTGCTCTATTTCTTTTTTTTTTTTAATGTTTATTTATTTTTGACAGAGAGAGAGAGAGAGCGAGCACAAGTGGGGTAAGGAGCAGAGGAAGAGGGAGACACAGAATCTGAAGCAGGCTCCAGGCTCTGAGCTGTCAGCACAGAGCCCAATGCAGGGCTTGAACCCATGAACTGTGAGATCATGACCTGAAACAAAGTCAGACGCTTAACTGACTGAGCCACCCAGATGCCTCCATTTTGCTCTATTTGTGTCCCCAGCAACTGGAACAGAATGGTCTAGCTCAGAGTGGGTACTCAACAGACATTTGTTGACTGAATGAAACCTACAGGGTCAGTAGTATTAACATCATTATGTCTATCTTGCAGATAAAGAAACTGAGGCTTGGTAAGGTTAAATAACTCATCCAAGGTCACATAGTAAAGATCAAAGCCAGGATTCAAATTCAGAAACCACACACTATATTCTTTCACTTTTCTGTCTAAGGTCAGCGTCTGTTCCTTATTTTTTATTCTTCCTCCTCCTTCTCCTCTTCTGGGATCACTGCTTTTGTTTCTGGCCTTCTTTTGCATAGAGACCAATGACACCCCTCCCCCTCCAAAGGACTCATTCATCCCCAGATACAGACTCGTTTGCTAACACGTGTTCTTAATGAGAAAACTGCTGCCCGGTAAATGATTCACTCAGTGTGTTCATGCTCAGATGCTTCATTTAGCAGCGGACATATCAAGGTACACGATAGTGGTATTATTGTTGGCAGGGTGACGGGAATCTTCCTGAGCAACAGGGCAGAAGTAAAGGTGGCAGAAACAGCCTGGGTCCCAGAGCCACACACGTCAGTCTGATTCCTAGTGAGACCTTGTTATAACAGAGCTGTGAGATCTTTGTCAAGTCAGTTCACCTCTCCTGGCACCCATCTCTTCACTGATAGAGAAACATTCCCTTGCATTTTGGTTAGGCTAATCCAGTAAGCACTTAACAGAGGGCTGGGGAATTGGTGGGTGCCTCCCTGCCAATATCACCTTCCCTAATGCTACAGGTCTCATCTTTTCCAGTTTATGGTTTATTCCAGCAATAGTACTGAAAGTACAGGTAGGAGAAACTCAGGAAAGATAGAAATGAGGAAAATGATCCTTCCTGTCTACAAAAGTCCATAAGAATCTGGGACATTCTCCAAAGTGACATTCCCACCTCCCTTCCCCTACTCTTGCATTAGTAACAATGATGTTGGCCAACATGAACTGAATGCTTACTGAGTTCCAGGTCCTGTTCTAGGCACTTACATACATTAACTCATTTCATCCCCACAGCAATCCTGTGAGCTAGGAACTATTATCATACCCATTTAACAGATGATAACATTGAGACCCCAAGAGATGAAATAATCTTCCTGAGATAAGGACCACAGGATTCAAGCCCAGATTGGCTGAATTTGGGCACTTCTGCTCACCCCACCTGCCTCCTCACAAGCAGGAGGAGGTGGGAGGGGAGGAGGGACAGGGAGTGTGTGAACTCTGGAAAGTGCTTTGACCTGGGGGAAGGGGAGCACACAGCTCTTTTGGAGCACTACTGGAGAACTTCCTAATATCTCCAAAGTGAGGATTTGGATTTTAATGCTCTGTTGAGGTTCCTGGCAATGAAGACGGGCATTAATGAGGGAATTTCCTGTGGGAGCTCCTCTTCATTCTTTTCAAGCATTTCTGTTGTACCTTAGGTCAACAGAACCCGAGTCCCACACATCCTCCTGGGCCATTCATTCTGAGCACGGGTCAGCCCCTTTCTACAACCTCATGGTAATGAAAACAGTTTCTAGACAGTAGGCTACATGACTTGCAAAACTGTGATTTAGCACTTATTTCCAAAATTGTTTGCTCAAATCATTTTTAATTAGGTAAAAAATAACTTTAGAAAATGATAAGTATTCTGCCATCTTGTTTTCTATTGTTCCAGGACTATAGATTCTCAGAGCCCTGGGACTGCTCAATAATCTGGTAAGTTCTATGCCTTAGAGCCTTTTGACAGGGTAACATGTGCTCCATGGAGTCAGATGATAAAAATAGCATACACTTACTGGGACAGTGTTAATTAAATGCCGTGCACTGTGCTAGAAGCTTTACATGCATCATCTCATTTAAATTTTACACAGCTCAATGAGGTAGGTGTTAGTATCACTACTTCAAAACAAAATAAAGCAAAATTGAATCTCTGGGAAATGAAGTAACTTGGCAAGGACTCCAAAGTGTCAAAGTCAGAATTCAAACCTATGTCTGTCTGGATTTCACAGTCTTGAACAACTTGTTGTACAGAATCTTCTTCGAGCTCTCAACTATAAGGAATGCTCCTAACGGCTGATGGCTGATGTCTGACCTGCCTGTATCCTTCAGTAGAGACCACAGGAAATGGTGACAGGATGTGGCCACTGGCCAGAGACCCTGCCAGGATAGCTCTGTGACTCTTCTCCCTCCACCATGGTAGTGGGAATTTTTCTTAGGAGTCATTCATTTAAGATACATTCCAAATCCGTGCTCCTGGAGCACTGACAGCCCAGGAGAGGTTTCCTCTTCCAACTCATTTTGGGGTGTTTCTTTTTTTTTTAAGTTTATGTATTTATTTTTGAGAGAGAGAGTGAGCACCCACAAGTGGGGCAGAGGCAGAGAGAAGGAGAAACAGAATCCTAAGCAGGCTCTGTGCGGTCAGTGCAGAGCCTGATGTGGGGCTCGAACTCACCAACTGTAATATCATGACCTGAGTCGAGATCAAGAGTCAGAGCCTTAACCAACTGTGCCACCCAGGTGCCCCTCACATTGGGGTGTTGTTAAGGGCTAATAGAACCCCAGCTGCCTTCAGTTCTCAGGCATAAGTTCCTCATCTGTAAAATGGGGAGTCTGACCCTCATTGGGGGTAACTGTACCTAGAGAATGTGCTGCCACTCTGGGTACTGACTTCTGGGCAACCAGGCGTAATAGATATCAGGGTGCCTGCCCGAGTTTGGATGGGCCCCAGAATCCTTTTCAACATATTACCCTGCATGCCATTTATCTAATCACAGTTGGCATTCAAGATGTAATCTATTTGCCATGCCTAAACGAGAAGATCTCAAAGGACCCTTCCAGATGAATATATCATTTTATGGTATGTCTACACACGAAGTGTATGAAAACACACATTTTTTCTGGAATAAATAATGGAATCAGCTTTCAATGACATAACTTGGGAAAATAAATTAGCTGGCTTCTCCCAAACCTTTCCATGTAAAAACGTCCTGAGTCCAGGAACTTAGAGACGTCAAATGAGAGAGAATGGAAGTTTTCACGGTGCAGAAAATTAGAGAGGGGATCCCTGGCACGGGAAGTCTCTCTTACCACAGAGAATTGCTGCTCGGTTCAGGTAGTAATTAGCGCACCCCAAATCACTTGCCGGCAACAACATAAGTAAGACCTGGAGACAGAGAGGCCTGAACTTTAGAGAAGCAGCATTACCGCAAAAACAGGGCCCTGACCCAGGGACTCTGAGATGAAGTGAAGCAATTGTTTCAATTAAAAACAGACGTTCCCATTTCTCTAAACACCCTATTTGCAAAGCCCTACCAGGCAGAGGACCTCCAAGGCCTGATCTTGACCATGTGACGCCACTAGTGGCTGCACGGACCAGCCACACAGACTGAGTCCAGCCCTCCCCCCCGGGGGACAGCTCTGTAACATGGGGCAGGCAGCTCAGGTGTGCCTTTCCTGGGACAGGGAATGGTGTGTACAGGTGGAGGACTTCCTAGGGGGATGCCCTGAGGGGGGATCCTCTCTGTGCTTGCATGATTGCACCCAGAGTGGGAGATCTGGTCTTGCCGGACTGGAGGTGGCAGATTCCTCAGACTCCCACATTTGAGAGGCTCTCATGCTGGACTTCAGAGGCCCAAAAGAGCATTGAGGATGTCAACTTTGCTGGGCACCCTATTCTATGGGATGGAGATCATGAGGTCTGCCTTACCCACTGCTCAAGAGTGAAAGGACTGTGGGAACCATCAAAGAAATGCCCAGCAGGGTCTTCCACAATTTCCAAATCCAGCAAAGGAGTGTGAAATCCTGCTAGGGACCTGCTCTTCATTTAGGGGAATGGAGAAGCGGCCTGATGGCCATCCCCCTTCAAAGATCTCTGCCATCACTGCCCGATCGGTGGCCCTCGCTTTGTGGGCCTCAGGTGCCTCTTCTGTACAATGCTGCTAGAGAAGAAAGGTGGTCTTGTACCCAGATTTTAAAGACTACAAGGGTTAGGAAAATAAATGAGCAAGGCTCATGTGGGGCAGTGACAGTGATGGGATTTTAGCAATTTGGAGAAAGCATGCTCCTCAAAAGGGGCTCCCAAGACTTGGCTCTGAGGACTGCTGTTACATGGAAATCGGGGCCCTGTATTGCTGCCAGAGCTCCTGATTTGCAGGGAGGAACAAGCAATCTGGATTTTTATATGAACTCTCAATTTTTAAATGTAGTCCTTTTTTTTTTTTTTAATTATGCAGGCCAAACACAATAGATCTGTGGGCAGGATTCCATCTGTGGGACTGCCATTTTGCAAGCTCTTTAAATGAAAGGGTGGCTGCCAGAAGAACAGAGGTGATTTTTCCAAATCTTTGCCTTTAGCCACTCAGGTGTCTGAATTAAACAGACAAGTAAATTAACCAGCCTGTGTGTGCAGTCTACTCCAGAAGACAACATGATTGTCAACCATGCAGGTGGGAGAAAAAGACAGAAATGGAGGGAAGACCCTGTTTAATAACACCAAAGATGAACAGCAGTCCATTAAAACAATGCAAATGATATCATCAGAAGTGTGATCAAAGTGGTTCTGGAGATCACAGTGAGGAATCTGGGGGACCAATGTGGGATGAGATTCCCACAAGGTCTTCATTGAATGGGGGGGGGCGGTGTTGAGGCTTGTGGACAAGATAAAAGTAACTGACATTTACTGAACACCAAGCAGTCTACTAAACGCTTTATAAGGAATACTTCATTTAATGTTTGCAATAATCTTCCAACTTAGAATGCTTACTCGTTTTTTTTAAATTTTTTTTTCAACGTTTTTATTTATTTTTTTCGGGACAGAGAGAGACAGAGCATGAACGGGGGAGGGGCAGAGAGAGAGGGAGACACAGAATCGGAAACAGGCTCCAGGCTCCGAGCCATCAGCCCAGAGCCTGACGCGGGGCTCGAACTCACGGACCGCGAGATCGTGACCTGGCTGAAGCCGGACGCTTAACCGACTGCGCCACCCAGGCGCCCCGAGAATGCTTACTCTTAAGAACCACATGGCACCATCTCTAGCCTTGGATAGGTCTTGGAAGAGAAGGTAGGGCATCCCAGGCAGGAGAAATAGGCATGAACAAAAGTGTGGGGAGTAGTAATGGGTCAAACAAGTGCGTGGGCAGAAGGGGAGGGGGAGGTAGGGGCATGTGTTGAAGGTTTCCTTTGTGCTTAGGTGCTTTGTGCAAGAGTCTGACACCAAGATTCCAGAGGTGACAGCAGCCCTGAGGTGGTGTAGCACTCCCCTGATCTGAAGCCTCAGGAAAGAGAAAAAGTATCTGAGAGCAATTCAGTATTTCCTCTGGGAGCTCCATGGTGATCAATCCAGGCTGGTGATTCTGAGGCTCCACTTAATTGCCATTCTCCCCACGGAAGGTACATGGATCAGACTACAGTCCTGAGGGAAAGGGTGGCCCAGCAGGAAAGGACCCTAGGCTAGAATGTAGCCCACCCTGTAAACGCATAAATATTAATAGCTTTGGGGAATGTGCTGAATATTTGCAGGCATCCCATCTCATAGGGTTCAGCTGGGAAGAATTCACTCCACCTCTGGAGGGAGATTGGGCGGGCTGGGGTAAGGATAGTGGATTCAGACAGGGATCTGGGTTCCCACAACCCACTCAGAATCCTCAGCAGGCCACAGATATTCTCTTCCTTTGAGGCAAGAGGAATTCTGCAAAGATAGAGTCAAAGGGGAAATGTTGAGGGTGGTGGGCCCTGGAGAGAGAGAGAGAGGACCAGGAAGTTTAGACAAGTGGCACAGAGGGAAAAGAACACCTTTCCTCTAGCAAACCAGGGGAAGCTTTGAGAAAGAGGTGGGATGTTAAGAAAGCCTCTGAAATGCTTCTGGACCTCAGTGGAAGGAAGTGCCTGAAGAGGGACCTTAGCACCGTATCAGAACCAACAATGAGAAGGCTCTCGAGGGCCACAGTGAGATTGCAATTAAATGGTGCCTTAGAATCACCAACCTGCTTTGATCACCATGGCATTCCCAGAGGAAATACTGAATTGCCCTCAGTATTTTTTTCAGGCTCTATGGATTAACCTAATTTATAAAAAAGTTTTAACTAACCTCATATCATCTCAATACCAGTCCTATAAACCTCAAGACCCACCAAATGCACCATGAAAACAGATTCCACAGTCAAAAAATGGGAACTAGTTGCATGCTTGTTTTCACCTCTTGGAAATTCACAATGCGTATTGACAAAATAAAGTTTCAAATAAGTCATGCAATCATGAAGCCTTCCATATTTCCTTTAAAACATTTCCCAAACTGGTTTGACCAGGACACTTTTTTTTTTCTTTTTCTTTTGCTGAAGATCTATTAAGACAGAACACATCTGGAAAATGCATATGTAGACATTTAAGAGTGATGTTCAAATCCTCCACCTCAAATACCTCTGAGGTAATTAGTTCTACAAAATCAACATCTGCTCTATGGCACTACTTCCCATTTCTTATGAACTGAATGTTTGTGTCCTACCATCACCTCTAATGTGATGGTATTTGGAGGTGAGGCCTTTGGGAGGTAACTAAGATTAGATGAGGTCATGAAGGTAGGGTCTTCATGTTGGGATTAGTGCCCTTATAAGAGACCAGAGAGTTCTCTTCTCTTGTTCTCTCTCTCTCCCTCTCTCTCTCTCTCTCTCCACCCCCGCCCTCCCTCCATCCTTCCCTCCCTCTTCCCCTCCCCACCCCATCTCTTGGTTTCTCTCCTTCCATGTAAGGATACTTCAAGAAGATGGCCATCTGCAAGCCAGGAAAAGAGCTCTCACCCCAAGTCAACCATACTGGCACCTTGATCTCAAACTTCCAGTCTCCAGAACTGTGAGAAATAAATATCTATCGTTTATAAGTCACTCAGTCTTTGGTATTTTGTGGTAACAGTCTGAGCTAAGACATCATTTACTCAGTTTTTCCAATAAAAATATTTTATCACTGTACTAAACCTTGATAACAACAACAACAACAACAAAACAATTCCCCACTCACAAGCGTCTTAGAGTTGGGTAGAAGGTCAGGCAAAGCATCAGTCTCAAGAGTAGGTGTGGTTGATCCTCAGATAATAGTTCGCCCAGGAGGCTAGGGCCAGAGGAACTCTTTCTAATACATAAAACCAGTGACATCAGGGAGGACTTCCTGGAGGAGGTGAGATGATAGCTGAGTTTTAAAGAGTGACATTTAATTAGACAATACGATGTGAGAAGAGCCTTCTAGATATGAATAAGAAGGCACAGAGATGCAGAGAAAATAAAACCTGGTGAACTTCTGAACTGCAAAAGGCAGTTTTGAAATGGCAGGATTAGAAGAAGTGAGTGAGGGCATGGCAGGAATGA
The DNA here is from genome assembly GCF_014898765.1 of Herpailurus yagouaroundi. Lineage (NCBI taxonomy): Eukaryota > Metazoa > Chordata > Mammalia > Carnivora > Felidae > Herpailurus > Herpailurus yagouaroundi. Next base: position 59,633,264 of record NW_024412377.1, read on the forward strand.
AAGGGGGAGAGGGAGGCAGAGGAGAGATCTAGACTTGCATCAAGTCTTCTCTGTTCTCCTAAAGTCCTGCCAAGCTCCAAGAATGCTGTCTCTTAGCTCTGGAAACAAGGGCATGGCCTTCCCAAGTTGCCTCCCTTCTTCCCATGATTTCCCCAGCCTTAGGAATTCAAATGTTCACTGCTCCTCCAGCAGCCTTGATGTCTTCCCAATCCTATTAAGTGTGCTTCTTTAGCTCCCTTTGTGTGAGTCCTGGCAAGAGCTGCAGATGTGCCTTCCCTATTTTAGGGAAGACGAGGAATGAAATAACAAGGCTCTCTCGACATGGCTGCTGACTTGAACAGGCCTAATGTTCTGCATATAAGGTGACTATGACCCTTGGAATCATAGTCAGAACGCCACCTGGTTGAGGCATGTTTGTTCTCAGCTCTGTCTGCCTAGAATCAATCCAACTTCCTTCCAGAAACAGAAGGTGGGCATGTGACCCAGACTGGGCTGATTATAGGCTCAGGCTCTGGCCAGGGTGACTGGTCCAGAGACCAAAGCTGTAAGGATATAGTGCCAGTCTGCTAGGGCTCTATCACAGGGGAGCACCCGAATGAATGAAGCTGCCAGGCAGAGAGCTGCAGAGATGACATCTGGAGAGTCACAAAGACCCAGTGGGCTCTAGGCCTAGAACCTTGGGATCTTTAACACCAGTCCCATCTCATGGCTTTGTGTTGTCATTGTTGATGCTTGTTAGTTTTTCCTTATTCTACTTTGCTTCAGGTTTCTATCAGTGGTAATCTTGAGACAGTCCTAAAAATCCCAGTTTCTCTGAGCTGGAAGTGGTCACACCCCAAGAAGCTATACACAGACCCTGTAATAATTTCTAGAAATTCTCTGGAGACAGTTGGGATATCATGAGAAATGGCAGAGGGCACAAAGACAGTACCTCTCCTCCTCAGAGTGAAGACATGACCTGATATGTAGTGTATAATGAGCTCCAGGGTTGGAAAGATATGGGTTCTGATCTTGTTTCCATCTCTCCTTAACTGTAAGACCATAAGTGCTTTAAACTTCTTCCCTCCACATCAAACGGACATAAAATGTTCCACCTCACAGGGATGGAAGGAAAAAATGAAAATTCCAGAGAAAGAACTTGCCCAGCATGTAGTACAACACAAAACAATGTTAATTCTCTTGTGTGTCAAGATATCCTACTGAAGGCAACCCATCAGTACTCACAATCCATGCCAGTTCCAGGAGAAGAGAGGACTGAACCAAGAGCCTTTGTGGCTTGATCAAAAGACAAGTAACAGCAAGGCCTCATCTGTCCCATCTGCCTATTTCCAAATCACTCTTTGCTTTCTATCTCCCAGAGCAGCAGCTCAGCAAGGATGAATGAACTGTAAAAACGTCTTCCTCTAAAACACAACTTCCCTGGACATGCATGCAATACACAAACCTTTTGCTTCATTCACATGTGGTGGAATGTTCTCTCCCCCACACCCCTGGCACAGTCCATAAATGCATATCCACTTATACATGGGTAAATATATGTCCATCTCCGCGGAAAATGCCTTAAAGGGAGAGGCTGGGTCTGTGTATCCCACTCCCTGCGGAGCTCGGCAGAATATCATGGATAATGATGGTAGTGATGGAAAAGCTTGGATTTGTGTTTTATCAGGCACAGGAAGAGGGAAGAAAGTGGAGAGGAACCCGCTTAGCTCTTATGAGTCAGACAGCAGGTTTAGGCTGAAAATATACCATCACCTTTGGTTGTCTCCACGCCCCTGGCTGTTACATACATTCAAACATTGGACACTGAGGTTCTAAGGAGCAAAATTATGTATCCACATGGCTGAGCTACTCTATGGCATTTGGCTCTGTGTGTGTGGCTTTCGCACCTCCCACCCCTGGTGTGTGGAACGGTTAAGGTGTCAGGCAGATTCGGTTCTCAGCTCCACCATTTATACATTAGCTTGAGCAGATTTTTTATAATCTCTGAGTTTCATTTCCTCTCTGATAAAATGGAACAGTTACACCCACCTCACAGGATGATTATGAGGATTAAGTGAGCTCTTGAAGATTACAGGGTTTAGAACAATGTCTGGTGCTTTGTAAGCACCCAACAAATCATAGCTGCTGCTCCACAGTTGTGTTATTTACTATCATTTCCACTGTGCCCTCCTGTCTTTCTAGGTGCAGAGCCCAAAGACTGCTTTGCCAGGAGTTTTAGGTCACGTTTTCAACCAGAGATGTCTATACCTGCAGCAGGCACGCTGCTGATGCCTGCAGGCCTGTGGACACCCCACCCTTCTCACACTCACAGCAGAAGTTCGGGGCATCAGAGTCTGGCTCCACGCTGCTCCAAAGCCTAGAGCACTGCTTCCAAAGGGTGCAAGAGCCAAGGCTAGCTTTCAGCCCTGGCTGAAGCACAGCTGGTGGCATTCACCTCCCCCAGAAGGAGGCCATATGGACCAGGCTCTTTCTTCAGCAACCGGCATTGCATGGGCAACACAGGCCATGAAATAAACTTTTATCACCCAGGCTTTCTTCTTTTTGGGTTTTGTCTTGCTGCCTGACAAGTGGCTGTTGTGTTTCATGATAAGGTACTCTTACAACTGCTCCACCATCTAGCCCACTGCGAGGGTGGACTGAAGAAAGCAAGAGCCCCCTCACTTCTCCTCTAGCTTTGGTGTTCCTTGTGACTTGGCGGCTCATGTGACCCCTTTCAGTAGCCCTTCTGCCTAGATACATCCTCTCCCACTGCCGAGGCCTCTGTCCTTCTTTACCTTGGGAAGAAGTGAGGTTTAGCTGAAAGGGCACAGAATTTGGAGCCAGACAGTGAAGGCATGAATCCCAGTTCTGCAATTTCCTCACTGAAGGACTTGGGCAAAACACCTCACTTTTCAGGGTCTCCGTTTTCTCTTCTGTCAACTGGGCTCACAATCCCTACCAAACCACACAATTGTTGAGAAGGGTCAATGAATAGTTTCAGAAGTCCTACAAAGCAAGATAACCGTTCTAGTTCCCTTCAAATTTCCTTCAGACTGAACTGTCTGAAGTAAAGTTAAGGGGAGTCATCCAGTTTAATCCCTCCATCTCCATATAAAATATTTGAAGGTTCTTCTGGTAGAGCAAGGCTCAGCAAACTTTCTATAGAGCCATATTGTAAATAATTTTGGCTTTGGGGGCCATACAGTCTCTGCCACAACCATGCAACTCTGCCACTATAGCACAGATAGGGTCACAGACACTATGTAAATAAATGGGTGTGGCTGTGTTCCAATAAAACTTTATTTACTACAGCAGGTGGCAGTGGGCTGGACAGGCGAGAAGGTTGTAGATTGCCCACCCGGGCCTTAGATGTTTAAAGAGTTTGGAGCTGAGGAAGAGCATCCCCCTTGCCAAGCAAACCAGTGGGCCAAGATCCTCTTTCTGCCAACACCCCCTCAGAAACCCACCCATCAGAAATGCAGAACCCTTGCCAACTGCTGAAATTCTCTCTGCCTTTGAGAAACTGGAAGTTTAGATTTATGCACGTGGCAATTTGTTTCACATAATTCTGTCAGTAATTACACCGACTTCCACCAGCAGCCATTAGGTAAATGATTTGGCCTTTTCCCCTGAGTAATATTTTCCCCCACTGAAATAAATGGAGGGTGCACTTCTCTCCCATAAGTTAAGCATATTATTTGCCTCATCACACAAGGCAAATGCGGTAGCTCCGAGCTATTAGTCTATCACTGCAGCGATCAGACGGCCAGGAGCCAGATATAATTTACAAAAGGGAAGTAAACAGGGCCCCAGATAAATAAATAAGAGGCCGGGGCTGGTCTGGGGCCTGAAAAGATTAAGTAATGAGACTATCTAGCAAGAGATTTAGTGCTAAGTGAGCTAGGACCAGAGCAGTCTCCCATGGAGGAATCAAATTATATCATTGGAAAGAGATATTATTGAAGGCCCTCATGCTGAGCTGGGAAATCAGCACTGCTTGGGAGGGGAGGGCTGCCATCATTAGCATAGCAATTTGGGACTCCACACTGAAGTCTAGCTAATTAGCTCCAGGTAAATGGGTTATTTATGACAGGTAAGCAGGGTGCAGTGCCCTTGCCCACTAGGAAAACCTGGTGAGTTCCTCAGTGTCTGCTGGGTTATAAGTAACAGGCTGGGGTCTTTTTTCTTAAATGCACAGGCTCCTTATAAAGAATGTGTCCTTACAGAAGTAAGGAAGAGGGAAAGAAGAGGGAAAGAAAATCTGCTCAGGCTGATGCCAAGCTGACTTCAGCTTCTGAATTTCTAAAATTCCTACGGGGTGGAAATTCAAATATACCAGGCTTGTTGTCCCTGGGAAGCCTGCAGGCTCCGAGAAGCAGTCTCCATCACTCTGCTTCCAGAAGACTTCCTCTTCTCATCCATTCTTCCAACACCAGGGTGGAAATCCTAGGGAGTTAGCCTCTATTCATGCCTTATGATTACCTGTTTTGGTGCTTTTTTCCTTGGAATGGCTCTCATGTGGGGTTTGACCTTTCAATTTCCTTCCTCAGATATGTCATGACATAACTACTAGAAAGTAGTCATAATGCTTCCATAGAACCTCCAACAATCCTATCATAGATAAGAATCACTAATCCTTACTTATCCACCAGATCTATTACCAGTATTACATCTTTCAAAGAAATACCCTTTTTCTGTTAAGGTAACTGCTACGTAGCCTGACCTCTCAGGCATCAATACTTGATTCCTTATAAGCCAATGATCCTTCTTCCATGGTTTCTCTTTTCTGTCACCAAATGAAAAATCATGGCCAAGGTAAAGAATGTATCTTCCAGCTGGGTCCACAGCACCAGACCAAAAATCTGAGGGCTGGGGTTTGTGCATTCCCTACTACTCGGTGCCTCAGGTCCTCCAGCTATAAAATAGGGGCATTGGTCTAGAAGTTCCAGAAGGTGCCATTCAACTCTGGTAATCTATGAAGATGATGCTTCTTACCTCCTGGGGGGTTACTGTACAGACAAGAACTCACAATGAGCTTGGCACAGATTGAAGAGGGACACGTGTGACCAAAAATTATTCCATTTACCTTGGAAGGAATGAGAAAAAGACAAAAACAAACCTGAAATACATGCCATCCCAAATATTCCTATTCTCTTTCTTTCCTTTCCTTTGTCCTCCACCGAGTCTCCGTCTTTACTGCCTCTGCTCCACGTTTGCTTTCTGGTCTTCCTCCCTCTCTTCCTTATTCCAGGTTTTCTTCCTTTATTCCATTCTATAGTCCCTTTTCCCCCAATTTATCTAGTAAGTCTGCCTTCACTGAAAAGATACTCCTCTTTTCCCCATGACGTGAAATCAAAGCTGGTGACTGGGCCAAGCTGTTCAGAACAGCAGCATCCCTCACGATCACAGAAGCAGGACAGACAGTCCACATTCCACAGTGCAGCATGGAGGGTGGACCCATTACTGAAGGCTGGTATCCGCACAGAAGGGAGAAATGGTGGATAGGAGCAGGAGGCAGGATGGGAGCAAAGATGAATAAAGGGCAATTGGTATTGCAGCTTTATACAACACCAGCCAGACACTCAGAGAGGGTTAGTTTGGAAAACATTAATAATTTGATGTTCCAGTATGGCTCTGGTTCAATTGTTTTAGAAGACAGGGTTCACTTCAGGTTTGGACTAATTCGCCAGATGTCTTTCAAACAATCTCTGGTTTAGATCTCAGATCAAGAGAAGAATAATTTGGAGGTTTAGGTCAGTGTTCAGTAAATTAGTGTAATCTATTCTTTTTTTTTTTTTTCTTCCAGACTAAGGCTTGGTTTTTGTTTGATCCCCCACAAGTTTTCTTTTTCCTTTTTTGTAAAGCCTTCACTGAGCTGAGGCTCCCAATAGCTACACAATCCCTTTCAATGCCCATTAGAAGTAAAAAATCAATGAGGCCAGGAGATGAAGCAAACACAGTTTATCTTTTCATTTCATTGTATCACAGAATATTATTCCCAGGCCTTTGAAATAAGCATCAAAAAATAGCATTCCCTCCCCAGCTCTCGGTCTCAGGCACTGGCTCACATCTGCCAGCAGAGGATCTCGCATAGGCTGTTTCTCTCTCTTTGGTGGGAGTATGAAATCCACCTGCTGGCTCTTGAAGTCAGCTCCCCTGCATGCAGCATGGCCCCACCTGTGTGTGGATGGCTCGTCCTACGAAGGCCCTCTCAAAACTCCAGGGCAGGAACCTTCTGTTTTTTAAAGCCAAGTCATTTTTCTTGCCAAAAGTAAAGTAGAGATCAGAAACTGAGGAAGAAAATCTGGTGTGTTAGTTTTATCCTCACTTTTGAGTGTGCGTGTGTGCATGTATGCATTATATGTGCACATGTGCTATTAAATGGTGATTTGGGGCTTTTTCAGGGCAATGATTTGGAAGAGAAGGTGCATTCGACTATACATTGAGGGGAAAAAAGTAGATTTTGGAAAGACCAAGTTCCTTCTCTCATTCACTCATTTACAGAACATTTATCGAGTGCCCAGTATGTGCTAGATACAGTATTAGGCAATTATAGAGTCAATAAGACAAAACCCCTACTCTTAAGAAGCTTACATTCTAATAGGGAATGGGAGAGCAGAAAATAAACAACTAAACAAATAAATGAGCAAAAGAATTTCAGGTAGTGGTAAGTACCATGAAGAAAACAGGATCATGTTACGTACAATGACCAGCAAGGAAGACACAATGCTATAGGTAGGGCTATCAGAAAAGGGGTCTCTGAGAAAGTGATGTTTGAGCTAGGATATGCATTTCAAGAAGGACTTACCCGGGCCAACATCTGGAGTCAGAAAGTCCCAGGCAGAAGTAATAGCAAGTCCAAGGCCCTGAGTTGAGAAAGATATGGGAGATTTGGGGCAATAGGAAGAAGGCATGTAAGGCTGCCATGGTGGAAGCCACAGTGGCCTAGGATGGCACCAGGAAGAGTGGCAGAGGTTAGACTGTGTAAGATAGGAGCTTGTGTTTTTTCTTAGAACAACAGAAAGTCATTGGAAGGCTTAATTGTGGAATGAGGAGATCTGATTTTTGTCTTAAAACAATCTGGGCATCTGTTGGATGGACCTTGGATAATGAAGGAACATAAGTAAAAGCAGGAAGATGTAGTGAGGAGGTCCCTGAGGTCATCTAATCAAGAAAGGATGGTGGCTTGTATTAGGGTGACAGCAGCAGAGACAGAAGGTAGTGGACAAACTGGTAAAGATAGAGCTGACAAATTTTACCCAATCTCCTCATCCTCCTGTCAATGACTCTACACTTGGGGAGAGACTTGTGAGTAGAGTAGTCTCTGGGCTACCCGTCTTCCCCTGCCACTGCTTTCCTGGCCTCATTAGGCCTAATGATCTCCCATCTTTCACTCTCATTTAAATAAAGGAAGTGCTATGCAGAACAGGATCTGCAGAAAACACCATTAGTGACAGAAGCCATAACAATTATTCCCTAAGATAATTTTGCTCAATGACTGAACCCTTGGGAACTGGTGGTTGACAATCCTCTGTTCTGTGTTGTAAAATGGGATGAAAGTCCTGGAACGTCTCGGGTAGAGAAGCCTGACCATGCACGTCTCTCCCAGGGAAGACAGAAGCTCTCTCTGGAGACTGGAAAACATTTACACTAATAATTTACTGTCTCTGACACAGATCTGCCACTACCATCTTTATGCACCTAAAACACCAATTATGAGCCAAGGAGAAAAAGCATCTTTCCCCTCCACCACCAGGGCTGCCTTTCTGACCCCTGATATCTTTTCACAGGGTTGCTCAACAATTTGAGCTAATTTAAAAGTCAGTATCTTGTACTAAAGTGAAATTATATCTGTGCTTAGATGTAACAGCCTGGAAGGGAGCTTCATTTATCTGTCTAGGATTCTGCTATAGAGAGAAGGTTTTATGTGTATGTGTGGGTGGTATGTTATGTATATGTGCAAGTACTTTGGGAAAGAGAAAGGGCAGAGTAGGAGATGTGGAGACACAGGAAGGAGATGATTAAGGCCATGATATTAATAAAATTGATGATCTAGCATTTCTTTCTATACCTATCACTGATTCCCATGCAAAACATTCTAAAAAATTATTGAAGTTAGACCTCTCTGAGCGTCTTGACACACATACATCTTAGAATCTCATACATCTAAAATTAAATGAAATTGAGATGGAGGGGATTAGTCCTTGGTTACCCTTTAACCCTCTTAGAGATGTAGTTTTTTTTTTTTCCCTTAGAGCATTTTGACCTCCAAAAGTCGAGATGTTTTCTTCACTAGGAGAAATGTTGGCATGATTCTATGTATATTTTGATCAAAAGCTGACTCACTCATGAGAAATTCTCGTCCAGAGTCCTAGACAGACCAACGAGAGGCCAAACCATCAGTTTAATAGCTAACTACTCCATTCAGCCAACCATGGGAAGTTTTTGGCTATACAACAGGCAGCACCAATCAAGATGAGGCCAGACTTCCAAATAGGCTTCATCACCATAAACAGAGTGAGTAGAATTAAAGAAGGAAGGATGGGAAGAAAGAAACATCATGAATAAAAGATGAAAATATTTTTCTAAACCATGAACCAAAACTCAGGTCCAGCACACCACATTCAGGCAAGGAGCACAAAATTTACTTAAACTTCTCCATTTTCCCTCCCCCTCCCCTCCCCCTCCCCCTCCCCCTTCAGCAGCAGCAGCTGCTGCTGCTGCTGCTGCTGCTGCTGCTGCTTCTTCTTCTTCTTCTTCTTCTTCTTCTTCTTCTTCTTCTTTTTAACTTAAAACAGATTTTACTTATTTATTATTTTTTATGGAAGTATAATTGACATATAGCATTATAATAGTTTCAGGTGTACAATATAACCATTTGATATCTGTATACAATGCAAAATGACCACCACAGTGGGCCTAGCTTCCTTGCCACCATAAAGTTATATAATATGCAATACCATATTGTTGATTATAGTCACCATGTTGTACATTACATCTCCATGGGTTATTTATTTCGTGATTGGAATTCTGTACCTCTTGACCCTCTTCTTCCTTTTCACCCGTCCCCTAATCTCTCCCCTATGGCAACCACCACTCTGTTTTTTGCATCTATGTGGTTGGTTTTGTTTGTTCATTTGTTTTGCTTTTCACATTCCACATATAAGTGAGAGCATACAGTATTTTTCTGTGACTTATTTCACCAAACATAATGCCCTCGAGGCCAATCCATGTTGTCCCAAATGGCAAGGTTTCATTCTCTTTTTTAATGGCTGAGTAGTATTCTAATATATATAAACACCACATCTTCTTTATCCATTCATCCATCAGTAGACCCTTTGGTGTTTCCATATCTCAGCTACTATGACTAACACTGCCGTGAACATAGGGGTGCAGATATCTTTTCAAATTAGTGCTTTTGTTTTTTTTCCAAATAAATACCCAGAGGTGGAGTTGCTAGATCATATGGTAGTTCTATTTTTATATTTTTGAGGCACCTCCATACTGTTTTCCACAGTGGCTGCATCAATTTAAATTCCCACAAAATTATGGAAAGAATCTAAATGTCCATCAACTGATGAATGGATAAAGAAATTGTGGTTTAGGTACACAATGGAATACTACTTGGCAATGAGAAAGAATGAAATGTGGTCTTTTGTAGCAATGTGGATGGAACTGGAGAGTGTTATGCTAAGTGAAATAAGTCATACAGACAAAGGCAGATACCATATGTTTTCACTCTTACGTGGATCCTGAGAAACTTAACAGAAGACCACGGGGGAGGGAAAGGAAAAAAAAGTTAGAGAGGGAGGGAGCCAAACCATAAGAAACTCTTAAAAACTGAGACTAAACTGAGGGTTGATGGGGGGTGGGAGGGAGGGGAGGGTGGGTGATGGGCATTGAGGAGGGCACCTGTTGGGATGAGAACTGGGTGTTTTTTGGAAACCAATTTGACAAGAAATTTCACATTAAAAAATTAAAAAATAAAAATAAAAATAAATTCCCACCAACAATGCATGAGGGTTCCCTTTTCTCCACATCCTCACCAACACTTGTTATTTCTTGTCTTTATTGTAATGGCCATTCTCACATTATGAGATGATACCTCATTGTGGTTTTGATATACATTTCCCTGGTGGTTAGTGATGATGAACATCTTTCCATGTGCCTGTTGGCCATCTGTATGTCTTTTAAAAAAATGTCTATTTAGATCCTCTGTCCATTTATTATTCAGACTGTTTTTTGTTATTGAGTTGTGTGCTTTTTAAAAAATATATTTTGGATATTAACTCCTTATAAGATCTATGATTTACAAATATTTTCTCCCATTTAGTTTTATTTTTAATTTTGTTGATGGTTTCCTTCACTGTGTGTTTTAGTTTGATGTAGTCCCATTTGTTTATTTTTGCTTTAAGTGCCATTACCCTTGGAGTCAGATCCAAAAACATGTCTCCAAGAATGATGTCAAGAAGTTTACCACTTATGATTTCTTCTAGGAGTTTTATGATATCTGAACTTATATTTAAGTTTTTAATCCACTGTGAATTAATTTTTGTATATGGTATAAGATGATGGTCCAGTTTCATTCTTTTGCATATGGCTGTTCAGTTATCCCAATAACATTTATTGAAGACACTGTCCTTTCCCCATTGTATACTCCTGCCTCCTTTGTCATAAATTAATTGACCATATATGAATGGGTTTCTGGGCTCTCTATTCTGTTCCATTGATCTATGTGTCTGTTTTTTTTTTCCCCCCAATACCATACAGTTTTCATTACTATAGCTTTGTAATATAGACTGAAATCAGGGAGCACAGGAATGCCTCCAGCTTTGTTCTTTCTCAAGATTGCTTTGGTTATTCAGAATATTTTGTGGTTCCATACAAATTTTAGGGCTGTTTGTTCTATTTCTGTGAAAAAATGCCATTGGGATTTTGATAGGGGTTGCACTGAATCTGTAAATTGCTTTGGGTGATATGGACATTTTAACAATATAATTCTTCCATGCCATAACCAAGAAATATCTTTTCACTTATTTGTGCCTTCTCTAATTTCTTTCACTAATGTCTTATACTTTTCCGTGTACAGGTCTTTCACCTCCTTGGTTAAATTTATTCCTAGGCATTTTATTTTTTTAATTCAATTATAAATGGGACAGTTTTCTTAATGTCTCTTTCAGGTAGTTTTTGTTAGTGTATTAAAATGCAAAAAAATTTTGTATATTGAGTGGTACCCTGAAACTTTACTGAATTTATTAGTTCTAACAATTTTAGTGGTGATGTTAGGGTTTACTATATATGATGTCATGGCATCCACAAATAGTGTGTTTTACTTCTTCCTTTCTGTTTTCAATGACTTTTATTTCTTTTACTTCCTAACTGCTCTGGCTAGGACTTCCAATATTATGTTGAATAAAAGTGGCAAGAGCAGGTATCCTGTCTTGTTCCTGATCTTAGAGGAAAAGCTTTCAGATTTGCCCATTGAGTATGATGTTAGCTGTGGGTTTGTCATAACAGCCTTTGTTATGTTGAGGTGCATTCCCTATATACCTGCTTTGTTGAGAGTTTTTACCATAAATCGATGGTGAATTTTGTCAAATGCTTTTTCTACATCCACTGAGATAATCATATAATTTTTATCCTTCACTTTGTTGATGTGGTATATCACATTAATTGACCTGTGAATATTAGCCATCCCTGCATCCTTGGATTAAATCTCCACTGGAATAAATCTCCACTTGATTATGGTGTATGATCCTGTCAATGAATTATCTCATTTGGCTTGGTAATATTTTGTTGAGGATTTTTGCATCTATATCCATTGGGGATATATTCCTGTAATTTTCCTTTTTTTGTGGTTTTCTTGTCTGGTTTTGGTATCAGGGTAATGCTGTCTGTGTAAAATGAGTTTGAAAGCATTTCCTCCTCTTCAGTTTTTTGGAAGACTTTGAGATATATAGGTATAAAATCTTTGTATGGTAGAACTTACCAGTGAAGCATCAACTTTTATTTGTTGGGAGGTTTTTGATTACTGATTCAGTATCCTTGCTAGCAATCAGTCTAATCAGATCTTCTTTCTTCATGAATTGATTGTGAAGTATTGTATGTTTCTAGGAATTTATCTATTCCTTCTAGGTTGTTTAATTTGTTGGCAAATAATTATTAATAGCAGTCTTTTATGACCCTTTATATTTCTGTGGTATCAGTTGTAATATATCTTCTTTCATTTCTGATTTCATTTATTTGAACCCTATCACTTTATTTCTTAGTGAGTCTAGCTAAAGCTTTATCAATTTATTTACCTTTTCAAACAATCAGCTCTTCGTTTCATTGATTCTATTGTCATTTTAGTGTCTATTTTATTAATTTCTGCTCTGAGCTTCATTACTTCCCTCCTTCTACTAACTTTGGCCTTCATTTGTTCCTCTTTTTTCTAGTTTCTTAAGGTTTAAAGCTAGATTGTTAATTTGAGATTTTTCTTTTTTCTTGAAGTAGGCCTGTACTGCTATGAACCTCCCTCTTAGAACTGCTTTTGCTGCATCTAGATTTTGGTATGTTGCATTCCCATTTTCATTTGTCTCAAGGTATTTTTGAATTTCTCCTTCTATTTTTTTCATTAACCCATTGGTTATTCAGTAAAGTATTGTTTAACCTCCACATAATTGTGATTTTTTTCAGTTTTCTCTTTTGTGATTCATTTCCAGTTTCATACTATTGTGGTCTGAAAGGATACCTGATATGATTCCAATTTTCTTAAATTTATTGAGACTTGTTTTGTGGCCTAACCTATGATCTATCCTGGAGAAGTTCTATGTGCACTGGAGAAGAATGTGCACTCTGCTCCTTTTGGGTGAAATGTTCTGTATATACCTATTAAGCCCAACTGATTTAATGTGTTAAGGCTGATGTTTCCTTATTGATTTTACATCTATGTGATCTATCCATTGACTTAAGTAGGTACTAAAATCCCCTACTATTATTATATTACTATTGATTTATTTTTAGGTCTGTTAATACTTACTTTCTATGTATTAGGTTCTCCTAGGTTGGTTCATAAATATTTACAAATGTTATTTCTTCTTGCTGGATTAACTCCTTCATCATTATGTAATGCCCGTTTTTTCTTAATTACAGTCTTTGTTTTATTTTTATTTATTTTTTATTTTTTTATTTATTTTTTTAATTTTTGTTTTCAACGTTTTTTATTTATTTTTGGGACAGAGAGAGACAGAGCGTGAACGGGGCAGGGGCAGAGAGAGAGGGAGACACAGAATTGGAAACAGGCTCCAGGCTCTGAGCCATCAGCCCAGAGCCTGACGTGGGGCTCGAACTCCCGGACCGCGAGATTGTGACCTGGCTGAAGTCGGACGCTTAACCGACTGCGCCACCCAGGCACCCCGACAGTCTTTGTTTTAAAGCCTATTTTGTGATATAAGTATAGTTACCCCAGTTTTCTTTTGGTTTCCACTTGCACAAACATCTTTTTTTTTTTCATGCCTCACTTTCAGTCTGTAGGTGTCCTTATTTCAGAGTTGAGTTTTTTCCAGGCAGCATATATTGGGTCTTATGTATGTATGTATGTATGTGTATCCATTCAGCTACTCTATGTCTCTTGTCCATTTATATTTAAGGTAATTATAGATAGGTATGTACTTATTGCCATTTTGTTCACTGTTTACTGGCTGTTTTGTAGTTCCTCTCTGTTCTTTTACCCTATTGCTTTCTTCCCTTGTGGCTTGATGCCATTTTTTAGTGTTATTTTCCAACTCCATTCTCATTATCTTCTGTGTATCTGTATACACACACACACAAACATACACACATACACACATATGTATGTATGTGTGTACATATGTATGTATGTGTGTATGTATGTATATATAGATATAGATATACAGACATGCAGATGTAGATATTCTAAGTTGATAGAAAGTTAAGTTTAAATGCATTCTAGAACTACATTTTTACTCTTCTCTCCTACATTTTGTTTTGATGTCATATTTTACATATTTTTATTTTGTGTTATCTCTTAACTAATTTTTAATAGTGAGTTTTACTACCTTGTCTTTTACTCTTCATGGTAGCTTTATAAGTGATTTTCCACTACATTTACTATATATTTACTTTTACCAGTGAGAATTTTTGCTTTCATAATTTTTCTTGTTAATAATTAGTGTCCTTTCTTTTTGGCTTAAAAAGAAGTCCCTTTAACATTTCTTGTGAGTCTGGCTTATTAGTGGTGAATTCCTTTAGTTTTTGCTTGTTTGAACAATTCTTCTCTCCTTTTATATGGTAACCTCACTGGGTTGAGTATTCTTGTTGGAAGTTTCAGTACTTTGAATATATCATGCCCCTCCCTTATGGCCTGCAAAATTTCTGCTGAAAACTCAACTGATAGTCTTAAATTTTTTTTAATGTTTTTATTTATTTTTGAGAGAGAGAATGAGACAGAGACAGAGAATGAACAGAGAGGTGGAGGTGCAGAAAGAGAGGGAGACATAGAATCTGAAGCAGGCTCCAGGCTCTGAGCTGTCAGCACAGAGCCTGATGCAGGGCTCGAACCCATGAACCATGAGATCGTGACCTGAGCTGATGTCAGGCACTTAGCCAACAGAGCCATGCAGGTGCCCCAAACTCAATTGACAGTCTTATGGGGGTTCCCTTGTATGTAAAACATTGTTTTTTCCTTGCTGTTTTTAATATTTTTTCTTTATCTTTACCTTTTGACACCTGAATTATAAGGTGCCTTGGTGTGGGTCCCTTTGATTTCTCTTATTAGGGAGTTTCTGGGATTCCTGCATCTGGATGTCTGTTTCTTTCCCCAGGTTAGTGAAGTTTCCAGCCATTATTTCTTCAAATAAGTTTTAGGTCCCTTTATCTCTCTCCTCTTCCTGGAACTCCCTATTATGTGAATGTTGATCTATTTGATTTGTGCCATAGGTGCCTTAAGCTATCTTCACTTTTTAAAATTCCTTTTTCTTTTTGCTGCTCCGGGTAAGTTCCACTGCTCTGTCTTCAGGTCACTGATTTATTCTATTGCTTCATCTAGTCTGCTGTTGAACCCCTCAGTGTATTTTTCAGTTCAGTTACTATAGTCTTCAACTCTGTGACTTCTGTTTGGTACTTTCTTATATTTTCTATCTCTTCCTTAAAATTCTCTCTGTGTTCATCCATTCTTGTCCTGAGATTGGTGAGCATCTTTTGCTTTTCTTTTCTTCCTCTATTTCTTTTTGTGAGCATCTTTATGACCATATTTTGAACTCTTCATCAAGTAAATTACTTACCTCCATTTCATTAAGAATGTTTCCTGGAGTTTTATCTTGTTCTTTCATGTGGAACATATTCTTCTGTTGCCTTGTTTTGCTTGACTCTCTGTGTTTTTTTCTGTGTATTAGACAAAGCAGATACCTCTCCTAATTTTAAGAAGTGGTCACAGGAAGCCTGGAGGTAAATTTCAGTCTGATGTCTGTGCAATGCCCTGGGTGTCATAGCCTTATAAGAACTAACTCTTCTATTATCTCAGTTCTGTGGGGCCCAGAAATGCTAGTACACCTGGCTTCAAAGCCAAGCATTCAAGGGGCATTTCCTGTGTGGAATGTGCACACCTGCTAACTTTGAGATTATAGGAGAGTGCCAGACTGTAATGAGCCTGCCAAGTGAGTTTTGCAAGGTGGGGTCATGGCAGAGAAGTGGCCTAGGGCAAGAGGTCCCCCCAGGTTTGGCAAAGTAGGGCTGTGGGGGCATGCTAGGCTGGGATGAGCCCACTTACTGGGTTTGGCAGGGCTGCAGGACAGCACGGGGTGTGGGACAAGGTAGTAAGGTGGAGGGAGAATGCAAAAATGGTGCCTTCCCATGTGTCTGTCCCTGGAGAGAGTTCCAACAGACCTCTACTCCTCTGGCAGACCCTTTAAGCTTAGCCAATGAATTTCCTTCACACATAGTCTAGGTGCTTTTCAGCTTGCTGCTTTTGAGCTGGGTCCTGGGGTGAGTGAATCTGTGTGAGCCCTTTAAGAGTGGAGTCTCAGTATCCTACAGCCCTTTAGGTCTCCTGGACATAAGCCCCATTGGTTTTTAAAGCCATATATTTTGGAAGCTCATTTCTCCAGCCCAGGTCCCAATGACTGGGGTGCCTAATGTGGGGTTTGAACCCCTTGCTCCTTATGGATACAATCTATATTTATAGGACCCCTCCCAGTAGTGGGTTACTCCTAACTAGGGGTGGGACTTTTGGCAAGACCATATCTCTCTCTTTCCTAATCATCTCTATGTGGCCTTTTTATCCTTTGTTGTGGAGGAGCTGTTCAGCTAGTTTTCAGGTCTTTTTCATAGAGGATTGTTCTATATGTAGCTACATATTTGGCATGTCTATAGAAGGAGGTGAGTTCAGGATCTTCCTATGCTTCCTTCTTGAACTGTCCCCTCAAACTTCTCCATTTTTTATTTGGCTTAGACAGTACTGTGTTAGCACAGTTTTGTTGTTAATAGGGCATAGACATTTTCCTTACAATCTTCAATCTCCAGGACTTTGTAAATGGACTGAAAACCTTACAAGTGAAGATTAATGTTCAACATATAGGATACTGAGCTCGCAGAAAAGATAAAAGAAAGTCAAAGTTACAGACGTCTTTTATTATTTTTTTTTGATAATTTGAAATTATGCTAGAATTTGGGCATCAAATTAAAACACTATTTGTCCCCTGGAAAGATTCCCAAATGTTGGTTGGAAATGAGGGATAATTAGGCTCTTAGAAATGTTTCTGTTGATGCTGAACGTGATTCAAGAACAAATAATTCACGATTATTAGATGTGGGTACATTTGCATCATTCAGGCAATTGAAGAATGTGTGTTTGGGGTCGGCCCACCTCAAAAGACTTATATTTTTCTATATATAATGTGATATTTCCCAGACATTTTCAATTCCCTTGACAGTTTTTAACTCCAGATAAGGGGAACAAGGATCCCCGGGTGTGCACATAGGCTGGCCTCTGGTTCTCATTCTCAATAATGGGCTAAGTTGCCACTGAGAGCACAGTCTTTATGTGAGCACCCTTGGTGCTGGCCACACAGACCCGCTGAGGCTAGCTGACTCTACCACATGCCACAAGGTGCTGAGAGCAGCACATGGTGTTGTACAGAGAGGTTCCAACTCTGCAGGTGGGTCCCAGCCAAGGAAGTCTGAGAAGAAGCCAGGTGGCAAGAAGCCCATCCTCACACCCTCTGGGCTCAGATTAGACATGTCTGCATTCTATACTCAGCATCCCAACAACCAGCACATTGCAGACACACACACACACACACACACACACACACACACACACACACACACACACAGTAGGTGTTTAATGAATGTTTTAGTTGTCCCTGGTCACACAGTTCTCTTCCTAGGAATTGGGCAGGAATGTCCCCAACAGGGAATGGACTATGTGCCAGGTATCAGCTGGGTGTTTGTTTTATTTTTCCACCTTCTCAACTCACTGGTTTCACATACAGCACAGAGAACACACCGACATATGAAGGCTTCCGGCTGTATGTGCAAGGAGCTGAGCTCTTCTTGCTGTGAGCTGTTTAATGCACCATCAGAACTAAAATTCAAGAGGTTTTCTGAAGCCCTTATACATATAACCTTTTCTTTCGACATTCTCCCCTTTTCTGTAGCAATTCAGCTGGCCCCAGGGTTTCACCATCATCACCAGTGTCCAGTGTCGGTCTGACCTTCAAGGGTTACTTTCCTCACCGTGATCCATGGCATGACTATAGAATAGTTAACCCTTTGCACACATCTTCAGAAAGCCACCTTGGAACCCCCACCAGGTAGACCAGCAAAACCTCTTACCTTCAAACCAAAGAAAATACTAAATCCATGAAATCACTTAAGCCATCCTTCCAAAGAAAGGGAGAATCAAAATGTTTTATGCAGCAACCTATAAG
Source organism: Herpailurus yagouaroundi (assembly GCF_014898765.1). Taxonomy (NCBI): domain Eukaryota; kingdom Metazoa; phylum Chordata; class Mammalia; order Carnivora; family Felidae; genus Herpailurus; species Herpailurus yagouaroundi. The sequence continues at coordinate 59,651,173 of NW_024412377.1, forward strand.
AAACTCATTTTGTGGGATGTTTCACATTCCAGCCTATGGTTTATTCCCCCATATATCCCTGCCAGTAATATCAACCAGATGTGGCAAAGAAGTCTGTGCAGAATTGTAAAAATTACAAGCATATTCTGTAATTCCAAAGCATTGTAAAGTCACAGCTTGGTTTTCTTTCTTTCTGGAAAAAAAAAAAAAAACTTTTCAAGCTGGTAGAATGTTCTCAGTATAAGTATTACCTGATCACTTTAGAAAGTTCTTCTGTTGGCCCAAAGGGCCAAAGAGTTTTAAAATATAAAACCCAACTCTAACTTTGATACATTGTAGGGAATTTAGAAAGTTCTACTTGCACACATGCATTTGAGTCTATAAATTTTCTGTTTTAATATTTCAAGTCTTAATACTTTAGATCTCAGATATGAGCACGTGCTCACAGAGGCTCATATAAGCATAAAAGTACAAAATACTGAACCTTGAAACCTTCAGAGATCCATGATAGTTTTTCCTCTCTCTTCTTTAAGGTGTGTTTCAGCATAGGGGCACATGATAAGGTAGAAAACAACCCACAGAACTGGAGGTCAGAAAAGCCTGGGTTTATTCCTGGTGACTTAGTTAAACTCTTAAGCCTCAGTTTTATCATCTGTACAGTAGGCATAAAAATATCTACACTTCAGGAAGACTAAAGAAGACTGTATACACATAAGGTGCCTAGTACACAGTAGGTGCTCAAGAAATGTTTGGTTGTTTGCCTGCTCCCCAATCTATAAAATAATAGGGTTTATAATAGATCAGCGTTTCTCAAAGTATACCCATGGGTGACATACACCAATAGGTTGCCTATTTATAAGGTCAGAATCCTGGGTCCATTCCAGATCTCATGAACTAGATGTCTTGGTTACACAGACTGGGAATCAGCATTTTAACCAGCACCTCAAGGATTTTTTTTTTTTTTTTCCATGTGCTAAGCTTGAGAAGCAGTGGAACTTAGATCCTTGCTCACCAAATGTGGTCCTAGGCCAGGAGCATCACCTAGAAGTTTGTTATAAACACAGACTCCTAGGTCCCACCTCAGAACTACAGAACCAGAATTCACATTTTAATAAGATTCCCAGCTGTTCAGATGCTCAGAGAAGTTTGAGAAATTCTGGCCTGGATAACTTTAATTCCTACCTCTAAAATTCTATCATTTAAGAGTCTACAAGACAATTCAAAGTATTAGCCTTGTAATCAACTCTGTGGATAGACAACAGACTTGTGTTCAGCTGGATAAAGCCTCAGTGGAGGAGAAAAGAAACCTTCCATGCCTTCTTTCCTAGCTCTAGGTTAAAGCACGAGCAAATCACGCAAAACAGAAATCCCAAGAGTGCCACGGCACCCATTGTAATCCATTATCTGTCCACATGCAGATTAAAGCTAACCTGTCCTCAAGCACATGATGAAACCGCAGGGGACAGAGCATGGCATAACACAAACAGAAGGCTGAGGTCTCACTGCAGTGTTCAGGGGGTGGGGGAATGGAGAGGGAGTAGGGAACGGAGCTCCAGTTTGCAGGGAGATTTTCCATGAGCTTTTAGTGGCTGTGCCCCTGGAAAAAATGACCCCACGTCTGCAACGGTGAGGCTGGCCCGTCCCTGGCCTCTGAGGGCTAGGCCAGCACAGGGGGAGCCGGTCTCTGGGATGCAGCTCCCAGCAGGCAGGCGGTTCTGAACCCCCCACCATCCTGATGGATTGGTTTCCCCATCGCCCTATTATCATTTCACCACATCAGATAACAACTCTGCTAGAAAACTGGGTAGTATGGTTTTTGTTTTCTCCACTGGTGTTTCACTTTTATAGTATTGTTTCACATTGATATAGAGTTTTATGGTGACACATATTGCATGTAGTTATGTTTTCAAGTTTAATGTAGAACTGGAAGACTAAAGGTGGCTACAAAAGGATCTACGAACTGCAAAAGGTACTACCTAGAGGTATGGGGCCCCAGTCACTCAACACGCCTTGGCCCACTGAGGGCTTCAAAGACATAAAGGAACAAACATTAACTGAGCTTCTACTAAGTGCCCAGCACATTAACTAGTTATTAACTTCTCATAAGTACAGTAAGGAATGTAGGCTCTGGAGTCAGGCAAGTTTGGGTTTGAATTTTGGCTCTGCCAGTTACTGGCTCTGTGACCTTGGGCAAGCTGTCCAAATCTTTAGGACTCTGTTTCTTCATCTCTAAAAAGGAAATATTATAGTATCTCACCTCCTAGACCTGAGATGAAGAAGGAGGATTCACATAGAAGCAGGTCACAAAGCACCCGATGTAATATGCACTTGGGAACTATTGTGGGCTGCTGTGTCCCCCTAAAATTGAAGCCCTTGGACCCATTCCTTCAGCATGTGACTGTATTTAGAGATCAGGTCTTTATAGAGGTGATTAAGTTAAAACACACCCATTAGGGAGGAGCCCTGAGCCAGTATGCCTGGTTTCCTTATGAGAAGAGGAAGAAACACCAGGGCTGAGCATGAAGAGAGGGACAACCGCACGTAGAGGCACAGGAAGATACTGGCTCTAAGACAAGGAGAGAGGCCTCAGGAAACCAACCCTGCCAGCACCCTGATCTCAAACTTCCAGGATCCAAACTATGAGAAAACAAATTTCTGCTGTTTAAGCCATCCCATCTGAGATACTTTGTTATGGCAGCCCAAGCAAACAAAGACCGGAGCTGTGGCTGTGACCTCTGTTGCACAGTGAATCAACCCGAGGCTGAGAAAGTTGAAGTCACTTGCTCAGGGTCACCAGAGGGTAGGACCCCAACCCAGGTGTGTACGGCTCCAAAGGCCACATTCTTTACTCTCGCACTGGGCTGCCTCAAAGAGGCACTGGACCACCTTGCTGAATGCAACTTTCTGTGTGTGGGGGAGTACATGGCACGTACACGCAAGGCAGTGACAAGACGGGACGATGGAGAAAAGGAAGGAGAGCTACAAGCAAGCAGAGAGGAGAGTTCAGAGGAGGTCTCCCTCATTGGAAGGAAGTTCCCTGGAAAATGAGGTTTTACAGCCTTTACTTCTGGGAGGGATGGTGCTCCACCATGACAACAGCCCCAGTGACTTGGGGCTAGTTGGCTGGCCACACTTCAGAGTGTTTTCAGAGGCCTGAGGGATTAACCTTCCAAGTCTCTTGCAACTCTGCAGATGCGAGTAAGGGCCAGGGGGTTTAACCCCAATGGCATGTTTTTAAAGCTGTCAAATACCTCGTAGAACTGAGTGGAGAATGATTGGAGGCTTCTGTGCTGCTGCTATCAAGCTGCTTATTCAGGGACAGGTTGAAAACCACTACCAAACACTGAATGGGCTCTTTGGACATGAATCCAGAACAGAGGGGCCAACAGGACCCGCTCATCCTCATATGGCAAAGTCCAACTCTTAAAAACCGGCTGTGAACCACTGTGCCCCTCATCTCCTTAAAGCTCTTTAATGAGTAGAATGCAGAGGACATTCAATCACTGTTTTCACCTTGTCTTCTGCCCCTTCTAAGGATTTCTGGCAACATTAACCCTTTAACCTCCAAAAAAACAGAAATCCCTCACTCCCTCTCCCATGGGTAGGTGAAAGAGAAAGCTGGAAGGGGACACAAAAAAGGAGAAATTAATAACCTATAGACCATGTAACAGACCATGCTCTGTGCCATCCTGTCTGGATGAGACAACTGAGGCCCAGAGAGGGAAAGTAACATGTCTTAGGCCACAGAGCTTGTGGGTGGTGGAGGACCATTCTGAACACCAGGATCTTCCCACTTCAAGGGCACCGCCGCCTCATCTTCATCTCTCTCGGAGCCTGAACCCTGTCAGGTGCTGAAGTGTTGACACCACTGATGCCAGAGCCATAGCATATGCACTGCTCGCCTCAGTCGGCCAGCAAAGTCGACCACAGACATCTTTCATTGAGCACTTGCTATGTGCTACAGTCAATGCTGAAGGCTGCCCATGGGCCACTTCCATCTATCCTCATAACAATGTAGAGAAGTAGGTTCTCTTGTTTATTGTACTGATGATGAACCTGAGACCCGGGGAAGTTAAATGACTTGTCCACGAGCTCACAGCCCCTTAAGCCCTCCACTCTACTGCCACCTCCTATGCCCAGCTCTGAGTCAGGAGTGGTAGGGAACTTAGGAGGAGCAGAAACATAATCCCAACACTCGAGAACCTTCTGATCTATGTCAGGATTGGGGGAAGCTAATATTTATTTTATTGAGTGCCCAAGGCATGGCAGAGACCTTGTTAGCCCTTTACAGACCACAGTGATGTTACCTAATCTTTAGGGCACTCCCAAGCTCTAGGATTCTCTGTCCAGTACTCTGTGTGCTTGAAAACAGGAAGAGGACAGATACACCATTAATATACACATGGATCAATGAATTACTGGTGCTGGATCTGAGGGTGGATGGAGGTAGAGTGGTCAGCAAGTCCTGACAGAAGCACTTGGACATATGACAGGTCCATTATCAATCCTTTTTATCATCATTTTAGGTCTCCACAATAGCTAGCTTGGCATAGTAGAAAACCAAAGGACTCTGTAGTGACACAGACACACATCTGAGTCCCAGTTCCATTGTATCCTGGTTATACAGCAATGGGGTAAGTTAGATAACCCCTCTCGGCGTCAGAAGTAGATGTGATAATGATTCTCTCTATAGGATTAGTGTAAAGGTTAAGTCTGAGCATTGAGGCAAAGTCCCCAGGGTAGTGCTACTTCTTAGAAATGTGGGCTATATGAGTAAGTAATTTAAACTCTGAGTTTTATATAGTTTTATATAGTTGCCTCTATATAAAATGGGAGGAATGAGGCAGGTTGCTGCCTATAGTAGAAAAACGGCACAGACTCCAGAGTCAGATTACCCAAATGTGAACTCTGGTTCTGTCACTAAGTAGTTGTAGGATATCAGGCAACTTTTTAACTTCTTTAAGCCTCAGTTTCACATCTATAGAATAATGCTAGTCATAGTATCACCCCACAGGGCTGTAAGGAGTATCAAATGAATTATACCTCAAGTGCTCAGAACAGTACCTGCCAGCCAATGGGTTTGCAATTGTTATTACCTTGAAGTGTTTCTGAGGATCCAACGCATTCAGTTAAAGCACAGCAGACTGCCCAAAGTCGTTGCTCAATGAATTTGTAGACATCTGTTGTTTTCTTTCTTTTTTTTTTTTTCAACGTTTATTTATTTTGGGGGCAGAGAGAGAGACAGAGCATGAACGGGGGAGGGGCAGAGAGAGAGGGAGACACAGAATCGGACACAGGCTCCAGGCTCTGAGCCATCAGCCCAGAGCCTGATGCGGGGCTCGAACTCACGGACCGCGAGATCATGACCTGGCTGAAGTCGGACGCTTAACCGACTGCGCCACCCAGGCGCCCCAACATCTGTTGTTTTCAAGTTTGGCATCATTTCCCCCATCTTTGGATAACAGAATTTTTCTTTCTTTTGGGAAACCCATTCCCAAGCCCTGAAAACTCTCATCCCCAAACAAGTGGGATGAACCCATTTCCAAAACTTGACTGGTCAGAGGACACCACCTCACTGGCAATAATGATGTGCTCAGACATGGACGTGTCACCAAGCTAAGCAATCTACCACTGGTTCTTTTCTGAAGGACTGTTGACTCCACCCGGATTGCCAGATTAGTACCCTGGGTCTTCTGCTTTTGCTCACCATCACGTGCACTGCTACAAAAGATGTAAGGAGTGACATGAAGTCCCAATAACTTCACCAAGCCCCTGGATCCAGTTGTTCCTGAAGCTGTCCATAACTGTCCCTGAACTTTCCAGGCATATAAACCAGTATCTTTCCTCTTTGGATTAAACTAATTTTAGTCACATTTCTGTCACCTAGTGGTTAGTAGTGTTATTATAATAGCAGGTTTCCAACAAATATTATTTCCCTTTCCCATCACTCCTCCAAACATCTTATTACACATCCATAGCCTTAACAAAAGGTATTCTTTGGATAAATAGTGAGTATTAAGCAGTTTTTGTCTACAGATCTAATAAGAAAGGAAAAGGCGTGTCCAGAATTGCTACTTATCCCACATGGCATGCTACGGAGTAGACAGCCACACAGTACCCACATTTAGCATTCCCTGGAAAATGGTTCACTGTGTCTATTGAGATGCAACACTCCTTTACAGAGCTAGTGACATATGTATACACACCCATGATTGCACATTTATTGATTTCTAATTTGTACCCTGCAAAATAAGACAAAGACACAATAGGGCCATTAAGAAAAATCAAAGATCAAGCCCAGAGAGAAAAAAGAGATTGCTGATTATAGCCGAAACCTGAGTTAATATAGTTGCTTAAATAAAAAAAAAATTATATTTAGCTCTAAGCTTTTTGGCAGCCATTCAGAATGTGTCATGATGAGGCATACAGAGAAGTGGGCATCCTTCATGTCTGTACCTGAAAACCCAGCAGAGGCCAGGTTGGAACACGCACAGAGGAAGAGCTTACTGAATAAATGAAGGAATGAATGAATGAGTGAAGGATAAAAGAACCAAAGCTCCCTAAGGGCACTGTTTATAATACTTAGGCCTATATCCTTCACTTATTCATCTACCCATTCACTGAGTGCTTATGTGTGCCCACTTCTGTGCCTGGCTAGGACCTGGAGCAGGACAGATGACAGACTGAGTCAAATGTCGTGCCTGCCTTCCCAGCTGCAGCTCTCTGGCTTGAAGCAAAAGCTCAGAGTCATCCACCTCAGTGCCCATAGCAACTGCCAGTGTCTTCGTGCATCCGGAAGAAAGAGATCAGAGAGCAAAGCTGAGAAAATGGGAAGTGCGGGAGTAACACTAGTTATCTTGGTAATTACACTCACCCCTCACTGTAAACCCTAGAAAACAAATGCACACACACTATGATCTCATCTGATACTCACAGCTACTTGGCGAGGAAGATAAAAGGGAAGAGGAGTGTCAGCCTTATACTGATGGGGATATTCAGGCACAGAAGGGAAAATGACCCCCCCAACCTCTCTCAGAAAGTGACAGGATACCACCCTGGGGGTTCCCATGCCCTAGGCTGCCTGCCTGGGCCTGGCCCCCAGCATCTCAGAGACCTGTTATCACTGCCTGAAATTCCTCCTCTGCCTGCATCAAAAGCAGCCTCGCACAAAATGGGCATCATCTGATGGGAGCAGCTATGAGGCCATGTTCCATGAGCAAGAACCAGCCCGCTTGACACCCTGCAACAAGTGGAACACTCAGACCCCACCTGCTCAAAGCTTTCCAGCAGCCCCAGCCCCACAGACACCTTCTGTTTGCTTAGAACGTGATGCTGAGATTCCAGATGAAGAGCTTAGAGTCAGCATTATTTAGGAGCAGGTTGAAAAGGCACAATGTGGTGCTGGGTGGAAAGACAACTATTAGGTGAGCATGTAAGGAAAGAACTACATAGGAAGAGGAAATTAAAAACCAGGTTGTTTCCCCATATGCCCATTTAATATTCTTTATCCAGCTCAGCTAGACGCTCAGGCTGCTGAACATCACTTTAGTCATCCTCATACCCATCAAGATGGATTCAGTGTGGAAAGGTGAAAAGGGGGGCATACTCTTCCCCACAGATAGCAAAGTCAGCCAGGTGGACCGAGCTAGAGAAATGCAGTACACAGCACGAGAAGACCTTGACAAGGTACAGGTGTGTCCTAGAGAAGGCGAACAACGCTGCTGTACCACTTAAACACCAGCCAACCCTTGTGGTTCCTGTTCCAACAAAGTGTCCTTTAAAATACATTTATGTATATAGTCTCTTTCTGTGTATGCACACACAGATATAGATATAGATACAGACTCCTAATTCAGAACTCATTCTTAAGCACACACACTGACATGTGTTTTGTATTTCCCAATGTATCCTGGAGCCTACATGCATTGTTTGACTGCATAAATAGGTATTAAACACAGCCACTGGGAATGTAAATGGGGGCCACAAGTTTGGAGCCTCCCCAGTAATGTTACAGTCTTCCCACCCAGGCTGTAAATCTCACTGCTTGGCTACTAAGCAGCCAGACACTGTCACTCCATTCAGAAAATCAAGGCTTGGGCCAACCCAGTTCACCCCATGAACTACACGAGTCACTGCCAGTATGACTTATAGGCTCAGAATCATAGAGCCATTCACTGTCAATTAATTAACACTTGCTTAATGCCCACAATATGCCAACCGCAATCTCCATTCTGACGTGCATCTCAAGTTCCTTGAACCTCCAAACTCTCATACTGAATAAATGCACAGAAACATCTCCAATCTTCCCCCTGCATTATGTCTTGGACCATTCCAGAAGATAAAGCAAAATTTAAGATGTTTCTTCCTTTTCCCACAAAATCATAGATCTCCAGACCCAGGGTTCTCAGACTGGCGGAGGTAGGAAGCAGGCAAAGGGCTGGAGTTGTTCTGGTCTGCAGGATGGTGAGGTTAAAGTGTTCAGTCCAATACAATGCCCTCTGAGACCACTGGTGTCTCTTTTGAGTAAACCTACCTCAAATCCCATCCCCAGGGCATTTCCCTGAGGTGAGGTCAGACCATGTTAAATGGCAGTGTGTCCTTCTTTGCAAAGAAGAGATCTACTACCACAAGCCACCAGCCCTCATTGGCCACTTAAGCCACTGATATCTGAAGAATGGGAGCAAAAGTCGGGTGTGGAGGGGAGTGTAGGGGCACGCCATATTGAAGCCCAGCTCCTAGTCTCCATACATATGGCCTAACTACCAAGCTCTGCATGGTACCAGGCTCCATTCACAAAGGCAACCACAATATCCATATCACCCAAGCCAGGCAGGACACCAGGTAGAGAACATAATTCGGCTCTACTTACAGTCTGGTGAGCTTTGGTGTACTCTGGAAAAGCAATTCTGGAAGGACCTGGAGCTTATTCTTGTTCAGGCGCCTAGAGATAAAGAACAGAATGAAAGGGTATCAGGAGACATTAAATGGATTAAGAGTATTCACAGATACTCACTTCAATCAATCAACAGGTATTAAGAGACTTTCTAGATATTTCAACATGGGATGCACAGCATGTTAAGGCATATTCTGCTTTGCAAGGCTTGCAGTCAAGTTGGAGATACAAAGCAAAGGTCAGTCAAAGGCAAGAACACCGCACATGTGCTGTCGCTTCCCCATCAAGAGCCTAGGACAGACATCACTAATTGATCACACCATTCTTTCCCACAGATTCCAGACAAGGCTTTTGAAATTTTCCGGCCATGTGCTCCAGGTAGCAATTGCCAAGCGATGAAACTGATATGCAAAATGGGTCCCTAAAAAGAAATAAAATACCAGAGAGAGTATTTCATCCTAGATAGTGGTGGTGGTTGCAGTAGGGAGATAGCAGTTACTATGGAAACAGAAGAGGCCATGGGTTGAGGGGCCAAATGGAATCCCTGCCAGCCTGGAGCGGGGCTGTATTATAACTTTCATGGGCCCTTGGCACTTTTGCCTTTGCATGCCCCTAACTCTATATAAAAAATTAATATCACATTTTATAACTATGTTGGTATAAAAATATATTAATATTATATATTATAACATTCACTTTGACCTGAAAGGCTTTTTTTTTCCTTCTAATTTTAAAAGAAATGAAAACATTTTCATGGGCCTCTGAAAGTATTGTTGGCCCTGAGCACTGTCCCCGCTGTGCCTAACGGAGCGGTCAGCTTTGGGTCAAAAACCACAGTCTGGGCAAGCCATGTGGCTGGAGGTAAAGTCCTCCCAGAAGGGATGCCCCACATTGGATGGCAGCAACAGAGCCAATCTCATGCTCTCCTGAGAATGGTCAATGCTAATGCCAACAGTGAAGAAGGCCACATGAGTTTTCAAGGGACACCAAGCCCTTACTGTGGCCTCCAAGAAGGCTGTTCTCTGGGGAGTAGGAGGCCAAGAGGGAGACCCTCATCCCTGCCCACTCCCATGACTCTCTGTCCTAGCATCTTTACACAGCCTCATCAGTGAGTGCCCAAACCAGTGTCTCCAAACCTGTCCCCAGAATCCTCAGAATCTCCTGCAGCAAAAGAACAGTTTATAGCCTGGTTGAAATTTTGGCTTGGAGTAAGCCGCCCATTTCGTTACCTGGGACAACCATACTATCCTATCTTAGAGTTAAGCAAGTTGAAGAAAAGATAAGATGAGCTTCTTCCCTGCTTCTGCCCAAAGCCCACACTCTCTCCACCACGCCAAGCAGACATGCTTCCCTGGGGGGATTTTGCTACTTTCCCCCTTTTGTCCCAGGTTGATGGCCAAAAATTTCTAAGAGACAGGGGACAAGCAGGAGGTCAGAAAGGGCAAAGCATGTGAGAGAGGAGCTTTGAAGACCCCAGAATAAGGCTCCTGTCAGAAGTGTGTTGCTCAGCCCTGAAGGGGCTCATGGTATGTGTGGGCAGGTGTGGTCCAGTGATGCTGTTTGTGGGCCCCCTGACTGCAAGGAGACCAGACAAGAGGCTGAGAAGTTGGACGGATAAGCTCAAGTTCCCAGCGACACCCCAAAAGCAGCATGACTCCCACACTAGTGCTCTTCTGTAATGTTTTATTAATTGTGGTAAAAAACAAAAACATGAAATTTTCCATCTTAACCATTTTCAAGTGTACAGTTCAGTGGTGTTAAGTATATTCATAATGTGCAGATCTCCAGAACTTTTTCATCTCACAAAACTGAAACACTATCACCATTGAACAACTCCCCACCCCAGTCCCTGATAGCCGGCACTCTACTTTCTGTTTCCATGAGTGTGACCAGTGTTTGCTTTTTTTTTTTTTTTTTTTTAAATTTTTAAATGTTTATTTATTTTTGAGAGAGAGAGAGAGAGAGAGAGAGAGAAACAGAGCACGAGAGGTGGGTGGGGGGTGTTCAGAGAGAGAAGGAGACACACAATCCAAAGTAGGCTCCAGGCTCTGAGCTGACAGTACAGAGCCCAACGTGGGGCTTGAACTCACGAATCACGAGATCATGACCTGAGCCAAAGATGGACATTTAACTAAGCCACCCAGGCGCCCCAATGTTTATTTATTTTTGGTAGAGAGAGACAGAGCACAAGCAGGGGAGGGACAGAGAGAGGGAGACACAGAATCTGAAGCAAGCTCCAGGCTCTGAGCTGTCAGCACCGGGCCTAAAGCAAGGCTTGAATTCACAAACTGTGAGATCATGACCTGAGCCGAAGTCAGACGCTTAACCAACTGAGCCACCCAGGTGCCCTGTGACCAGTGATCACTCCCAGTATCCACTGTTCATGTTCTTGTCACTAAAATGGAAATACAGGAGGAGCCCAGGGGAGAGAAGAGTGATGGGTAATCTAGTTGCTCTTCAGAGCAGCTCCCATAAGTCTGTGATATGTCCTTTGATGTCATATGGGAGCACTGATCCCAGAGAAGGTGCGGTGATATGACTTTGGCCAAAGCTGGGTTCAGGTCTAACTAGATCTTGATCTCCCTGTGGGACTTTTGGGTAGTTACCTGGCCTGCTGAACCTCAGTGTTCCATCTTCAAAATAACCCTATACATTGGGTTACAGAAATTCTTAATGACACAGTGTGTGCCCAAGTGTCTAGCACTGCAATAAGAGCATGGAGATAATAATAAAAATGATGCAGTCCTAACTGCACATCAGATGCTATGCTACATGCTGGATGGGCACAATCACAGGCAGGAGAGCTTGGAAGCGGGCGTCATTACTACCCACATCTCATAGATGAGGACGCTGATGCCTGGAGAGGATGAGTACGTTCCACAAGGCCACAGTGTTAGGAAGTGGTAGGGTCAGCATCTGAACCCAGGCAGTCTGCCTCCAGCGCCCAAGTTCTGAACCACTAACCTCTCAAAGCCTTGTAATAACTGACAGTTCCCTTCCTCTTTTCCTTTCTTCTTTCTCCTCCCCCCTTTCCTTCCTTTCATTCAGGGTTACCACCTCCTCAGCCCCAGCTCAGACAACCATCCATCCTGAATACATTTCCCTCCCTGAAAAAAACTCTCTTGGAGGTCCCTAAGGCCAGAATTGGGTCTCTACGTGTCTGTCTGGAACCACCCTCTATTGTCACAGCTGCACAGAGCCGGGTGACAGTTATATTCAGACGACTAACACTTCAGTCTAGGCAAAAATCCTAAAATTCAGCCCACCGAGGCCTGCAGTGGGTAGGGTGTTTAGTGTGCTAAAAGCCCTAAACCAGAGTTGAAGCTAAAAATAAAACCAGCTTGGCTCCAAAGCTCCAGGAAGGGAAGGAATCATTTTTCAGTATTTGTGGCTGGACAAAAATAAAAACACAACCAAACTGAGCCAATTGTGCTCTGCCTGCTGCTTCATAAACCCTGATGAGGCTTCCAGGGCAGCTGGACCCGGCTTGTTCTCCCAGAGCCTCTGGGTTTTTCCGCTTCAGCTTGGGCGGGCCTCATGCTGGTTCTCCCTATCATAAGGAGTCTGATGCTCCATTTCATTTCCAGTTCATTCCAGGGTTTATTCACGTTTACTTAGCAAACTGAGCCAGCTGAAAGGTCTTCCTTGAAGGGCTGATGGAGGCTCCAAGCTGCATAAAGTGCATTTCCCACGTGGCTGCTGTAGAGCAGCTCCTGAGCAGGAAAATGAATAGTACACAATGTGTCGTTCTCCTGGTAGAGGAACAGGGAAGCACTGGGCTGCAGACAGGGGCTGTGGCCATGATGCCCTCCATCCCTCATGTCATCCACTGCTCTGTCACCCTGTATCCAGAGGTGAAACTCTCCTGCTGTGGTTCAAGCTGAAAACAGATCCATCAGGCCTGGATGAAAAGGACCAAATGGGACTCATGTGAGGGCAGACCTGAGGGGATTGACACCAACCATAGGCCAGGTCAGTGATAAGATAAAGCCCTCCTGGCTATCCCCCCGTCCCTCGGAGATCAGCACTCTTTTTCAGCTTTACCTGCTAGAACAATGGGCAGCATCAATGTCGAAAGCCCACAGGCTGTGAGTTGCAAGGTCATACTGCTTTCCAGCCTGAACCATGAAGCACTGCAAGTACTGCTGATCACCTTTCTGGAGGTACCTGGGTGTAAGATCTGATTCGAGATTTTGCCACTTTTTTTGTTGAATTTGTCCATTCATCTATCCCTTCAATCATCCATCTACCCACCTTTCCATCCAACCACCATCCATTCATCTCGTCAGTCCTTTCTCAATAGGAATGTATGAAGATGAGTAAGAATATTCCCTTCCGAATATCAGATGCTAGTGGAGAAGACAGGAAAACAAAGGTATCATGGGAGTACAGAGGAGGGCCAGCTAACCCAGACCTGGTAAAGGAGGGCTTCCAAAAGGAAGTGGCTGGAATTTACTTTTGAAGCAGGAGTACAACTCTAAGAGACAGGGACAAAGAGTTCTACACTTTTGTATGTCTACGGAGGGCCACGACACCAAGGGGCCCCTGGGAAGTAGGCTGCACCGCTGGATTCCAGAGAGGACATGAGAAGCAGAAGTAATGAAGCTGCAGAGCCAGGCAGAGGTCTTACAGCAAGGGCCCTCGTGGGTAATGATAAAGGATCTGGGTTCGGTTGTTTCCTGGGAGTAATGGGAAGCCACAGGAGAGGGGTGAGCAAGGGAATGATCATCTGGTTTGGGTTTTGGAAAGTCCTCTTGAATAGCAGTAAATCTCATTTGGCAGAGTGAAAAAGGAAGCAAGGAGACTAATTATGAGGGCTCTTGTGTAATCCACATGACTGTGTGAGGACCTGGTTAAGGATGAGAATGGTATTGGAGTGTAGGAGATGTATGTGAGGCATCATTGACAGTCCAAAGGAGTTCCAGGGGTGGAGGTGTTAAAACAGGCCCCCAGGGCTCCTGCTAAGTGGGTAACTGATCAGCTGAGATTACCTATCACTGCCAAAAGGAACAGAGAAGGGAGACAGCATGCAGAACGTGCTGTGTTCAGATTCAAGATTTCTATGCTACTGGGATCTCTCAAATATGTTCTGACAACTAGTATCAGTAGCTAGTAATAACAGTAAAGCCATGACTCAGGCACTGTACTAGGCACTTTACATGAACTATCCCATCATGAAGCACTGGGCTTCCCATTACCCATGGAAATGCTTTGAGGCTAGTACTCTCAGTAGCCCCATAATAAGGAAACAGAAGCCTAAAATGGTTAAAGCACTTGTCCAAAGACCAACTTGACCAAAATGATGGTGACAGGATTTGAGCCCAGGCACCTGATGTGAAGTCTGTGCTCCTGGCTGCCACGGATAATGATAGTATTTAGTTTAGCTCTTCGTTATAG
>NW_024412377.1:59665451-59803763 GCF_014898765.1 Herpailurus yagouaroundi
TGGCTGCCACGGATAATGATAGTATTTAGTTTAGCTCTTCGTTATAGACTGTCTTATCACCTAATGTATGAGTCTCATCTTCCCAGGAAACTCTAAAGGTCCTCAAGTATAGAATATGCATCTAATGTCTCCCTGAGATCCCAACTTTAGCCCACAAAGCCCCAGGCATGCAAGAGGGTGGTGCTTCAGGAAGGGTCTGTTGAGTTTCATGAATAAATCATAAGGGAGGAACGACAAATTTGGGGAGCCTCAAAGATCAATGGCCTTCCTGGGCTAGGTGACAGAAGTCGTCCTGTTTGGAGATGAATAAAACTCCCAGAGGGCCCACCTGTCTGTCTGCATTCTCCAGAAACTTCTTGCAGACTCACCTGCCTCACTGACAGGCAAGGTAAGAACTATGGGGCTCACTCAGTACTTCCCCTCACCCCCCGGGGGAAGGACAGTGCAAGAGGCCTCCAGGCCAGAAGCATTTATGTCAGCAAGCCAGGGCAAGGCTTGCCAAGTCCTTTCCTTTCTTCAGGGAACAGTGGCCTGTCCAGCTGCCCAGCTATGGCCTGAAGGAGGGAAAAAGTCAGTGTGCTAACTCCCAAAGGTCACTGGGATTGCTTACTTTAGTAATGAAATCAATTGGTTCCTCAGCCCCAGGCACTTTCCTAGGCAGCCTGGATGCTCTCCAGGTCTACTGGTACTTTCAGAAGCATCAACATGTCTAAGCAACAGGGCTAAAGTGGCTTTGTTATTCAGAGCAGAAGCTCCAAGCCTCCCCCAGTGGATAGATGGAGAGGCCCATGGAGCTGGGGCTCCAGGCAAGCCCAGAAGAAGGGCAGTACCAAACTCAGAGGTGGCACCATCATCCATGAGGATATACGGGTGTCACTATACATCAGGGGAACTCTGTGAGCATAAGAGAAAAAACTTGAACTTTGGCAAGGGAAAAAAGCAGAGAGCCCTGATTTGGGGTTATTTCTACAGTTGCTCCCTATAAAAACAATGGCCTCTTATTTTTTTGGTTTCCTTACTGGTCAAACAAATCAAATTCAGGCTTTTTTCCTGTTATGCAAATTTCATAATGCAAACTGGATGTAACCTGATCAGTTCAGTAAGAAAACTGATTTGTGATGTTGTTGGTTTACATCATTGTCATGTCAGAAATGGTTCCCATATGTGTGGAAAGAAAGCCTATTTGCCTCAGCACCCATGGCCTCTTTTCGTTGGGTGACTGACTCTTCTTTGCCAGTGGGATTTCCATTTTTAATCTTTCTTTCTCTCCTTTTTCTTTTTTTTTCTTTTGCTAGCAGCTTTCTTGAGATCTAACGGGGCTTCCTTTTTAAAAGCACTTCTAGTCCAAACCACGATTTATTTTGATGGTTCTGAATGAAGTAAGTTGACCTGAGTCTCATCTTCCACAGAATTCAGCATTTGCTCATTGACATTTAGGTTGGCTTATGCCAATTTTGAAAATCTGTTATTTTTAGTTTGTAACTTCAAAACGTCCTTAATAGCAATTAAAAATCTTTATTTTTGACATTTCTGTGGGAGAAATAACTTTGTTTTCATCATCTAAAATTCTTGCCCCTAAGCAGTTTTTTTTTTCCTCACTGAAGTTGCTTGAGAGAACCCATTTTAAAAATAACTTAAAGTGTATTTTAGGAACACAATTATTATGTAATAGCAAAACACGTACCTCACGAGGTACCTGAGAGGGAGGAAGGGTTTAACAACTGCAAAGGTCCCCGTAGCGCTTCTCAAAGCGTCAATAAATGATGGCAGTTGCAGCAACTGTTCTTACCAGCATCACCATCCCTAGATGCCCCAGGACCCAGAAATATAGATTTACTTCTCCATAGATGACTATGTTGGTCAGCAAGGCTATTAGCATAACATATGAGTTCCTAAATCCCACTGGGTTAACACACTAAACACAGACTCTACACTCTCATAAAGGACTTGCTCCATCTTGCCAGATGACAGAGGGAACATGTGGCCTCCAAGGCCACAGCGCTAGGGAAGAGAGGAAACAAGGAGCCAGCAGCTCCTAGCTTTCTCCACCTAGTGGGACTCCTATCACTTCTGCACTCAGTCTACTGGCCAGAACTAATGGCACGGCATGAACAGAACTGTAAAGGAAGGTGGGAAATCTACAGGGATCTTGGATATTTGGTAAGAACTATGGTAATAGCCAGCTGTCTTTACATTAAAGCAACAATGATGATCTCTTTGTTTTTGCTGTTCCTTCTTTTTTTTCTACTAAGACAGGGCACTTATGCTGTACTAGGGACAGTGTGAAATGTTTTAAATGTACTATCTCACTTCACTCTTAGAGTGACTCTTGAAGTAAACATTGTTACTGTCATTATTTTACATAAGGAAGCTGAGGCAACAGAGAGATTATGTAATTTGTCCAAAGTCACACAGCTGATAAATAAGGTTTAGAAAGAGGTCTCTCTGATACCAAAGGCTGTCTTTGAATCCATTCACCATTCTGCTTCCAAGTAACACTTTCGTGCTGGTTGACCAGCAAGCCTCATAACAATCCCAAGACGGAGGTCAGCAACAGAGAGCATCTGTCCGTTTTATAGTGAGACAAACTGAGTCAAAGCAGACTAGGAAGCTGAGCCTGTGCTCTCTTGATCTTACTGCCCAAGGCTTACATAATGATCATTTCCCTCTGGTTTCAGAAGGCTCTGAAGGTCCCAGAATCACTGTCCCCAGGGCAGGAGGGAAATCCAGAGCCATTTCTAAAGGACATTTATTCTCATTCCCCTTTCAGATGTAAAGGATCTGTCCATTCAGAACTTCCCTGCCTGCCCTTGTAGGTGACTTTGTACTGAGGTTTATGTACTGTTCTAGGGAGCTCTGGGGCTTGCCCAACATCTCACCTTGCTGGGATCCAACTCAGGATGCTAGCAGGAAAAGAAAACAAGCACAAAGACTCCCAAACAACCCGTTTTGAACTTCCCCGCACCTCACATTGGACCAATTTTCCTCCAATTACATGGTTGTCAGAAAGAAAGCAGAGCACATCAGTGGCCTGAGCCTGCCTTGTCTCTGACCCCTATGCCCAAATACCCCTCCCTCCAGAAAACTTTGATTTCAGGAGGGGAGAGGGGGTGGAGAGAAAGAAGGGCAAGAGTCCTGTGTGTGCAGCTATAGCAGAATACCACTGACTCTACAGAGAATGAGCCAAAAGGCACTGAGAGCCCTCTTGTTCCGGGGTGGCTAACCCATGACACCTAAGTCACCGTGCCTAGAACAATTCAGGGAACCCCAGAGACTGTGACCAACATGCTGCTTTATCTAGGACTAAATTCACAAGCAGGGGTCTCTGGGAATTTCCCAGTGGATTGTACATGGAACCACATTAGTACACCAAGGCTCAGACTCCAGGAAAACATGTCTAGGGTGGGAGAAAACACACATTTGTGCATGCATGTCAATGCACATACATACACATGTGCATCCAACATACACTGCAGACATGCTGAGCATGCCACAGGGCCATGTATATCCCTCAGAGCTGACCAGATCCATTTCAGCCAGCCAGACTACTTGACGGTGGCCAAAGCGTGGATCTGCACAGTGATGTCCTCATTCTGAAAGGTCAGGCAGCTCCCCAGACTCAAGAATCATGACTCATCCCCTCTGAGATACTCCAGCCTTGCATCCTCTCCTGCCTCAGGGTTTTTGCACACATTCTTCCCTTCCCTGGGAATTCTTTTTACCCTGTGACCAGGATGGCAGCCGTGGAGATGTTAATAGAAATGTTTTGAAGGTGGAGCAGACAGGATTTGTCAATGCATTGCAATGAAGCTGGAGAGACGGGGCGATGAAAGTTGACACTGAGGCTTGGCCTGTGCATCTAAAACTGTGGAACTATTGCTACTAGAGAAGGGAGAGGAGGGTGGACAGAGGAAGTCTGGGGACCAGATTCAGATATATTAAATTTGATATGCCTATAAATACCCAAGTGTAGATACCTGGTAAGCAGTTGGATATGCAAACCTGGGCTTCAGGAATAAGACCATGATAGAGATGCAGATGATACTTAAATGCATGAACCACTGAGGCACCTGGGTGGCTCAGATGGCTAAGCGTTTGACTCTTGGTTACAGCCCAGGTCATGATCTCATGGTTTGCGAGATCAAGCCCCACTTTGGGCTCTGTGCTCACAGTGCAGAGCCTGCTTGAGATTCTCTCTCTTCCTCTCTCTGCCCCTCCCATGCTCACGTTCTCTGCCAAAATAAATATTCAAAAATAAATAAATAAATGCACTAACCACAGCCCCACCATGGGAGATGAAGAAAGGGGAAGAGGAGTAAGGACAGTCATGGGCTGTGCCATCCACTGGAGAGTAGAGGGAGCAGGAAATAGCCACCAGTGTGGTAGAAGAAGAATCAAGAGAGGGTGGAATAGTGGAAGCCAACTGAGGGGAGAGAGTTCCAAGACGGGGTGGGATTGCTGCTGAGAGGTATAGAAAGATGAGGATGACATTGGCTCTAGCAACATGCAGCTCAATGGTGATGTGAAAAAGCAGCTTTGTGTAGAGGTAGGAATGAACTATTATCTGGAGTGGCTCAAGAAAAACTGGGATGAGAAAATCAAGGGGAAACACTGATTTGAGGGGGCTTTCTATAAAGGGGGAGAGAAACGGGCTGGTAGTTGGTAGGGAACATGGGGTCAAGAAAGGCTTTTTGTTTTTAGTTTTTAAGATGGGGGAGAATTGCAACATTTTTATATGCTGATGAGAATGATCTGGAAAAGAGGGTAAAGTAAGCAGGGGATTGAGGGGGAAATTTTTAGACCAAGGCTCCTGAATAGGTGACAGGGAAAATTCCAATGCACAAGTGATGGCAATGGCCCTTGACAGGGCAGAAGACAGGTCACCTGTGGCAACTGCAGGGGAGGCAGAGGTTAGGGGACAGAGGTATGGCAGATACGGTTATGGGAGTCTATGGAAGGTCTCCTCTGACTACTCCTGTTTTCTCACTGAAAAAGGAAGCTGGATCATCAGCAGAGACTGAGGAGGGGAAGGAGGTGTTGAGTGACTGAGGAGAGGATATAAGAAACCATTGTTCAGGAAAGAGCAGGAGAGTGAATTGATCAGGAAAGGCTGAGGCTGGTGGGACAGCAGCCAGTGAGGTTAGTGATCCTGAGTTGTGACATCTGCCTACATAAGCATGTGTCTGTTCTCCAGACACATCCAAGCTGCCTGGGTGAGGGCATGCAAACAACTGAAATTGAATTCAGCCTAAGCTGGGGTTTTCCCAGGAACTACAATGTTGGAAAAGATGGACAAGGGAGTTGAAGGAGTAAGGGGGGAGAGGTTGTTACAGTTCGAATGTTTGTGTCTCCCCTACCCCCAATACATTCATATTCTAGGATCCTACCCCCCAATGGGATGATTTAGGTTATGGGGCCTTGGGAGGCTGATGAGGACCTGAGAGCAAAGCCTTAATGAATGGGATTAATACCTTTGTAAAACAGGTTTCAGAGAGATCTATTGCCCTTCCATCAGGTGAGGACACAGCAAGAAGTCAGCCCAGCAGAGGGCCCTCCCCAGTACATAACCATGCTGGCATCCTGATCTTGGACTTGCAGCCTCCAGACTGTGAGAAATATGTCTGTTGCTTTATGCTACCCAGTCTGTGGTCTTTTGTTGTAGCAGTCCAAATGGAACAAGACTGAGGTCTAATGACCTCAGTGGGTGGGTGAGGGACAGTGACAAGATGACAGAGCCTATAAGGGCCAAGAACTCATGGACAGGGTATGGGCTTTGGGAAGCTGGGTGATGGTCCTAGCTCTATCCCCAAGAGCTGCAGGTCTGTGTAAACCACAGTACCCTGGTTTTCTACATCAACAGAATCAGTGGATTACTGAGATGATTCCTAAGATCCCTATATAACTCTCCTTCTTCTGAAAGATGGGTAGGATACCTGGATTCTACATCCACCTCTAGAGTCCTTTGGGTTTAACTTCTCTTTCTCTTGGCTTCTTCACATGAAAAATGGGAATAATGATACCTATTAGATTATCCACAAAAATAAGAGGTGCCATGAGAAAAGAGGGATTTTTTTGGTCAATTTTGTTCATTGCAACTCAGAACTTAGTCTAACAAGCAATAGTGCTCAATAAATATTTGCTGTTTGGCTATTTGGTTGATTGGTTGGTTGATTGGTTGGTTGGTTGGTTCGTTGGTTGGTTAAATGAATGAATGGGTGAGTGAGTGAATACCCACTTCACCTATTCCACAAAATAACTGGGGAACAAATGAGACAGAGATAGTAAACTTTGTAAGAAGTCTGCCGTGCTGTACGTTGCTATGCAATGATGCCCAAGCACCCCTGTGCTGGCCATTTCACTCTGGTTATTAAAACCAGAGTATCTTGTTAGGGACCTGCTGGAGTACTGCAACCAGATTACTGGAGAGTTGCAATCCTAATAGTATAGACTAAAACCCTGGGTCACAGTCCCGGAAGGCAGGTCCTAAGAGTATGGAGCACTGGGCACATGCCATCTGATTTATACAGTGGGCTGAGGGGGAAGCAAGGACAGTTTCAGAATTGAGGAAAGCCAGAGGGAGGGTGAAGGTCCCTTATACCACATGGGGCATTAGAGTGGGGCCTCTATATCAGCAGAATGAGGGGTGCTAAAGAGAAAAGGTAGAAGGCCCCCAAAGGCTAACTCTCTCTTATCTGTCAGGGAATGAATATAGGAGAGCCATGTTGGGGGGCAGAGGAGAAGTATTGAGAATTCCCCAGAAGTCAGTATTACTCTGTAAAAGCACACTCCATCAAGACATTAGCATGCCTCAAGCAGCCTATAGTTAATGTTAAGTTATTTCTACTAGGATTTAAGAGAAAAATACTTTAGGCAGCTATGGGAGTACCCCCCTCCCCACTTAAAATCCCCCAAATGCAGCAAAGCTGGTTCTAAATAGGATGGCATGAGCACAGCCCATCACAGACTTCACATGTTCTCTCTGGCTTATTCTCAGCCCGTCATCTGGGTCTCCAACCCCTTTGACCCACAGGTAGGAAAATGACAGATGCAAATCGAAGGAGAAATACTTTAGCTGGTGGATGTCACAGGGGCGCCTACGACTCAGCACAAATCCTCTGGAAGTGTACTGTTTAAAATGGTCCTGTTTGAACCCATTGGCCTTTGCTTTTGGTTTAAGAAAGCTCAAAGTAAAAAAAGAGAGAGAGAGAAAGGAAAAAAGAGTCCTGACAGCAAAATCATTCAAACATTCCTAGCTTGTGAATGACAAATTTCCCTTTCGTTTCTGTTATAAACACTCTCACTCTGCAAGATTTGTTAATGACGGTGCGCTTCCCTGGGTGTTTATCTAGGTATCTAGATATATGTCTACACATCAAGGAACAAAAAAGATCTCTGAGGCTTTCTCAGGCATGAGCCAAGGAATGCAGAGTAATTATCTGTGACCAATTCTCATCTATAACTAATTAGAATTTTACTTTCTCATAGTATTTCCTTCCTGGTCCAGGTCCAAGGTTTTTTTCTTCTTCTTTTTTTTTCTTTTTTCCTAGAAAAGGAAGATACCTGGACACATTTATAACTGTGAGGTGGAAAGGGAATGGGGAAAGTGGAAAGGGGGCATTTTTCAGATTGCATTATTGCTTTAATCTGATTGAATCTTCTTTGGTTTTTTCTTTCTGTGAATGCTTTTCCAGCATGGGAATGGTTTCTCAACCCTCTGGCTGTTGCATTTGAACCAAAGTCTGCAGAATAGTTTAAGAGCCCCTGCTCACCTCTCTCACTCCCACCTCAGGCGAGCAGTTCCCCATCCCAACCACAGCTTTGAGATCCCTTCCAAACTTGTTGGCGTCTCAAACTGAATCCCAGATGTTCACTTAGCAAGAAATAAATGAATGGCCCAAGCTGTGGACTGAATCAGTGATCCTCACAAATAGATTCCAGGTGTGTTGGCATCTGGATTGCTATCTTTTTCTCTGTTTTACATACACGCACAAACACACGCATGTGTATGCGCGCGCGCGCGCACACACACACACACACACACACACACACACACACACTTCTACCCTGAAAAATAATTCAATAATTCAACAATTCAACTCAATAATAGAAAGGACAGAACTAGTTACCTAACACGAATTACATCTTTTCAATCATGGACAAAGGCAAAGGGCTCCAAACATATCCCCCTTGCCTTCGATAATCAAAAGCATAATACATTTGATGTTCAAAATCGGGTTAGGCCTGAAGGTGCTTAGAATTGCTGAACTATCTTAATTGGCATCAATTTTCATTGCCCATCTTAGCCACTTCCTGCATTTCCTATGAAACTCCCCTTATTGAAAATTTAACAAGCACCTACCATGGGCCTACCTGGGACAAGCAATATAGGGAAGGAAAAAAGAGAGAAGGCAAGATCTCTGCCTTAATGAACATAGAGTCCTGCTGAAACAGCTGAGTTCAAGTGACTTAATTCATAAATTGAGAAATTTAATGTTTACTCAGTGCCTATTCCTTTTTATTTTTACTCATTTTTTGGATGCTTCCCTTTTTTCAACTCAAGTATAATTAACACACAGTGTTAGCTACAGGTGTACAATATAGTGATTCAACAACTCTATTCATTTTTCAGCGTTCCAAAAATAATTGTACTCAATCCCCCTTTACCTATTTCATTCATTCCCCCACCTCCCCTCTGGCAACAGCCAGTTTAATCTCTATATTTAAGAGGCTGGGGTTTTTTTTGTCTCTTTTTTTTCCCCTTTGTTTGGTTCCTTAAATCCCACATGAGTGGAATCATATAGAATTTGTCTTTCTCTGATTTATTTCACTTAGCATTGTTCCCTTTAGATTCATCCAAACCTTGCAAATGGCAAGATTTCATTCCTTTTACGGCTGAATAATATTCCATTGTGTCTATATGTATATGTAAATGTAACTGTAACTGTATTTCTATATATATCTATACCTATATCATCACATCTTCTTAATGCCTATTCTATGTCATGCTCTGGCACACAAAATCCAGCGAGATCCTCTCCTTAAAGAGCTTACAGTCAGTCTAGTAGGGAAGGAAGATAAGTTCACTGATGACCACAGGCAAATGTGCTGTATGCTGATGGAGAAGGAAATCTAGGAAGCTGTGGGAGAAGTCTTTACAGCTTCTTGGAGGAGGCAATATTTGATTAGCATCTGGAAAGAGAAGGAGGAAAGGAATGAAAAACAGAAAAAGGCCAGAGAGAGTACCTGGTCAAAAGACCTGTGATAGGACACTATAGAACCAGCATCTGTTTCAACGTGCAAGAGTGAAGGATGAGGATCTCCTGTGGGTGGGTGGACTAAGACTTGGCAGATATAGTCATGTGAGGCAAGGCGCACTTGTGAGCTGAGCTGGTAAGACAAACACACATGAAGCAATGAGAGAAGCTTGAGCTGGAACCCTGCATGATGGGCACAGACTGGAAGGGAAGTGGGGAGAGAGAGCCAACCAGGGACTAGGGACTTGTGGATGGGGCAAGTCTTCAAGGACAGATAGAGAGAAAGGGGGAGGGAGGGTCTTCCAAGCTCAGAGGGCAGTATGAGCAAAGCTAGGGGCAAATGCTTTTCCACAACAGGTGCAGAGACAGGCAACCATCATGGTCCCAGCAGTAGAAATACATAGGGATGAGACAGAATAGTAGATGGATGGGGATGAGGCCCTAGGGCTGGTGGGAGGCCTGTGGGTCCCCAAGATGCAGTCATCAGACTTCTAAGTGATTTCAGACAGTAAATGAGTATGTTTATTTTAATCAGCACAGATTTTTATGTTTTTAGAATAATGTGCAACTCTCTTATGGTAGTTATTACTTAAGATGAAGCTAAGGAAGGGGTTCCTGGGTGGCTCAGTCCGTTAAGTGTCCAACTTTAGCTCTGGTCATGATCTCATGGTTTCTGAGTTCGAGCCCCATGTCAGGCCCTGTGCTGACAGCTCAGAGCCTAGAGCCTGCTTCAAGTTCTGTTTCTCCCTCTCTGTTCCCCACCCTCGCTCATGCTCTGTCTGTATTTCTCTCAAAAATAAATAAAAATTAAAAATTTGTTTTAAAAAGATGAAGCAAAGGGGGAAAAAAGTAAGTTGACTTAAAGTCAAGTGAAAGAAAATATTAACTAATAACAGTTCAGGTGTTACACAGGTTGACCAAAACCATGAAGGGTGTACAGAAATGACTCGCATTGGGGGAAATTTGTGTTGCTAAATGATCACTCAAGTTTCTTGACCAGGCTTGACGTGAAGAAAGGAACACTGTAGGAAGAAGACTCAGGCAGGGCATGCAGGATGTTTTATCGGGGAGAAGCAAGAGCTGATGGGGGAGAAAATGAAGGTGATCATTGTGTAAGTCAAACATGACCAGAGTGAAAACTGGCTGACAAACAGGAAGATGACAAGGCAAAACGTGATGACACAAGATGAGGATAATTGGAATACAGAGAGAACATGGTAGATGGGTTTACTGTTCTAATTCTTCCCTCCTTCTCTGCTATAGAATCATATACCTAAGACTTGGACCATGTGTCCTTGCAGTGTTTCCCATGAAAGGGGGCAGTGTATATCTCCTTGCACTGCTGGTGCCAGACTTGGACATGTACCTTGATTTGGCGAATAGAAGGTTGGCGGGTGTGATGTGAGCAGAGGCTTTAAATGCGCTTCTGTGACTTGGCTGGATCTCATCTCTTCTTCCACGTGCCTTGAGAAAAGTAGGCCTCTGGTAGTCATGAGCCAGAGGAGAATAAGAAATCACATGAAGGATACTAAACCTAGTCTACAGCCTGAACCCAAGCCCTGCTGAGCCTAGCTGAAGTCAGCTGATATCAGCTAAACTCAGCCAACTTATGACCCATAAGCAAGGAAAATAGACATTTATTTTTATAAGACACTGAGATTCTGAGGTTGTTTGGATAAAAAGGGAAATTGACTAATATGGAGGAGGAGGGGGAGGAGGAGGAGTTGCCTTCAGATTTGCAGTAGTCTCCTGACTGGTCCCCCTGCTTCTACCATTGCCCACCTACATCCTATTCACCTCTAGCAGCTAGAAAGATCCTTTCAAAATACACATTAATCAAGTCATTCCTTTGTTCAGCATCCTCTAGTGGCTCCCATCTAACTCAGTGAAAGTCGATGGTCTTGCAATGGGTCACATGTGTCCACATGATCTGTCTACCTCCCTCCCCCTTTACCTCTCAAACTTCAGCTCCTTCCACTCTCCCACATTCTCATGCTGCTCTAGCTACAGAGCCTCCCTGCCTCTCCTGGGACACATCAGGGTTTTCCCATCCTCGGGACATCCCCTCGCTGTCCTCTTCCTAGAAAACACTTCCTTCAGATACACAAAGAGCTAACATCTTCATCTCCAGTCTCAAGCAGTACAATAAATGATATGGCCTGCTCTGAAAAGAATCCAACTTGACTTCTCATGGGCATCCCATAGGCATGTCCAATGTGTATATTGTCATCTCCCTCGACCCCAAACTTGCTCTTGCCCACATGATCCCCATCTGAGGGAGTGATCCTTTCTCATACTTCACTCCTTTTCACTTGACACTCCCCATGTGCCACAAATCACTATGTGCTGTGAGCTTTGCCTCTTAAGCATGTCTTCAAACCATGCTTTTCTCGTACTTCCACTGCCTCTTTCATACTTCAGGCTACCAGGGGCTCCCCCTGCCAGACTTCTTGCCTCTATTCTTGTTCCTCACCCTCCCACCCAACTCTCTTTTTTCACATTTTTTTAAGTGTTTGTTTTTGAGAGAGAAACAGAATGTGAATGGGGGAGGGGCAGACAGAGAGGTAGACACAGAATCCAAGCAGGCTCCAGGCTCCAAACTGTCAGCACAGAGCCCAATGCAGGGCTCGAACTCATAAACCGTGAGATCATGATCTGAGCTGAAGTCGGACACTCAACCGACTGAGCCACCCAGGCTCCCCCCTCCCACCCAACTCTTAAAGTGATTCTACATATTCCAGGTGAATTTATCTCCTTATGAGACTGATTATATTGTTCCCGTGCTGAACATTCCTCAATAGCTCCTCACTGCTCTCCAAAAATATTAAAATATCTTCATCCTACCTGGGAAGCTTGGTGTCATCTGTCCCTTCTCACTCCAGCTGTGATGAATTTTATTTAGCTCCTGAACATACCCTGCTCTCCCTCATCTCTGGGCTTCTGCAGATAGATTCCCTCTATCTGGAATTCTTCTCCTTTCTCCTCTACTTCAGTAATTCCGATTCAGCCTCCGGATCTCAACTGAGAAGGTATCTCTTCTAGGAAGCCTATCTGACCCTCCTCTACTCCTACAGTCCTCTGAAATTATTTCACTATACTGAAACTTCCCATTGACTGGCTTCTTTCATTGGAGAGTGAGTGCTGTACTAAAAGATCTCTCGACACCAAGGTCTGTAAATGTTTTCTGTAAAGAGCCAGGTAGCAATTACCTTAGGCTTTCCAGGCTTTACACTACCTGTCACAGCCACTCAATTCTGCCAATGTAGCATAAAAGCAGCTATCAACAACACATCCATGAATGGGTATGGCTGTGTTCCAGTAAAACTTTATTTACAAAAACAGGCAGTGGGCTGGATTTGGCCTGAAGGCTATACTTTGCCAAACTCTGTTCTAGACTGACACTGTATCCCTAGGACTAGAAGAATTCCTTATACACCCAAGGGGCTCCATAAAGATTTCTTGAATAAAGAAGGAAAGATTGAATGAAGGATATATGAGTAAATGAATGATACATTTTATTAATTTTTTAATTTAAATTTTATTTATTATTTTGAGAGAGAGAGAGAGAGAGAGAGAGAGAGAGAGAGAGAGAGATCATGAGCAAGGGAGGGGCAGGGAGAGAGACAGACGGACAGAATCCCAAGCAGGCTCCACACTGTCAGCATGGAGCCCAATGATGGGCTCAGACTCATGAACCATGAGATCATGACTTGAGCTAAAACCAAGAGTCAGACACTTAACCCACTGAGCCACCCAGGTGCCCCAATGAATGCTGTTTTAAAGGCCAAGCTGACCTAGTTTGAAAAATATCTTTCCTAGAATTAAACTTGTATTTTAGGAACTGTCCCTTTTCTTATTCCCTCATGTTTGAAACTCTGTCATGAAATAATATTTGTTGAGTGTCACCCTTTTAAACACTTGACAACGATGAATCTATTACATCCTCAAAATAACCCTATGAGCTATGGACGATTTTGTCTTCAGTTTACGCAGGAAGAAACCTCAGAGAGGTTCCTCAAAGCTAGAGGTCTGCCTTGCCTTCAGCAGAGCCCTCCTTCTCTAGAGACCCTTGCTCAGTGCCAGTGATCCAGACCTTCATTGGGCTTCCTCCCCCACTGTCTTTGTGGTGGGCCTGAAGCCTTGCCTCCCCTGGCCTGCTGTGCCTATGTGCCATGCACCCAGTCTGAGGTCACACATTCCTAATTTGGATCGCCTGCCTGCCTAACCCTCTAAATGCCTCACCCACAATCCCTGGGTCTGATACTGCTGGCCTTTTCCCCAGGGATTTGGCACTACTCTGGACCCTACTGACCCTTTGAGCTCCATTCTCTCACTTTTCCCCTCTCTCGTCTCGATTCTGTCCTCCAAGGAAGTTCTAATACCAGCATGACCTATTTCAAAGTCCAGGGCACAAACGACTGCATCTAGAACTTGAAAAGTGTGAGAAAAATCCAAGAGATGAAAACTGCTCTGATAGAAGCAGTAGCAAGCTCAGCGGTCTTCCTACGGAGATTCGGCCAATTACCAAAAACACTTCCTTTGGCTGAAAAGCTCACCACTGAATCAGACTTGAGGAAGAACACGCTGTAATGTTAAACCCCAAAGGGCCGCTCTTTGCTCCGAGGCCCTGATTTCATCTGTAATTCCTCGATGTTTATCAGAAGTATGTTCCCTGCGAGGATTTAAGGGCTCCCAACAAAAGCAGATCCCTCATTGAGAAGCTAGAGGCGGCAATTTCAGCCTGAATTTGTCCTCTCCCCCCTTTTCCAGACATGGGTCTCTGCCTCTCACCCTGAACTCAGCAGCCCCTGGCAACTCACGGCACTGGTTTGAATCTAACTTATGAACCGATGGGTATCACCATGGCAGGATGTGAGGCTGAGATGTTAATTGCTCATTAGCCATCTGTGCGAGCTGCGCCTCAGCTAAAAGACAAGAGAAAGAATGTGGGCTGCCGATACCTGGGAGTCCAGCTACCGATACACGTGGAAACTATCCAGGGGGACCTCAGGTTCAATCTGCAGCTTGGCCACATATTTATTTCTCACTAAAATAACATCTGGCTTTCATTTTTTGGTGACAACTCGTTTGGACAAGACCTTGAGTAGGTTAAAAAAAAAAAATTAGACTTTCCACCCTTCCCCCAGCCTTGGGGAACTAAACTTTGTTTAAGCTCTTTTGTGAGCCAAGGGTGTGAATAAGAAGTTGGTGTGGGGACTGCAAGCTGGGGTGTAAACAAGGAGTTATTTGTTTCTTCTTATTAGAAGATGATGACTTTGTAGAGTTCACACACTCCCAAATTGTAGGCAAGGCAGAGTTCCTGGGGAGAATATATAGCAAATTATGTACAGGTCTCAGAAGTCTACAGCTCAATTACTGGGCAATCTGAAGGTTCAACTCTGTGTCCAAGGCTTTTGGGACCCCAGTGTAGGATGACTGGGTTTGGAGAGCATGTTTGAGTTGTGCATTGACCCAGGAGAACATGAAAGAATACCACAAACACTCTGTGGGTTCCACCAAGAGCTAGTAGCCCTGGCTGCTACAGGCTGGGATTCCTGAGGTTCTTTGCCACAATACAAGCTCCGTGAGGTCAAGGACACTATTGCTTTTGCTCTTGACCACATCCTCAACACCTAGCAGAGCATCTGCTTGTAGTAAGTACTCACACATGTTTGTCCAATAATGAACAAATGGTACAAAATACAGGTTCCCTTGTGATTCCAGCCCCTGCCTATGGCCACATCTCCAAACAACACCTGGAGTAATTTCCCACAATACTAAGAGGTGGGAGGTTGCAGGCTGCCAGCCATATATATAGTAAAGAAAGTTCTCTGAGACAAAAACCAAGATTCCTTAGTGATTGGAGCCACCACAGCAGAGATGGATTAGGAGGCTCCTGTTTCCTGGCTCTCCAGCTGGGGCATTTCTGAGGAGGAAATGGGTGAGGTTGCATAGTTAGTGAGGCCCTGGCTTCACACATCCAAATTTGAAATTTAATTCCATGCCTACTGTGTGCAAAGCATGGTGCTAAGTGCTTTGGAGATTTCAAATAAGAGGAAAGGAGGGAGATGGTGTTTGCTCTTGGACTCTCAGAAATCATCTCATAGGACATGTTCTTTTCCACCACAGACCATTTGTACATGCTGCTTGCTTATCTGCATGCATGCCCTTCATGCTTCCTAACCTTCTTTTGAGAAGCTTCAGATCTTTGCTCAATCATTACTACCTCAGGAAATCATTACTTTCCCTGACTACCACCCCACCCATACTAAGTCAGATGTCCTAGTATGCCTTTGTGCAACCATGCATTCCTTCTGCAGAGTACTTAGTACAACTGTAATCTTCCATTGTTTTGTGTGTGTGTGTGTGTGTGTGTGTGTGTGTGATTATTTAACAGCTTTTTCCCACTACATGCATTGTCCAATACAGTGTCCACTAGCCATGTGACTAGTTTAATTAAAATTAATTGGGGCACCTGGGTGCCTCAATCTGTTAAGCATCTGACTCTTGATTTCAGCTCAGGTCATGATCTCACAGTTCATGGAATCAGGCCCCACACCAGCTCCATGTGGACAGTGTGGAGCCTGCTTGGGATTCTCTCCCTCCCTTTCTTTCTGCCCCCCCCCCCCCCAAATAAATACACTTAAAAATTTAATTAAAGGCCACCTGGATGGATGTCACTTAAGAGACCAACTCTTTTTTTTTTATATTAAATATAATTTATTGTCAAATTGGTTTCCATACAACACCCAGGGGGAGGGGAAGAGGGAGGGAGGCAAACCATGAGAGATTCTTAAATACTGAGACCAACTCTTGATATTGGCTCAGGTTGTGAGCTCACCGTCATGAGATTGAGCCCTGCAGTGGGCTCTATGCTGAGTGAAGCCTGCTTGGGATTCTCTCTTCCTCTCTCTCTGCCCCTCTCCTGCTTGTGCTCGCTCGCTCTCTCTCGCTCTCTCAAAATAAATAAATTCAGTCCCTCAGCTACATTAGTCACATTTTAAGTGCTCAATAGCCACATGCTGCTAATGGCTATCATATTGGACAATGCAGAGACAGAACACTTCTACGACTGCAGAACATTCTATTGGACAGTGCTGTGCTAGACTGTACACTCTGTGAAAAGAGGTATCATGACAGTTATTAGCTCCATTATATACCTCCACAGGTAGCACAGTGCCTACCATGCAGTGAATGTTCGTGAAATATTTGCTAATGAGTGAAAATCCAGGGAGGCAGACTCAAAAACTAGAACACAAGGAAGCATGATTCCACACTACATGGGAGACGGAGTACAAGAGAATCACAGGACAGAGAGCTGTTCTTACACAGGTGAGATTGAAGGCTTAGTGGAGGAGGTGACATTTGTGTTGGGCTTTGAAGAGTAGGTGGGAGTTTGAGAGTGGAGAAGAGGTAAGATACCATCACAACAAAGGAAAGTAGCATTTGAGTAGGATCATGGAATCAGGAAAAAGTGTGCCATACCTGGGAAAGAACAATGCTTTATCTTGGGTGATACATGGGTGCTTGGAATGAAAGTTTTGGAATGGCATGCCAAGGAACATAGATTTCATTCACATGCAATTTCAGGTAAGATATTGTCCATCTACTATATGCCAGTGTTAACTGCTACATACATGACCTTGTTTGATATCTGCAGCATCCCAGTGGGGTAGGTACTGTAACAATTCCCATTTACAGATGAGAAAATGGAGGTTCATATGGGCCATATAGATTCATATGAGTTGAATTACCCAATAAAAGTCACATGGCTAGCAAGTAGCAATAATGTGATTACTGACATGAAACTCCACACAGGTAGGGAGTATACCTGTATCACTAGCAATTGTAATCACCAGCACCTCACATAGTGCTGGAACATACTGGAGGCCTAATAGGTAGCTGGTGAATGAACAAGTGACCAAATGTGTTTGATCGTGGTGCCTCTAGCTGTAGTGGAGATGGACAGAAAGGATAGAGGCAGTATTGCATAGGGTTAGGAGTGAGAGGGTTGGGTTGGATGCTCAGGGTTCAGTCCTAGAGCCAAAACTTACTTTCTGGGTGACCTGGAGTGACTGGGTATCTTAACTCTTGTGTATATCATCAGACTAATGGCAATAATTGATAATGCCTTTGTTGGATAGTGATAGAGCTCAGTGAAGTAGATAATGCACATACTGGCTATCTAATAAATACCCGCTTCTTTTATCAGGAGGTGATCAGGGCCTTGTCCCTTTCTCTAGGTTTTGGAAGGCAGAGATGTCAGAGATATTCTGCGGGCTGAATTAGTTTGAGATTTGACAACTGAAGGAAGGCTGGGGTTAAGGAAGGATTCAAACTCCTGAAAATATTTGAGCCTGGGGGGAATGAAAGGGTGAATGAGATGATGATCAGAGACGCGGGGAGCACAAGAGAAAGAGGTCTGGGTAAAAAATTAAGGTCATGGTAGCCTCCCCTAGGTCTCAAATCCAGAAACCCAGCTGAGACTAGAAAAAAAGAAACATTCAGGGGCACAGAAGGCCCTCAGTCAGTCAAGTAGGATGCATTCTTAGACCTTTTAAGGGGAGAGCAATGGTCTCAACAAGTACCTTTGCCAAAGACTCTAAGAGTGTATTGTTTATTGCGTCACTTGTGGAGAGCCCTGTATGACATCATCTTCACCATGAGGAGGTGAGCTGATAGCTTTCAGGGAACTGTGTGTGAGGTCAACCCTTAGACCCAGCCAAAAAGATAACATGTCAGGTCAAGGCTATGTGACTTCCTGGTTTGGTGCCATGTCACTCAAAGCATGGTCTAGGGACCAACAGGTCAGCCTGTAAGAAATGCAGTTTCTTAGGTCATGCCTGGGATCTGCTAAACCAACTCTGCCTGTTAGCCATATCTCCAGGTGACTTGTGTGAACATTAAGGTCTGAGAGTTTAGAGCTCTATAGACAGGCTGCATCAATTTTGGTTCTGCACTTACAACATCTGTGACCTAGGCAAGTGATTTAACATCTCCAAGCTTCCATTTTTTTTCATCTAGGCAGAGGAAAAAACAATCAAGCTGACTCATCAGGTAGTTCTGAGGCTTGCCCCAAACCATGCATATGGAAGTGGTTAACACAAGCTTATAACTAGTAAATGCCCAATTAATGCCAGCAATGGTTATTAAAAACCCAGTGTCCAAGACAGGGGGCAGAATGATGGTCCAACTGACCACTCTCTTCAGGTAACAAGATGGTCTCAAAGGAGTGAAACAGTAAAACTATGATTAAGCTACCACCAACCCAGCCACCCTCCCCAGATACATTTATTTATCACTCCAAATGTTTGAAAGGCTCCACCCTGCAGAGTACTTGAACCAGATCTGGCCCATCTTCTTGGACTTACAGTTCAAGACAGACAAGATTAGGCTGAGTGCCAACTTAAACATTGGAATGGGCCCTGAATCCCTCCCCTGATTAGATCAGCTAACACACCCGGGCCTCCAGAGGACACATTCGCAGAGGACCGATGCAGATACGAATTGGGTCAACCTCAGGCCCAGCCCAGCAGTGGTTTATAGCCAAAAGGAAGAGAAAGGCCATAGGATTGGACTGACCCACCTTTGTTACAGACAGTGCTATCAACTGACAAAGGAAGCAGAACAAGCTTCCAGAATAATAGCAGCAACACCTAACCTCTTTTGAGTGCTCATAGGCAGTGTTCTAAGGGTTTTGTAGGTTTTAACTAATTGAATCCTCTCAACAACCCTATAAGGTCCAGACCGTTATTTATCTTATATCATTTTACAGATGATAAAACCAAGGCTTGGAGAACTTAAGTTACTTATTATATGATTCATCACCCCACTAGTAAGTGGCAGAACTAGGATTTTGGCAGGGTGCCCAATGCCCCTTGCACCTCATCTGTGCCTTAACTGACCATTGCTCTCCTGCCATCTGTCCATCCTGTGTGGCCGGGACATCCTGTGTTTCCCACAAAAGGCAAGGGTGGGCTGACTGAGGCATGCAACAAGGAGCTCACCCCATCTTGGGAGGGATGGATTCCACACCCCGCCTGAGGGAGGGCTTCTCATCTTACTCAGCCTCAGCTACAAGCAAGTGGTGACACTTTCTGGGATGCCTATTCCTATCCCAAGGAATAGCAACATGGAAATTCAAAAGATGAAATCACAGAAGCAGTTTATCACACTAAGTACAAAGACAGGCATCTGTCAACAAAGGCACATGATTATAGGTGAGCATTCATTGAGTGGCTCTTTCCCTGCTGCTCTCAGAAGTCTTTTGAGACCCCGAGTTGTCAAGAAGTCTCTGGTTGCAGAGACTCAATGTCTCTGTGTGTGTGCGGAGACAGATGCAGATGCAAGCATGGAGGCTGTGATTTCTCCTCCGTGCTGTCTCTTCACCGCCTACACACCACGCACCAGGTGGCCAATGCGAGTGAGTATGGGGCTCTTGTCCCAGCCCCCAATTCTCCAGTAGTGTCTCCTGGCTCCCCTCCTCCTCTGTGACAGTGAGACACAGCCTCACTCCCCGCCTCTGGTCCTGCTGCACTCATGGCTTTCCCATTCAGCCCCTGCCAGTCCTTGGGACCCCATGCTGCTCTGCACACCACAGTGCCCAGTGGGCCAAGTGCCCCCATGTGGCCCTCACAGGCAGAGAAAAGATACTAAAATCAACCCACTTGCAAACAGGCCCTCTTCATTCACAAACGGGCAGATGAATCCTAGTCAACTGCAAGAGAAGTCTTAATTTGGAATTAAAAGAAAAAAAAATTTAAATCCAAGCCCAGAGACCGTACAACCCAGAATGAATAATAATAAAAACTGTGTTTTCTTGAGTGATTTTGATGTGTCAAGGTAGGTTCAATTGTCTCAATTCTCCCATTCTGGTGGGTGACGTTGACAATGGGGGAGGCTATGCACGTATAGGGGAAGGAGGCATATGGCAAATCTCTGTACCTTCCCCTCAATTTTATTGTGAACCTAAAACTGCTCTAAAAAAATAGTCTTAATATTTTTTTAAAATCTAAAGAATAATTTTCAAATAGTTGAAAAAAAAAAAAAAACAGGGGAGCCTGGGTGGCTCAGTCAGTTAAGCATCAGACTTTGGCTCGGGTCATAATCTCACAGTTTATGGGTTTGAGTCCTGCCTCAGGCTATCAGCATAGAGCCTGGAGTCTGCTATGAGTTCTGTGTCTTCCCCTCTCCCGCTCCCCATCTGCCACTCATGCTCTGTCTCTGTCTCTCAAAAATAAACATTAAAAAAAATTAAAAAACAACAACCTTGGATCCATGGTAGGCCCTGGGCATATGTTTTTTTGGCTATGGGACCTTCTGGCTTCCTTCAACCACACCAAGTAAATGATTATCTTCTCTATCTATGGATAGAGTTCTGATTGGTGTAGAAAATCACACATATATACATAAATACATATGTACACACACATGCTTAAGTATCTATAAGAATAATTTTTTTCATTTTTTAAATTTTTTTTTTTTTTGAGAGAGAGAGAATGAGACAGAGTGTGGGCAAGGGAGGGGCAGAGAGAGAGGACACACACACACAGAATCTGAAGCAGGCTCCAGGCTCTGAGCTGTCAGCACAGAGCCTGACACAGGGTTCGAACTCATGAACTGTGAGATCATGACCTGAGTCAAAGTCAGAAGCCTACCCAGCTGAGCCACCCAGATGACCCTGTATAAGAATAATTTCTGGAAATATACAAAACAAAAACAAAAACAAAAAACAAGACAATGGCTACATTTGGGAAGGGGAACCAGGTATCAGGTAAAGCAGGGACACTTTCTTTTATACACTTTTAGTCCTTAATAGTTTGTACCATGAATACGTAGTATCTGCTAATTTCAATTTAAAAACCAGTCAATAATAACAATAAAAAGTATATGGAATTAGTGAGAAATACAATCATTTCATGTGTCCACTCTAAACTGGTTCTTCAAACCAACTCCTTTCTGACAAAGCACACTAGACACATGTCAACAATGAAAAACACACTTCAAGACAAACATACAGCATCCACCTCAACCCTCACACCAACAGTGGCTCCTCTTTTGTACCAGACGCTTCCCATGTGTGACCCTGCACATGGCGTCTACTTCCAGCTCCCACTCTTTGTATTAATCAACTGATCTGTCTTCTTAGGACAAAGGACTCTGCCCATGATAGGCCCTCAGGGTTTTCCTTAGTGTGGGGTGTCTTGTGTTCACTCCTGAGATCCCAAACCTAGAGGGATTCTCCCAGGCACTGTGAGGAGTCAGTACTCCAGAATTCACTTTTTCTATCAGGCAAAGATGGCTTTATGCTAGTTTTTGATTTCCCCATGTAATCAAACTGAAGCTCTTTTGGAACTCCAAGTGTAAATGTGAAGTTATATGCATATCAAGTTTCAAAATCCCAACTTACACAGATAGAAGAAAATCTCACGCCTAACTCAGAACAAACATGGCTCAGAAAATTAGTGCTGCCCCTCCAGCTCAGGCTGTTTTGTTTACGCACTACTTCTTCCCATTCAACAGGCTGTCATTATGTGAGCGCCAATAAACCGGGCGGAATCGTGGACACAATATATCACTGTTCAGTGCTGCCAGAATTGGAACATAAAGACCACTTAACTCAGAACAAAATCAGAGAGCCCACAAATTAGTCACTGCAGAGATGCCAAGACGATATTAGTCTATTCACTGCACTCAACAGTATTATACATCTGAATGGGTTTACGGCTCCTCAGAGGGTTGTGTGGTGGGGTTTATACATTGCTTCTGTTGCAGGGGATGGGATGTCACTAGCTGTGGCACATCAGACCAGCAGTCCCCATGCCTCAAGACATCCTTTTACCTCTGTCTCTCCTCTGCCCTTGGGCCATCTAGCTTGTGGTGCTGTATCCGCCTTTCATCATGTCTCCAGCATCTCCCTTCCAATGCAAATGCTTGGAATGGGATGTGCAAAGCTTAATGGGAACCTCATTTCTCTCTACCATGTCTCCTCCACATCAGGATAGTCAAGATGGCAGGAAGTGGTCTACATCTCAATGTTACTGCTGTGTGGATGATGGGAAGTACACAAGGACATGTGTGAGCAATTTCATTAACATCCATCATGGCTTGGCTGTGCAGTGAGCCATGCAAGCTAATGACCAGGTATCGTCAAATACTCAAAGGCCCTTGGCTTACCTTCCTGAATAATAAACTGACTTGCTTCCTTGGAGATGTGTGTTTCAGTACATCTAGGATAGTGGCTTTTGATATTCTAATAAATCACCAACTACCTTGTTATCACTTCTAGGTATCATCTATATTATTACTTAATGCATTCCTAAGTTAACTCACCTTTTTTATTTTCCTTAAATGCCTGCTTTACTCTCATTCATAGTGAAATCACCCACAGGGCCATGCATTTGAAGAGCTATTTATCTAATACACATCACAAAAAAATCATAAAAATGAAAATGTTATGTCTCTTACACCTTGGCACTCTTACAAGGCAAATCATGACTCAGAAGTCAATAGACTCCATTTTGTCTTGAACTCTATCTCCCATCATCACTAGCAAGGGATTTTTCACACAGTAAGTGCTCAATATAAATTCGCTCATTTGAATTGATTTCAGGTGCCATTTAACCAAACTCTACTTCTCAGGATTGTGGTAAAAAAAAAAAAAAAAAAAAGATATTCCACGATCTAAGCGAATTATTTCCCTGATTTCCACGCCTTGAGATTTGGAAACTGCTCAAAAAACATCATCGCCCTGAACTTCTTGGTTCAATTAGAAGGGTCTAAGGAAACAGACAAAGTTATGCCATAACTTATTCTTAGCAAAACAGAAAGCAGAGCTTGCAAAAAAAAGACACAGAACTCTGCTTTAAGCGTCTTTAGGAGGAAGAATGTCTGCAGATGCAGACCTTTCATGCAGAGTTGGTACACGGATGGTAATCCACATGGGTGGGTACAGTGCTTTAGCCACTGTCAGCAGACATAAGCATCAAGGGCCATGGTGAAATGCCCCAGCCCACGCTTGATCAAAGCTTGTTCTTAACCAAAATGGTCAAGGCATGGACATTTCATTCAACAAGGACACAAAACTGAATGGGGAAGGTCTGCTTCTCACTGGAGAAACCAGACTATGCATGCAAAATTTCATGCCACAGTTCAAAGGGGCATTGTGACCTAATAAATTGAGTTGCATGGGTTATTAAATGCAACTATAAATTCAGTCAGAGGTTCTCCCAACCTCCCCCTAGCCCCCCACCCCTGGTGCTTTTCCCTCAGCTGAAACACATGTGAAAGTGGAGAAAGTTCCAGGGAAGCTTGGTGCCTCTTTTGGTTGCATCTGACATGCCATGTGCCAGGATAA
The DNA here is from genome assembly GCF_014898765.1 of Herpailurus yagouaroundi. Classification (NCBI taxonomy): domain Eukaryota; kingdom Metazoa; phylum Chordata; class Mammalia; order Carnivora; family Felidae; genus Herpailurus; species Herpailurus yagouaroundi. The sequence continues at coordinate 59,689,062 of NW_024412377.1, forward strand.
AGGATTCCTCTGGAAATGACTTGCTGCTGAAACTGTGACCCCAGGAACACCAGGCTAGAATCTCTACTGAAGGCCTCAGAGTGGGGCTTCATGGACCTCCAGGTAAAGATCAACAGTGATGGTATCTGCAGCCAGCCAGAGCTGGGAACATTTCCTTTTGCTGGCTGGTTTCAACACCTAATCTCACCAGAGAAGCTCTGTCAGAAAGTGAATAATTCATGTGCTTGCTCTTCCTCTGTGGGGTTTAGCAACGTAGGTGTCCTGACAAGTCAAACAACAGTGACAGAGATGTGTCTTTAGGGATTAGTGAAAATCGGACTCCTACCTGCTGGGATTTAGCTCTTCTCAGCCCCTATCCTGCAACCTGTGTGCTCTCAGGGTCACAAAATAAAAAGGCAGAGCCTTGGTTTAGAAAGCATCACACAGGGAATAGCATACATAGCCTCTCTTTTATTTCTTCAGCTTTTTAAGACAGACCTTTGGAGATAAAAAAAGATTTTGAAATTCCAAAATGATGTACAAAATGGGTCCTTGTCAAATAAATCAACCAAGAAAAATAAAACCAGCAAAGAGATTTCTTTTTTTCAAGGGCTGACTCAGAGATCTGATTCTGTAGCAAGGCCTGCGCATGTCTCCCAGACCATCTGCAGAGACATCTCGGAGGGAAGGGAGGAGGCTGCAGGGAATGGGAAGGGCTGAGAGAGGAGTCCTCCACCTTTGGTGGAGGAAGCCCCTTCAGAGTCTATTTACAAGGCACACAAAACAAGCAGGCTTTTGATTTGTCACCACATCTTGTCCTTACTACTTAGATCTTAAGGAGATGCACAGGATGGGACGATGGCAATGTCATCTGCTCTGGAGGCAGGGAGAGCTGCTTTCAAATCTTGCCCCCATTTCTCACAGCATTGAGACTTTGGCCAAATTATTTAACCTCTCTGGACCCTCTCTGTTTCCTTACTGGTAAATGGGAGGCTAATAGTAAGTACTCCCTAACATTACGGTAAGGATTAAATAATGAATGAATGCCAGATCCATAACAGGAGATCACTACAGAAATTAGATGGTATAGAGAAAATTACGATGATACGACATTGCTCAGCTTACTGACATACTATAATTACTTGACCAGGCCCCAAATGGATCACCCAGTTTTTAAATAAAATGTAGATTCCAACAAGTAATTACATAACATTCAAAATGTATACATTTTCTTTTACATACATACCTATTTCAATAAAAAATATTTGCTATGCAGAATGGTCAAAGTAATATGCTGCTGAGCATTTACCAAATGTTCCCAGAATACTTACTATGTGCCAGGTCTTCTCTCACCACCTCAGGAGAGGTGAAGGTAGAGGTGTTCCACAAATGGGTTCCTCCCTGGGATCAGTGTAGGGCTTCACAAAATAATGAGTATAACAAGAAGGTACCCAAAAGGAAGTTCTGCTGGTAGTTCTCATTATGGGTGGGGTGGAGGAGAGCCCAGCAGAGCCTCTCTAACTGGAAATGGAAGGGAAGCGGTGAGGGGTAACCATAGTGTGGCTACATCTGTATGCGTGTTCTTCCTGGGTTTCCAAAGCACGGACTCACCAGTGATGTTACTCACACACATGACAAATGTTAACAAATTCAGGGTGTGGCTAGGCACACCTGAATGTTAGGTGCTAGCATTGCTGTGCTGAGCACTGACACATTTGTCTCAGAGGTCTTACAGTCTCGTGAGGGAGACAAACATCGATTGAGCATCACTAAGGAATGTTTAAATACAGACTGAGATGAACAAAAGGTCAGGGTCCTGTAAGAATGTGTGAGAGAAGAATTGAGCAGGCTGGAGGGGCACAGAAAGGGAAGGGACCTGAGGAAGGGACCCTGTTGCTAAGAGCCAAAGGATGACTGGTGGTTCCTAGCTGAGAAGGGGGCGAAGGAAGATGGGACAAGGGATTGAAGTGGATTTTAAGAGCCAAAGGAAGACTGCGAAAAATTTTAAGCACTACATGTATTTGAGAAACTCACTCTGGCTTACTCTAGAGTGAAGAACACTTTCTCTGCAGCCAGAATGGAAGCAGACAGGTAAGAGAGGAGAACTGTGGTCCTTCAAATAAGAGCTGATGATGACATGGGTGAGTTCAGCAGTGGTAGGGATGAAGATGAGAGGAGAAACGAGAGGCCATTGTTGGAGGCAGCCCCCACCATCTCCCTGTCACTCTGCAATCCTCCTCCAGGCCCTGCCACCCCCTAGGAATATCAACGTGGATGTGAAATCCCCACCCTCATGTCTGCTAACCACTCATCATTGAGCAATGGGAGCTCCAGAGGTATAGAGCTAGGTAAATCTGAGAACTCTTAAGGGGTAGAAGGAGGACTAGAGAGTGGGGCTGAATGTTTGTGCCTCTGTGGGGGACAACCTCTTTCTAGACATGCATTTGGGAGACAGGATGGACTCCTCCTCAGCCCTTGTCTTCTCCCTGCTCCTTCCCCACTCCTGGGGTGGAAAGAAAGTGGCCTTATAACCACTTCCCACCTACTTGGTGCCTAACACAAAACCAAAGACCCATAGAGACCAAAGCATTTGGCTTTGGTCTAAACTTAGGTTGCAGCCTCCGGTCTCTGCTTTGTGGGGCTGAAAACAAGTGATTTAACTTCCCAGAGACTCAGTGACCTCATCTGTAAAATGCTGACAATAACCTCTGCCTTGGAAGATAGCTCAGAGAATGCAGTGAGGCAGTATTTGTACAGAACCATGCACTGTGTCTGACTAAGAAGGTGCTTAATAAATGCCAGTACTTATTCACTATTCTAAGGGCAAGGTAAAGGCCAAAATCACAAACACATCTGTTACCCTCAGTCCCTTTTCTCACTCTGTCACAAACTCTAAAGGTAGTAATGGTGGGTCTCAGGATGCTCAAAGACTCAAGATCATCTTCAATTTTGCTAAGATCCAGGCCTGGAATCTCTCTGATATCTTACAATGTGGATGTTGGAAGAGTTATTTTAACATTCTGAGCCCAGGGGATGCTTCAGTGAGATAGATGCTAAGGCTGGAGGAGTGCCAGTGACTTTACTGAACTTTCCACATCTGTGGACTCTCCATCCTTCAGTCCTGTCAAAATAGCCCTCACCCTACAGGAAGTGGGGACCAGCTGGGAAAAGGATGGCTCCCAGGCAATAGCAGGTCTACAAGATCATGGGTGAATGGGAGGCATGGAGGCCACTGAGGAGATGAGTGTTGCCGGGTACAGATGATTGGGGTGTCCAACCCAGGGTGGGCATTAGCATATACTTGAGCCTTCACGAGTGAGGGAACAGCTGAACAGACCATCCCCAGATTTACATTTTTTTTTTCCATTTTGAGGAGAGATTTTTTTTTTTACATGCTAAACACCACTTAAATCTGATCATGATGATGTTGTAATTAATAGTTAATATGTATTCACCACTTACTTTGTTTTGTGTCAGGTGCTTTGCTAGACCCAAAACATGCATTATTTCATTCAATTCTCTCAACAACTCTGGGGTAGGTAATTCTATTACCCCTTTGTACAGATGAGAGATTAAGGTACTTGCCTAAGGCTGTGCCGCTGGCCAGTGGAGAACCTGAGATTCCCAGGGAGGTAGCCTGAGGACACAGCCTGTGCTCTTAATCACTGAGCTAATCTCCTATGAAAATCAGTGTTTTAGCAGTACAATTTGGGTAGCGCTCTACAATCTTGTACAAAGGGCTGCAGCCCTAACTTTATTTCACATGACCCCATAAAAACAAATATCAGAATACATGCCCAGGTTCCAAACAGAGGGTTGATGGCATACTGTTCTAGAAATGGCCACAATTGCCCTACTTAATCAATTATATATGGTATATTTATACACTGTATGGTACAAAGTTCTCTAGTGTATACCTATATCAAATACATAAAGCAGTACAAAAACCAATCACATACATTTAATCATGTTTTATTTACTTTGGTGCTCCTGGGAGAAGCTTAGCTGTGCTGAGGGAAGGCTGGGGACTTTGAGGAAACAGGTGGAAGGATCCTGGGAGAAGGTCTGAGGCCACAAGCCAAAAAAGGCCCCCAAGAGAGGGGAGTTGCCATTTAAGATAGATTTCCTAACTGACGGAAGAGAACACGCTCTGAAAACATGAAAGCTGTCAGAGAATGAAATTACTGGGTGACAGGGAGTGAGGACTGCCAGACAGAAATTCTCCAGGTAATGACATGGGTGCAGATGACAGGGGCCTCTAACTGTGTGAATCACTATAAGCAAAGGTGTCCCGGAAACTTTTTTTTTTTTTAAGTCTCTCTACAGCATTCACATCTCAGACAAAAATTGTGTGACAACATATATTTAATGTGTGTTTGTTTTGTGTTTTTTGGTCTCTGGATCCCTAAAAACAAAGTTAGCACCCTCAAAATGTAAATTTTATTTTTAAAGGGTGTTTCTTTATTTTTTAAAGAGAGGGAGAGAGCAAGAGAGAGAGAGAGAGAGAGGAGGGGGGAGAGGGAGAGAATGAGCAGGAGGGGCAGAGACAGAGAGGAGAGAGAGAGAATCCAAGCAGGCTCCACACTGTCAGCACAAAGCCAGACACAGGGCTCAAACTCACGAACCATGAGATCACGACCTGAGCTCAAACCAAGAGTCAAATCCTTAACTGACTGAGCCACCCAGGCACCCTTCAAAACACAAATTTAAAGAGAAAAGAAAAAAGAAAGAAAGCATCCTGGAATATTGTTTTTCATTTTACTATTCCAAAGCTCCTAGGGATCTTCCTGGTTTGAACCTCAATTATGGAAATTCTCATTTGTATTACATGATTTATTTAAAACCCTGTCTTTCCAAGAGAATAAAATCCAGGTTTTGAAGCACCTCTCAAAACAATTTATTCTTCTCCACTGACTAACCGCTTTGGCCAGCAATCGTAAATTTACAGTACTTTATGCCAAAGCAAAACACTCTAATAACTTAATCAAACATTTAAAATCCAGCTCACAGTCATATAACACACAGAAGCAGTGCTCTCAGCTCTCTTGTTAAAGGTCAATTACCATTTTCATTCCAAACCTCCACGTCTTGGAGAAGCCCAAAACACAAACACACACACACACACACACACACACGTGCGCGCGCGCGCGCGCGCACGCGCGCGCACACACACACACACACACACACACACACACACACACTCACCCCAGAGAGACAGAGCGAGAGAGACACAAGCATTTTGAGACTGAAACTTTGGCTGACATATTCCCAGACTTAGAGCACTCTACTTGTTACACTTTGAAATGAGAAGACCAATCTTTCAGATAGATCTCTACTTCCCACAAAATAGTATAATATAAAGAAAGAGAATAAAACAAATGAACCAAAAAAGTATTAATTCTTTTGATCTTCAAGGCATTCAGGGGAAGAAGTGGGTACAATCTAACCCGGCTATGTTGCTGTGCCCCCACATGATGATAGAAATAATCATGACAATTTGCTTTGTTTTGTCTGCCTTTTTAGAGTACTTTAGCAGATACATATTTTCTGACAACAGCCTTACTCTTATCAGACAGAAAATACTATTAAGCTCATTTTCCATATGAGAAAACATGCTTTGATGATTTTTAATGGGAAAATAAGAACAGGAAGCCAAGTTGGCACGTATTTAGCACGGGGTCTTTGGCCTAAGAGCTGGAAACAAAGCAATGCATAAAAATATAGTTATTTGGCTCATTTGGTCAAATAAACTGCTCTTTTTATTTATCCATCACTCTTAGCCCATGATGGACGATGAAGAAGAAGAGGAGGATCTGCAAGGATGACTCAATACACTGAGTGACAGTTGTGCCAATCGCTGTGTGAATGAAGCCCTTCACATGGGTCATCTCGTGAGCGCCTTATGAAGTGGTCTAGTGGAATCACAATACATGTGCCTGTAATTTATGGGTGAACCCAAGTACAGGCACTCAGCAAAGATTAAAAGACAATAAGAAATACAAGGTACAGCAGGTCCTACCAACATTCTTCTCAATGAACCTGTGCCCCCAAATGACTCGGATGAGAGACAAGAATCTGCCCCTCCCTCAATCTCAGTCCTCCTGTGCCACTCACCTTGAACATTTTGCTGATAGGGATTCCAGTGGTCAATAGTGCTTTTCAGTATAAAACAGTCCCTACATTTCTTGTTCATGGGAGACAGAACTGTCAAGAATTTTGAATATTTTCCATTTTTAATCTTTCATGCCAACTTTAGAAATGGGTTTCTATTTAAAAGGCAATGCTACTCAACAATGATTATCCCCATTTAACAGATGGAGCTTGGAACTATTGAGAAACTTGCCTGAGGACACATGGCTAGTAAGGGAAATGGAAAGACTTACCCCAGTTCAAATCCAGGTCTACCCTAACTTTGAGTCCACATTCTTAATCTTTAAATCACTAGACTAAATATATATCACACACTCACTGTATCAAAATTGGCAGATCTAAGGGCCCGTGGAAACTTTTAGAGACTGGCCCTTGCTATTCTTGTTTCTATTCCAAATGACCCCAGATCATATAATCCTTTGCTGATGTGGTGGTCACGAGTTGTACTCCTTGATAGTCAAGACTCAGTTCAAGCGATGCCTCCTGGGTAAAGTTTTCCCTGGCCTCACTGGTAGAGATGGCCATTCCTCTGTACTCTTGAGGGTTCACTATTTGCCCTGTTGAAAGGTTTGTGATTACACGTTTGCCTTCCTAAATAGACTGTAAGCAACTTGATGGCATGGGTTCCACTGTATTCTTCTCAAAAACTCTTGAACTGACATAGTACCTGGTGCCATAGCAGATGCTTAACAGATGTTTGTTAACCTGGAATTGTCTGCAGATGGGTGAGCTGCTGTAGGGTGGAGTAGGAGAGGAAGTCGCTGGAAAAAAGTCTGAAAATGCCGGTCTTAAGGAATCTCCAGGAACACATAATCAGTCTTTTTTTTCCCCCCAGAGACTGCAGTGAAATGCTTACAAGCATTTACTACGAACCAGACCCTGTTCTAAATTCTTCTCATGTATGCTATTTAGTTTTACCAGCAACCCTATAAGGTAGATATACAGATGTTTTATAGATAAGGCAACTGAGGCTAGGAGAGGCTCATTAATTTGTCCAAGGTCAAACAGCATGTAAGTGTGGGCCACGATGTCAGAGCCCACATTCCTTACTACTTTGCTACACTTCCTACATATTCACTTAAATTTCCTGCCATCACTAAGCTTATAATCCTGAGTCTTGTTCTCTAGGGAGATGGCCCCAACGCCCATTATATGAAGTTATAGTTATGGTTATGGTTATGGTTATGGTTATAAGGTATAGTTGAAGATTTTAGGTTTGAGTCTTCCAACAACCTCCTCCTCATCTGTCTTGGTCCTTCAATGCAACCAGAGAGGAAAAGGCTTGGTGGGAGAGAATCAAGCAGGCTGATCTATGATCACAGGCCTCCAGGCGTGATGGTGAACACAGTCTCCAGTTTTTATTTTTCCCCTAACATTTCCCTAGTCTTAAGGCATACCCTTCACACTGTTTTGCAATTCTTAAGGAGCCAATGGAGAATATATTCCAAGATAGAAGTTTTTTTTCTTAAGGGAATAAAAACATAAACCAATCAAAAATCTGTCAACAGTGGTGTTTCTGGTGTTGGCAGCTTATACACCCACACAGGCGGTGGGTTTTTTTCATGGACGTAGAGTAATTTAAGTGTAGACATCGCAGGCGATAAAATTGCACAAAGAAAACCCTGTCCATAATTCTGAGTTAGTAACAATGGTCAGTGTTTGATGTTGATACAAATGAGGCCAAAGGAAGAAAAAGCCACATTCATGGGATGTTTGAATGTCTGGCCTCTAAATGATTGGCTCAAGGAACATAACACAATCTTAGTTCTGGTGGGACAAGCAGACTTCTATCCTACCAGAAACAAAATAAATCTTGCAATAATTTAAAAATATATATTTGCCACACATATGCATTTAAATATATAATCTAATTATTGACTTCACATCTAATTAAAGAGTAAATGGGAACTCTGGCTTAGGGCTAAGAACACCATTGTGTTCTGCTCTTTGGAAAAACTGAGCTAACACCAAGGCAACTCAACCCCTCAAATACTGCATGCTGCATTAACATTTCATAGAAGTCAAATTCCTCTCTAGCCTGTTTCCTTGTCTGTAAAATGAGGAAACTGGATAATACAACATCATAATCTCCTCCAAATTCCTGACAGTTATGTTTTCTTTTCCTAGCACCTAAATTCAGAATAGTCCTGGATTTAAATCTCAGCGTGGCAAGTTACCTTAATTTTAGAGCTTGAGGGTTTTTTCTCCATGAAAAGTACATGATAATTTAAAGATTTAAATTTTAATAAAAAACGCGCCTGGGTGGCGCAGTCGGTTAAGTGTCTGACTCTTGATCTTGGCTCCAGTCATGATCTCACAGTTTGTGAGTTTGAGCCCCACATCAGGCTCTGCACTGACAGTGTGGAGCCTACCTGGGATTCTGTCTCTCCTCTCTGCCCCTCCCCAGCGTGTGCGCTCTCTCTCTCGCTCAAAATAAATAAACTTTAAAAAATTTACAAAAAAATTAAAAATGTTCAAGTGTAAAGCAAAAATATGCCCACCAATTAGATTCCACAATTATTTTCCTTTTGCTGTATTTGTTTTACTCTGAACCATGTAAGGTAAATTATGGAAATCAGGATGTTTGATTTCTGCATGCATCTCAAAACCTTAAGAGGCTTTCCCAGATAACTAGAGTACCATTATCACATTTAGCAAAATTAATAAACGATTCCCTGACATTGTGTTTGTGATATCTAATCCATGTTCAGATTTCTCCATTTGTCTCAAAATTTTATTTTATATATTCGTTTCTTCAAACCAGGCTTCAATTAAGAGCAAGGCACTGAATTTGGTTGTTATATTTGTCTCTAAAGTCTCCTTTTAAAATAATTGTTTTGAAGTAAAACATATACATAGAAAAATAAACAAATGTAAATTTTGTGGCTAGAAGCACTTTCACCTAGTGGAACAGATCCACAAAACCTCTACTCAGATCTAGAAACAGATGATGACACACCCCAGAAACCCTCGAATGCTCTCTTCCATTTATAGCCCTCCAATGATAAACACTACCTTGACTTTTAATACCATAAATTAGTTTTGCCTATTTTGAAGATTATATAAATGGAATCAGGTAATATATATTCTTTTATGTCTGGCTTTTGTCACTCATTCTGTTTCTGAGATTTGTCGTGTTGTTACATATTGCAGTCGTTTTGTGTTGGTGTAACTTTTCATTTTCCATCAGTCTATTCCATTATATGAATATACCACAATCTATCTTTTCTCATGGTGATGATCGTTTGGCCTGTTTCCAATTTGGGGCTATTATGGATAGTGCTCCTATGAACATTCTTGTGTATATCTTTTTATGGGATGTATAGCCAAGAATGGAATTGCTGGGTCACGGGGTATGTGTATGTTCAGCTCTAGCTGATACTGCCAAAGAGTTTTTCAGAGTAATTGCTTTAGTTTTCTTCCTCAGAAATTTGTATTATAAATGTGACAGAAAGACTTTGACTTCTGTATCTATCGCTTTGTATTTAATCCTCTTAATCTCTATATTAACTTCTTATTGATTGAAAAAACTACTCCTTTCCATTTTTCATTTCTCTTAAGACATCATCCATTACATTTATATGCCCTTGAATTGTATCTAGATTAATATGTATGTATATATTTTTGGTGTAAAACAATAACCACATTTATTTTGCTTATGAATCTGTTCTTCAAGTAGGGATTGGCACAGTCAACTTTTAAAAAAAATAACTTTTATAGAATAGATTTATATGTACATAAAGTTGGGAAGATAGCACAGAGCAATCTCATATATCCCCTGCCCAGTTTCCTCTATCATTAATGTCTTACATTAGTACCTTTGCCACAATTAATGAGCCAATATTGATACATTATTATGAACTAAAGTCAATACTTTATTTCGATTCCCTTAGTTTTTACCTGTATGTTTTTTTCTTCCCTTTTTTCGGATACTATCAAGGATGTCACATTATAGTTAGTCATCATGTCTCCTTATGTTCCTTTTAGCTCTGACAGCTTCACTGACTTTTCTTGTTTTTGATGACTTTGACAGTTTTGAGGACTGTTTAGATGTTTTTAAGAATGTCCCTCAACTGGAATTTTTCTGATGTTTTTCTCATTAGAATGTAGGTAGGGGTTTTTGAGCTGGAGATCACAGATGTAAACTGCTATTTTCATTACATCATATCAAAGGTACATACTATCAACATGACTTACCACTTTGGACATTGGCCTTGATCATCTGGCTGAGATAGTAGTGTGTGTCACATTTCTCCACTGTTAAATTACTATGCTCTGCCCTTTTTCATACAGTACTCTTTTGAAGGAAGTCACTGTGCAAAGCCTCCATTTAAGGAGTGGACAGTTATGCTCCTCCTCCTTAAGAACAGAAAATCTAGATAAATCATTTAGAATTCTCCTGAATGGGAGATTTCTCCTCTCCCCATTCATTTATTTATTCAATCATTTACTTATGTTTCAGTATGGACTCGTGAATATTTTATGCTTTGGTTATAACCCAATACTGATTTGCTTCTTTGTTGCTGAAATGGTTTCAGCTTTGGCAATTAGCTCTTTTGGTTTGCTTCTATGTTCTTTTCATATATCCCCTAATTGTGGGTTTTGTCTTGTTTTGTTTTGAGCACTTCCTTTCTGGTACAGCCTATCTCATACCAAGTCCTAGAATCAACCCATTTCTCCAAGAGTCTTAGCTCCCTTTCATTGGACAATGGTATTAGAAACCAAGATCAGGACAGTAGGTATGCTCACTGCTGCTGTGGTGTCACTGCCTCTAGGCTCTCCTGCTAAGAGAACAAGGACACATCTGCTTGTGTACAAGCCTATGTATATTTACATATCAATATATTTCTTTTTTTATATCTATATATGTCTATATATATCCATCTATATTAAGTGAACATATCTTTATCAGACTAAACATTTGTTCATACTGATGTCTCCAACTCTTATCCATTGCCACAAAGATCATTATAGTTTTCTTCATTGCTTGTCTGTAACCATGCATTTCAGCAATGAGAAACCTGTCTCTACCATCCACCATCCATTGTTCAATTCCAATACACAGGTACAGTGATTTCAGAGTAACCCATACTCCTGTGGGAAATTTTATCAACCACAGTACAGTTCATGCGTGTGGTTCCCTCTGCTCATTTTCAAATTCATTTAGGTCAGCAACTTTCCCCATTACCTTTAAGAGGTTGATTCATACATTCATCATCACAGTCTATATTCCATGTTGGGATCCTCCAATTTTCTAAATGATTTTTAGAAATGTTCATACATTAAGGTTCACTCTCTATGCTATAAAATTCTATGGGCTTTCATCAATGCAAATGTCATATATTCACTATTTTAGTATCATACTGCATAATTTCACCACCCTAAGCCCCTCCTTTCCCATGGTTTCACCTATTCAACCCTCCTTCCCCTCTTCTCTGCACCCCTAAACACTGAACTGAACTGTAAGATATGACTATATTTAGCTTTGTAAGAAACTGCTAAATTGTCTTCCATAGTGGCTATAGTATTTTGCGTTCCCACAAGCAATAAATGAGAGTCCCTAGTACCCTACCTTCTCACCACCAATTAGTATTACCAGTTTTTAGTATTTTAGCCATTATAATTAAGGGGGGGGAGTGATATTTCATTGTTGTTTAATTTGCATTACCCTAAAAAAGTGGTATCAAGAATTTTACATATGCTTACTTGCCATTTGCATATATTTGATGCAGTACTTGTTCAAATCTTTTGCCCATTTCTTTCTCTTTGGGGGGGTAGAAGTGTTTTCTTATTGTTAAATTTTTGAAAGTTCTTTGTATATATTGTATGCAAGTCAGATATGCATTTTGCAAAAATTTTTTTCCCATCTGTGACTGGTCTTTTCATTCCCCTAACAGTGTTCTTTGTGGAACATAAGTTTTTAATTTTAATAAAGTTCAATTGATCAAGTTTTCTTCTTCTTTTATAGATCATGCTTTTGTTGTTATGTCAAGAAACATATCCCTAAACCCAACGTCATGTACATTTTTTCTCTTGCCTCTCCTAGAAGTCTAGTAGTTTTACATTTTACATTCAGGTCTATGATCCACTTTGAATTGAATTCTGTGTAAGATATAAGGTTTATATCTAGGTTCAATTATCTACATATGAACATCTAATTGTCCCAGTATCATTTGTTGAAAAGACTATTTCTCCATTGAATTGTCTTTGCACTTTTGTTAAAAGCCAGTTGACTATATTTGAATGAGTCTATTTCTGTTTTTTCTTTTTTAGTTCTGTTCTGCTAATTCATATGTCTATTACTTCATCAATACCATGCTGTCCTGATTACTGTAGATTTACAGTAGGTCTTGAAAATGGATAGTGTGATTCTCCAAGTTCATTCTTCTTCTTCAGAGTTGACAGCATTTATTTTTAAATTAGTTCTTTTATTTCAAAATCATTCCCTGCGTTCTTTATCCTTCCTTTCGAATCCTATTTTTCTCTAATCATCTAAATTCTGAGTTTTTTTTTAATTCAAATTTGTTCTATTTTTATAGTTTGTAAGACCTTAAATTTGTGTAGCTGGTTTTGAACTATTCTATTATAGTTTTCATCTGTTTTGTGGGTACCATTTTCTTGCATGTTTTCATTGTTTCTAGAAAGGTTATTATACTTACTTTTTTAATTTTTCTTATGAAAAAGCACTTTGTATGAGCTTCAACCATAATCTTTTTGGTTATTTCTTAAATGAAAGAAATTCCTGTAGTTTTATGAGGAAGGGGTGGGAAATGATAGCTTTTTTAGCTTCAAGAGTCTAGAGTTCATTCTTGCTTTGCTTTTTTTATTCTTTTTTTTTTTTTTTTTTTTGCACAAAATAATGAAAACCACAGCCTTGTATTTTCTGAGATCTAACTCTTCTGGTGATTTCTAACACCTTCATGAAGAAGTTCTCTTTTCATTTCTACTATTGTTCCTGTTCTGATCAACTACTCTCAGGTTACTTATTAATTACTTATTAATGCTAGGCCTTTCTTTGAAAAAGAGCCCTGTTTTTGTTAAAGAATTTATAGGGCCCAGAATACTCCAACTACTATATAAGTCATTACTACATCATGGTTCCTCTGTTCTTACCATGAAGTGCATCTAATCCAGCTCCCCTCCATTTTTGGCAGCCTTTTTCAGGCTGGCCACTGTTTTCCAATGACTACATATTAGTCATTTAAGTGATCTCCTGCTCCCAGAGTCATAAGAATTTCAATTGGCTTGCCTCTGCTTTGTCCCACACAGATGAGATAACACAATGGTTTTGTAAACATCGATTGTTTTTCCCTGTCTACTTTTATCAGGGGTGCAAGAGTTTACTAAGATACTTTGTAAACTAGTTTTATTGTAGATGTTGTGTGTGTCTTTGGCTTTGCTATCCTAGTTGTTTCGCATTTTTTTATATAGGAGAGGGATCTTTAAATATTAAACCAACCTTGTATTCCTTGAATAATTCAAGCTTGGTGGTTAACATATCTTTTTCATGTACCACTAAATTCTCTTTGCTAATATGTTGTTAGGAAATTCATATAAATATTAATAAAATATGTTGATTTATATTTTTTCCTGAAATGTTTTTGCTGGATTTTGCCATAAAAATTATACTGTCCAAATGACAAATGTCCATTCTTTTTATACAATAAGTTTATGTTGATATTATTTATTCCTCAAAACTTTGGTAGAATTCACTAGTTAAGCCATCTGAGTGTAGATGGATTTGGGTGGGGTGTTTCAGTTGAAGATTTAATTTCTTTAATATAGGACTATATAGACTTTCTATCCCTTCTTGCTTCAGTTTTTAATTTCACTTAATCTTTAAAATCATTGAACTAAAGTTCAAAATTTCTTCTTGGGGCATCTGGGTGGCTCAGTTGACTGATCATCCAGCTTTTGACCTTGGCTCAGGTCATGATCCCAGGGTTGCGGGATCTAGTCCTGTGCTGGGCTCCTGCTGAGCATAGAGCCTGCTTGGGGTTCTCTCTCTCCCTCTCTCTCTGCCCCTCCCCTGCTTACATGCTCTCTCTCTCTCCCAAAATAAATTAACTTTAAAAAAACTACTCTTTTATCATTTTAATCTGTAAAATTCATACAAATGTCGTCCTTTTTATCTTTCATACTGGCAACTGGAAAGACTACTTCTTTCTTTTTGTATTCCTTTGTTCTGTTTTATTTTTGTTTTGAGAGAGAGAGAGAGAAAGAGAGAGAGCTGGGGGTAGGGGCAGAGGAGAGAGAGGGAATCTTAAGCAGACTCCATGCTCAGCATGGAGCCCTACGCAGCGCTTGATCCCACGACCCTGGGATAATGACCTGAGCCAAACTCAAGAGTTGGATGTTTAACCAACTGAGACACCCAGGTGCCCCTCTTTTTTGTTTTATGATCAGTCTTGTTAGTTTTTATAATTTTATTGTTGTAAGAATGAAAGTTTGGCTTTTCATAGTTTTAAAATATATATATATATTTATATTTATATTTCATATACTTCTGCTTTTACTGACTTCCTTTCTTCTATTGTTTTGTTCTTTCTCTAGCTTCTTAAGATGGGTTCTTTCATCAAGATTTTATCCTTACTTCATTTTAAGTATATGATAGCATATATCATAACTTGAATAATATAGCTTAAAGACTATACACTATCTTCTGAGCATGGCTTTGGCTATAATCCATTGTGTGATATACAGTGTGTTTATTAACATTCACAAAATATATCTTCCAGTTTCCATGTGATAGTTTAAGATTTTATGTAGAAGTATAATACTCAATTTCCAAATATATTGAACTTTTCAGTTATTGTTTTCTTATTGACTTCTTAAATATTTCTGCTGCTGTAGTCAGAGAAAATATTCCATATGATTTCAACCCTTTGATATTTGTTGAGACCTGATTGTAGACCAGTGCTTGATAAAAGTTTCATATGCACCTGAAAAAAATGTTTATTCTACATTTTTTGGTCGCAGTGTTCTCTACATATGATTTGGATCAGATCTGCAAATTTTGTCATATTATTCCACATTGTTATGAATAATACTTCATATTGTCACTAATATCATAATAATCCATGTTGTTACTAATAACTGTATCTGTTTATCCCACTAATTACAATAACAGTATCTTAACTATGAATATAAACTTATCTATCCTTTTAATTATGTCAATATTTGCTTTGTGCATTTTTAGGCTATGTTTTTAGACACATACAAATACAGATTCTCTCTATTTTTCTGGTGTATTTACTCCTTTATCATTATGAAATAGCCTTCTTCATCTCCAACAGTGTTACTTTTTTAAAAGTCTATTTTATGTAGTATTAACAGAATCACACCAACCTTCTTTTGGTTCATATTTTCATGGTATCTTTTCCATCCTTTTACTCTCAATTTGTCTCTATCTTCATGCTTAATGTTTGTCTTTGTATAAAGCATATAATTATTGTTTGTTATTTTATCTACTCTGCCTTTCAAATGGAGGAGTAACCTGTTTACATACAAAATAATTGTGATATTTCTGTGTTTAAGATCATCTTCTATTTGTTTTCTCTTTGTCTTATTTGTCCTATGTTCCTTTCTCTTTCCTTTTACCCCTGATTTGAATGAATCGTATTTCTCTTTGTGTCATTCTATGTCCTTTCTTCCTCTACTAGGCTATTATATCTTTTAAACCATTCTTTCTAGAGGCTATCCTACAGATTGCAACATGCATCCTTGATTTGATAAGGCAATAAACATTAGTGCTATTATCACTTCCTGGTTAATTCAAAGATCTTAGAACACTTATACTCTATTGACCCTTCCAACCCTTTGCTACTGTTTATATCTTAAGCTTCTTTTAATCTGCAACTGCCAACTCCCATGTCTTTCATGACATTGATTTTTGAAGAGACCAAGGCAGTTGTCTTGTAGAATGTCCCACCTACGGGATTTGTTTATGTTTCTTGGTTTCATTTAACTTGGTCCTCTACCCTATCTTCTTTTGGGAAACCAAAAGTGAGATGTAGCTAAATTAGATGTAGGGAAGACATATTTAACAATACAAGTTTAAAGGCAATGCTCTGAATTTTATATTGTCATGTCAGGGACACAGTCATTCTAACCTCATAATATTGTATAGATTAAATGAGATGGCATACGTCAAGTGTCTGTGATGCTATCTGACACATAGTAAATAAAGAGCACAGTTTCTCACCCTCAGCACTGTTAATATTTTAGATCAGATAATTTTCTGTTGTGGGAACTGTCCTGTGCATTGTAGGATGTTTAGCAGCATTCCTGACCTCCACCCATTTTACACCAGTAGCATCCTCCAGTCGTGACCACCAAAAATGTCTCCAGACATTGCCAAGTATTCTCTGGGTGGGGATGGGGGGTGGATTGGTCCCAGTTCAGAACCACTGGTAAGGAACAAAAACCCAAGTATTTGATAAGTATTCCACAAGCACTAACCATCATGCTTTGTGCAAAGCTCTGAGATTAAGACCTAATGAAACAGGATTTCTGACTTCAACACATTTATGGTTTTGGGGAGGAACAATCAGGCAAATAGAGAATTAACACATGGTATGATCAGTGCTGTCATAAGGACAATCATTGCTGTATGTGAAGAGAAGCACCTTACTCAGTCTACAGCAGAGGCCTTTCATGGAAGAATGAAGAACTCAGATTTGAGACGTGAGGGACAGAATTCTCTCTCCTTCCTCATTAAGGCTCAAGAGATCGAACCAATAAAGACCATTCATAATGAAAATCAGTACTTCAGAAATGAATTATCAAAACCCATAACATTTCTAGGCTGAATTTCAAAGTATGACAAAGATGAATCTACCACAAAATATGGAGACACAGGTAAGGGAAGCCAGGAGTGAGAGCTACAGACAGCACAATCAGCCATCTACTTCTTTAGCTGTTAACAACAAATATGTTACATTTTCCCATTCTATAGCTCTCATCTGTCTGGGAGCACACTGGAAAACCAACACCAGAATAACACATCAGGATAATGTCACGTACAGCCTCCCCCTCACTGACACTGGGAAACCCTAACTAAAGGGGCCCATCTAACTGTGCACACTGAGCCAGCTACCTCTACTTCCATTCTCCGTCTTGCCCAACGATTTCTTTAGATCACTTGCACTATAAGTCAGAGACTGGTTACCTTTTCACTAACCCCATTTCTTCTATTTCCTGGGCATATAGCTTGATTACCTTTCATAGCCTCTCCTGCAGATTACTGTGGCCACGTGAACAATTTCTAATCCAAGGTATATAATGGTGAAAGTGATATAAACTCTTTCTAGATCTTGCCCATGAAAACCTTACACGTGCAACCCTTTTCCAGGGGCTTGATTCAGACACACATTGGTACCTTGGAAGCCAAGGTTTAATGACAGCGGAGCTGAAGAGTAGAAGGAGTCTGTGTCCCCAACTCTCCCCTTGAAGGGGAGAGGCCCAGAAACCAAGAACACCCTTACTGGGTTTGATATGAATAAGAGGTAAACTTCTACAGTGTTAAGCTGTGAGATTTGAGGGTTTATCTGGTACAGCAGCTAGCATTAGCTTCTTAATACACCAAAGTAGAGAAACAGCCAGGTTTACCCTGCAATTGTAATCCCCTCAGTCCCCCAGACATGCACAGTATTTCAGCTGTGTTCACCATGCCAAAGAAAAGTGCCTTTTGCCAGCATATTTCACTGATATTCCCTGGAGTTAAGTGTGTATGTGAGAGGCCATTTGCAGGGCCACTGCTAAAGATCACACTTCATCTAATGTCCGAGCACAGAAGTATGAAAGGGTGTGGGACTTTGATGTCAGACAGATGTGGCTTTGAATTTTGTCTGCCCCCCACCCTTGACATTTCTTTGGCTTCACCTCCCTGAGCCTTTGTTTCTTCATCTGCAAAATGAGGGTAGTAACACCTCACAGGAATTTTATGGGGATAAAATAACAGATAGCACATAAAACATCAGCATAGTTCCCAGCATGTCGAAGGCACTCAATTAGTTCCCTCCCAACAATCATGAAATGAATAAATTAGGAGTTTGCTTACCCTTCTAATCAGAAGACTAAGCAAGAGGTGGCCTTTTCACAAAGGACTGTACAGGGGCGCCCGGATGGCTCAGTCGGCTCAGTGTGCAACTCTTGATTTTGGCTCAGGTCATGATCTTACAGTTCATGAGTTTGAGCCCCACATCGGGCTCTTTGCTGGCAATGCGGAGCCTGCTTAGGATTCTCTCTCTCCTCCTCTCTGTCCCTCCCCCACTCATGTTCCCCCCACCCTCTCAAAAATCAATAAACATTAACATAAAACACAAGGGATTATATATTTTACTCTTCCATAGAAATGTTTAATATCTCATACAAAGGAACCAGGTTCAATAAATACTTTTATTTTTCCATTGGTCTAAATAAGGAGAAGAATTTAAAGTTTAAGAAACTTAAAAATATAAATGTAAACAGAGGCAGCATTCATTATTTTTAGAACTCTTTTCCTTTATAAGAAATAAATGTCACATTTTTTAAATGTTTGTTTATTTTTGAGAGAGACAAAGACAGAGCATGAGCAGGGGAAGGGCAGAGAAAGAGAGGGAGACACAGAATCCAAACAGGCTCTGGGCTCTGAGCCGTCAGCACAGAGTCTGACACGGGGCTCAAACTCATGAACCAAAAGATCATGACCTGAACCAAAGTTGGACACTTAACCGACTGAGCCACCCAGGTGCCTCACATTTTTAAACCAACAACAGAACATATGCTGACCTATGACCTACAAGGAGAGCAATAAATGGGACGGTTCACACAAAAGAGGAGCAGTAAAGGGTTTTGCTGGATAATACCTGTGTTGCCCCAGATGCAATGACTCCAAGGGAAAAGATGGCGGATCACAAAGCTAACATGGTGGTGGCAGGCCCTCCACCTCACCCAACCCCATCTCTGTAGATGAGATTTGGCAACAGGTAAATCGAACAGGATCCTTCTAGGGAGGATGATGGAGCAGGGAGCTGTTGCAGCCCTATTCCCAACTGCAGGAGAAAGAGGCTGAAATGTCAGGCCAACCAGGATGTGGAGGGAAACGGGGAAGAGAGCCGCCCACCAGCATGACTAAGTGCTCCTGGGGACAATCCCCACTTAGAGCGCAGGAAGCAAATCTCCAGATGTTATGAGCTGCTAGATGTGATTAACTGAGGAAAGGTGAAGCTGCCCACTTAACCATCTGAGCAGCACCCCATCAAAGTGACCCAAGAGTTTTCTGCAAAGGCATTAATCACCAAAACAAATGGAGGCTCCATCCATCTCCATCCCCACCCCTCTTCATCTCTCCCTCTGATAGTCAGAACAGCAGCTTATTTTTAAACCCTGGCACCACATTCTCTCCTGGAAACATGTGGGCTCCCTGACACAGGCTGATGCTCAGAGGAGATACAGGCACACCAGCGGGACTGCCCACTCTCTCATCCTTCTCCCGTGAGGGGCAGAGGGGGTTCAGGGAGGAGAGGGCCTGACCAGGGAGCCTGCTACGGTGCAGGGGAACAGAGCGTATCTGACACTGGCCTCCATGGCAGGGATAACCGGCTTCTGGCTTCCTTCCTCTGCAAAAGGGAAGGCTGAGGCTTGGGCCAGAAGGACCCCCATGTACAGATACCAATAGCAACAGCTCAAGCCTGGGAAGAAGGAAAACAAAGCCCAGATGCCAAATCTAGCATCTTTTGAAGAGAAAGACTTTAAAAAAATAAAATAAAGCAAAAGAGTTTAAAAGGATCTCCATGTCTCTTTAACATGCATCTGATGTGCTTTAAATAAAACAGCAAACATTTTATTAAACATTGGAGACTTTTTTTTGGCAAGGTCGCAATGAAGTCAATTTACAAAAAAAAAAAAAAAAAGACTTTTCAAGAAAGGAGGTTGTATTATACTTACAATCGCTCCAGCTGCTTCAGATCCTGGAAGGCGCCTCTCTCGATGACGCTGACCTGGTTGTCTTCCAGATGCCTAGAACCACAGAGACAGCAGCGGTCAAGGACAAGCGGTCTAAGGGGTCTCCATGCTAGGCATCAGGCCCAGCGGGCATGGTCACTCAGCCCCTCCCACAACACTCTGCCCTGCCCCCCGACCCTCAACTGGGATCAGTCTGGTGGGACAAGATAATTCACATGCCAGCTTGGTGTCACGGTAACCAGGGTTTCGCCGCCTGCACACTTCTACCTGACAGATTGGTTTCCATGCCTCTATTTTAAGAATGTTCTCAGCAAATGTCCCCCCAAGCACTGCAGGATGTTGCACAGAAAAGGAAGAGGTAAAAGCAGCTTCTTATGAAAACCACACATCTATTCAGCATCTCTTCCCTTGGAGCTCCCTCCTCTAAGGATTCAAAAATACTTCATTAAAAAGGGCCTTCTCTGTGCACTGTCTCTGGGTCACCTAGCAGGAAGGGTGACCCTATTGTTGGACAACTGCCCATGCCAGGAACTCTGCTTGCTCAGGGCCTGGCTGTTCCCAACATCTGGGTGATGGTCATAAAAGCTAGTCCAGCCACAAACTCTGCTGACCTCCAAAGTCCTCCACGAATTAAGCGAGGTTGATTCCTGCATATGCCATATCCTAAGAATTGAGTATACAATGAAACATTTGTTTTCCTAATTAAAAAAAAATGGCAGCCTAAAATGGATTAGCTGAACAGTAGGGAAGGGAAATATGGAGGCTGCACAGTTTCCATCTAGGACTAACCCTGGTCACTGAATGAGACTTAGGAGGATGCATCTGTGATTGGAGGATGTTTGTTTGGAAGGTAGAGTCTAGGGTTCCTCTGGATTAGGCAGGAGGAGGGGTGCCCTGAAGCACCTGAAGGAAAATCAGAAGGACAGAAGGAAACTTTAGGGAAGGTTTGGCCTTCATTTCAAAACAACTGCATCTATGCTAGCCCACTACCTCCAAGGCATTTTATAACCCCTATACTTCTTGGGCTTAACACTTGGGTCTTTGCATTTATTTTCAAGTCCATCTTTCCCACTATGCGTAAGGACTAAGAACGTGAGAACTTTTTTTTATATATATATATTTTTGAGAGAGAGACAGAGCATGAGCAGGGGAGGGGCAGAGAGAAAGGGAGACACAGAATCCGAAGCAGGCTCCAGGCTCTGGGCTGTAAGCACAGAGCCCAACACAGGGCTTGAACCCACAGACTGTGAGATCATGACCTGAGCCGAAGTCACATGCTTAACCAACTGAGCCACCCAGGCGGCCCAAGAAGGTGAGAACTTCTGCTCGTCATCATATTCCTAGCCCTAACACAGTTGCCTAGCACAGCAGCCACCTAATAAAGGCTTTTGACAAATGAAAAGCTAAAGAGGACTTTGGGCTGCATAACATATTGATTTTATATCAAGGAAAAGTCTAGTCTAGGATGTATGAGGTGTCTGACTGAGACTATCAGAATGATAAGGGTATTTTGTTTGGGTTCAATGACATTCTACATTTTTGTGAGTTTTTTTTTTTTTTTTTTTTTTACAAATAATTAAAAATCTCTATCACATCACATCACATCACATCACATCACATCACATCACATCACATCACATCACAAAAGAAACTCCTTTTGAAAAATCAGCTCCTGCATTTCCAAATACCAACAATTGGCAGGAACTGAGTATGGGGTCAGGCAAGGCACACAGGCTCCTCAGTCTTCCACCGTCCTCACCTACTCCAGTCTGTACATTCATGTTACTCTGCCTCTGGAGGCTAACCCTCCTTACTTAACAGATATGGACACCATGTAGCAGGGAGGCGAAGAGACTCACCCAAAGAAAAATTATTTGTATATTGGGTAGACTCCCTAACTCCCAGTCTGGTGTGCTTGCCAAATCTGGCATAAAATCCCTTTCCTGCTTTCTTACCGGCTGATGGTGTGACATTGGGCTATCTAGTCAACCTCTCAGGGACTCTGTTTCATTTGTAAAATTAAAATAAATAAATAAATAAATAAATAAATAAATAAATAAATAAATAAATACATCACATAAGTCCTTGTCTGAATAAAAATGGAACCGAGTGTATAAATTATCTAGCCCAGGATGTGGAGTACAATTAGAGGCTTAATAAATGTTCTTTTTCTTCCCTTCTCTCCCTCTCCATTTTGCCATATGGCAAGGAGTGCCTTGGAATGCTAACAGACTCACACTAGCACATCTTGCTAACCAGGGAGCTAGTTCCATATTAGTGGCTGGGGGTTTGTTTAGCTGGGTTTTTACTATCAATCAATCCATCACAGAGCTTGTTGTGATTACTTCCCAATAATAACAAGGAGCAACACGATGGGGACTGAGTGTCATATTCTCACTGGGTTTCTGAAGGAGTTTAACTCCAACTTCCTACGATGAATCTTTTAGTTCTGCTTCTTTCAGAAAGGGGGGTAAAAAAAATGCAAATATATCTTTGTTAGATATCTTCCCCTTCTCCACTTTGCTCAGGCTCTGGGAAGCTAACTTTTATCACTTCAAGAAGCTTCTCTGACTTTGGCTTCCAGCTGGGTTTAGCCAATGGAAGTCACCAGCAAGAGATGAGAGGGCAGGACAAAAGTGAGACTGAGGGATTTATTGCCACCTCCTTCCCTGCCAAGTCATTTCAGGTTGATTGTGTCCCTCTACCTAAGACCATAGGTCCAATAATCAGGTAGCTCCTACCTTTGTAGGCTTAGATAACTACTTCCTCCCACTGCTCCTTGAGGCCCAGAGGGCTGCTGGGGCTCTTTGTTGTCACTATACCCAGGAAACTGCACCATGTCTCCTTGGTTTCTCTTAACTTTGCCCACACTTTGGTAAATAATTCTTTATTTAGCTCTGAGTGCCATCTTTTTCCTGCTGGCATCCTGACTGGTAAGGTAGCTAGGGTTCCTTTCTAGATCTAATTCCTAGATCTATCAGAGTCCAGCCTAGTACCTGACTTTTAGAGGCTCAATGAATAATCAACATTTGATGAATCAATGAATCAGTGAATGCAGACGTTGTGAACCTTCCATCCAGAATTCTAGGCTGGGATGCAGTTCAGGAGAATGTGCTAACGCCACTGATATCACTCTCATTTTACTGACCAGATGCAGGAGGTCAGGGATCCAGGAAAGGCTGGAAGACCAGAAGGCTGTCCATGGTTTGAGTCTGTTCTGAGTTAAAGACAACAGACTGTGTTCATTTTCAGCTCTTTTGGCACTGTTATTTTTTTAGTTTTAACACTGGATCAGAATCGGAAATCGCCCCTTGTGATGATGGCTGGGTGGATTTTAACTCTTTTATTAACCCCATTTGGGATAAAGCTGGTTCCCACATTGTGGGCATAGCAGAGTTCTTGCAACAGACTACTAAGAAAGGGAATATAATTGATACCACCAGAAGAGATCCTTCCTCACTCCCACTCTGTGGGACAAAGGATTGTTATGGGCAATTCTTATATCTTCTTGAATGTACTTTATTTGGGGAAAATTGCCTTTCGATGAGACCAAAGTTCCCTAATCTCCATTTTATCTGCTTTTGCCCATTCACCTGCACTGTATTAACAGTTCTGCATGGAAATAGGTGGCAAACTCAAATTATTAAGGACTATTGAGTCCTTTCTGGCTTCACTATAAATTGTAAATAAGAAACAGATATAGGGAATATGCTAAGGTGTGATGAAAGCTTTTCAAAAAAGATAGTTGTCTAGGTTACTCAGCTGAAAAGAATAGAATGAGGGAAAATATGGTTTAAATGTCTGGGTATTTTACTGGTGTTAGAAAGCATTTCAGCTATCCCACCTAGCAGATTCTTTCACAGTAATAAAGGGCCACTTGAATGGAATTGTCTTTGAGTTGATAAGGAAGGTAATGAAACACAGTATATTAACAGTGTCTATAAAGCAGGGGAGGGGCAGTGTTTTGGCATTGGTTATCAAAATAAGAAGAATGTGCCAATTAAACAAAAGATAAACTGGAGTCCAAGAAATGCTGTAGATCATCCAGAGGATATTAATACGATCTTTTGTGATTATTTTAAACTTTCTTATTTGTAGAGAGCAGATATGGAAATCGGAATTTTTATTAGTCTTCTGGTGTAACAAAATCAAAGGGTTTTCTTTGCTAACTTGGTTAGAAAATGAAACATTAGGCAAAATTTCTGACTTATGTAAAAGGAAATCTCTTACAGATACAGGGGGTGGAAATGGAAACAGAGAAGTTACATGTTTGTTCTTTAAGCTGTCAAATGACCTGGAATCAGGAGTTTACTGCCTCTATTTCTTCAACAAAATTACCCTGAAACTGAGCCATAGAATTCCCTCAACCTGTCCCAGTCTCAGTTCTGACCCACATACATCTTGTGAGAGCTGCTGGTCATTTCACAGACACGTGACTCCTCAGGACAAAAGAAAGACTGGGCAGAGGGTGGAGTCTTCCCCTTCTGCCCTCCACCTTCTCTCCCCATCCCCCACCACTCCCACCCAGAGGATGGTGAGAGAAGCGTGAACATGTCACAGACTGGAGAACACATGAAGGGGAAAACATCTGTTATCTGGAGGCCTGACATTCAGATCCTAGTGCCCCCCCACACTGGTGTTCAGGGAAACTCACATAAGCAACTTACTCGCACATCAGGGCTGCATTTACAAAATGGGTAGGCTGTTTCTTCTTGGTTTTCTAAAATTTCTATAATGTAAATGGACAGCAGCTCTGCACAGAGGTCAGTAAGAACATGTTCAGGTTTCTGATTTCTCTTCCACATGGTTACCTGCCATGTGAAGCTGGGACAACTAAACCAACTATGCCCCTTATTTCTCCTGGGCAGAGAGGAGTTAATAACCACATAACACAGAGCTTGGTCTGTGAAAGGTACCATATATACATTGGTTGTCATCACCATCATTACTACTATCTACTTCTCTTTTCTAAAATTTTTTTTTAATTAAAAAAAAATTGTTTTAATGTTTATTTTTGAGACAGAGAGAGAGACAGAGCATGAATGGGGGCAGGGACACAGAGGGAGGGAGACAGAATCCAAAACAGGCTCCAGGCTCTGGGCTGTCAGCTCAGAGCACAACATGGGGCTCAAACTCAACGACTGTGAGATCATGACCTGAGTGGAAGCTGGACGCTCAACCGACTGAGCCACCCAGGCACCCCAGTACTATCTACTTCTCAATCAGGAAAACAACGTAGCACAAGTAATATTCCACAGGTTGCAGTGAGAATGAATAGACTACATGAAAATGTTAAAACCATAAAGCATTAAATGCACAATTATAAGAGTTAGAAGAACTTATGCCCCCCAAACTCATATGTTGATGTCCTAACCTCCAGGCTATCATAATGTGACCTTATTTGGAGATAAGGTCCTCACTGAGGTAATTCAGTTGAAATGTGGTTATTAGAGTGGGCTCTAATCTGACTGGTGTCCTTATAAAAACAGAAAATGTAAACCAGAGACCTGCATAGAAGGAAGAAAATGTGAGAGACTCATCAAGAAGACAATTATCTAGAAACCAGGAGTTCCCAAGGCCACCAGAAGCTAGAAGGGGGGGCTAGATCAGATCCCCACCCTCTCTCAGCCCTCAAAAGGAAACCAAACCCGCTGACACCTTGGTTTTGGATTTCAGGCCTCAGAAACTGTGAGATGATAAGTTTTGTTGTTTAAGCCACCCAGTGTGTGGTACTTTGTTACAGCAGCCTTAGGAAACTAGTATACTACCCATTCCTCATCTTACACACAAGAAAACTGAAGCCCACAGAGGTACAGTAATTCACCTAAGATCCCATGGGCAGTTAATTCTGATGCAGGACCAGAACCTGGTGCTTCCTGTCCCTACCACAAAATTCATTGTATTACAAAGGGTTATTGGTAAAAAGGAGGTGGCTTCAGATACCAAGACTTTAGTTGCTGCTTCTAGTAGACATTTGCCATCCACAATTCCATAACACAACAAACACCAAGGCAGTGGCCAGATGGCCCAAACGGTGCTCCAGGTCTGGAGCCACACTTATGGGTCAAAATCAACCTCTGAATAAAGTAGGAAAGAGGCTCCAATTGCTCCTCTCCTATACCTCTAAATGTCTGAGACTTGCCAATAGACAAGCCTTTAGGCACATTCTTACCACTGACAGATTTAGGGACAGGTTAAAGTGTTCAATATTTAGCAAGGAAACCTGATATTCCTTGCCCCCCTTTTGCACCAATACCCATCCCAAATTTTGCTACCTGTCTATACAGCTGTGGGTGTATAACAAGGGCTCTGACCCTGTCTGACTCTCTCCCTCCCTCCTCTCCTCTTCTCCATTAGGCAACAACATAAATAACTTTTGTTCTGATTGCTCTTTTAATGCACAGGCTGGAGAAGAAATTATAATCTCTATGGAAGAGTAGCATGGTCAGTCAACCTGACATTGCTGTCATCCTAGAAGCTGGGCCTTTTGATTTATTTGTGAATAGCCCTCTGTTTTCCCTGTCACTGGAATTGACTTCTTCCATTGGTCTAGCCCAGCCAGCAGCATGGAGACACAGAATGAGATACCTGTGAAAACCTGGGTACACTAATGAAGTGCTTTCTGCTACAGAATGTAAGTCTTGTCACCTAGTGCATACGGGTGTGATGTCAGGGCAGCAGAACATTTTCACCAGGCCTAAGAGTTGAAAATGAAATGCACTGGAGAGCCATGTGTTACTTACAAGACCCGGAGGTTCTTGAGTCCAGCGAAGTCCATTTTGGTAATCCTGGTAATATTATTTCTGTCCAGGTCACTGCAATGGAGAGCAGATCTAGGTCAGATTTTTGCAGGTTACGTTTATGGTCTATTCAACCCAGACAGTCTTGAAGGAATGCTGCTTGTCAAGGAAAAGGTAATTCCAATGATTAATGTCATCCCCTGAGCATGCCCAACCAACTTAAGGATACTGTATGGAATAAGCCATCCATTATATATGTAGTAGAGCCCTGTTATATTTAGCTTCCTGGCTTCTGTTGCCCCTTCTTTGGGTAAGAACTTTTCTTTGGAAGTCCCCTCCCCCAACTCTCAGATCATGTCACATAAGTGAGGCTTGCCCCTCTTCCCAGCTCCAGGCTAGGCTTATAAGCATCTTCACTCCCTCTGACCACAGGAATTGTTTCAGGAATGCGTACATGACTCAAATTTCTAACAGCTCTCTCCCCATTAGGTTTCCAAGCTGTTCAGCACTGCCAAAAGCCAACTTGCCACTATGAAGAGAGAGTTTTCCAGAGTCAAAAGATAAAGAGAGACTGATTCCTGGTGCTATCTTATAAGTATCTGGACCTACCCATGCTGAAGCCAAATACTTCTGTATTTCAAAATCACACGAGCCCGTCTATCCCACATCCCTATTATCTTTAAACAGTTTGAGTTGAATTTTCTACGACTTGAAAACAAAAGAATCTCGACTGACTCTGGTACCTACCTAGGTATTTATTTATTTTCCAGCTAGTTTGTAAAGTCCCTGAGGACAAAGATAATATCTCATTTAACTCCATACCCCAATATAGAAAGTATGTGCCTGGCAGAGAGTGGAGGTAATTTTACTAATCTCATACATTAGGTAAAGACAGCTACATGGATTGCTCCTGCAAAAATGGTCCCAAAGAGAAGAATTTGCCATGGAAGAACTGAAAGCATCATGGTGATATTTCTGTTGGTGAAAAAGGGTACCATGGGTATTAGGACACCAGGGTTAGAGAAAACCAAAGTCAAAAATGAACCTATGAACAAGTTATATATATATATATATATAAATATATATATATATATATTTATTTTTTTTATGTTTACTAAAATTATCTAAGAAGACTAGATGCAAAAATAAATAAATGAGACCAGGAATAATATGTTACAATTCTTTTTTTTTTTTTTTCTACGTTTATTTATTTTTAGGACAGAGAGAGACAGAGCATGAACGGGGGAGGGGCAGAGAGAGAGGGAGACACAGAATCGGAAACAGGCTCCAGGCTCTGAGCCATCGGCCCAGAGCCTGACGCGGGGCTCGAACTCACGGACCGCGAGATCGTGACCTGGCTGAAGTCGGACGCTTAACCGACTGCGCCACCCAGGCGCCCCTACAATTCTTAATAATAGATACTGAGTGATTAATTCCTATCTACTATGCCTTTTTGAGAAACTTTTCAGGTTTTGGCCACACTGTAGTTTCAACAAGGTATTTGTTTTGTTTTGTTTTTAAGATTTTTAAAAAAATATTTTATTTACTTTTGAAAGAGAAAGAGATGGAGACAGAGCGTGAGTGGGGGAGGGGCAGAGACTGAGGGAGACATAGAATCCAAAGCAGGCTCCAGGCTCTGAGCTGTAAGCACAGAACCCAATGTGGGGCTCAAACTCATGACCGTGAGATCATGAACTGAGCCAAAGTCAGACACCTGACTGACGGAACCACCCAGGCACCCCTCAACAAGGTATTTGTAAAATGACTTTGCTCCTTCCTGAACATTCAGGAACTAAGAGGCCATTTTCCCCATGACAGATCCCCACCCACACGCTCACTATTTCTTTGGTTTACCTATCCAGGTCCTAAAGTTGCCATCCATCAGTCATGCCTCAGAGGGACTTGGGAGCTCTACAGCTGCATAAAGGGAATGGAGACACAATCTTCAGATTCTCATACTTGGTATGAGGAGGGATTATTCTCCTGGTATTGAAAATAATATCAAAAATAGAAATCAAGTGAGTCCTTGGGTAACCTCACCTGGGAACCACCTCCCTTCCTCATCCAGTTTTCCACTAACAAAAATAGCAACCAAGTTGTTTCTTAGCCAGCCTGTGATGGAGTGAGGCAGTATATAGTCTTTTCAGATGTAGTGGAGTGCTGGTAAAAGGAAGAGCAAGAATTACACAGGAAAATGAAGAAAGTTGCTCGTGTGAGAGTTAGAAACAAGCACATAGACAGGAATCTCATGCTTATCCTCACTCTGAGTATTCTTCTCACCTCCGGTCTCAGTTGGGACTGATGTTTGGGGACACTGAAAATTGCAGATATGACAATGCATCTCAGGGTTTAATTACCAGGACACAGCATGATATCTTAGCAGCTTGTGCTGGTGGCCATCGCACCAATATTTTCAATTAATATTTATTATGTGAAGGGGCACATAGTGTGCTCTGCTGAAACATTGAGGATTTCAGGGGGGACGGGTCATAGGGTTGCCCCAGGCACATAGTCCATGTTTGGGAGGCGGAGCTTCAGAAGCAAGCAGCCCTGAGTTTGACTCCCTGCCCTGCCACCTAGTGAGTGACCTACCGGTAGTTCACTTCATCTCTGAGGCTCAGCTATTCCATCCACAGAATGAGGGTAATCACCTCAACCTCCAGAGATTTTAGGAAGGTCAAATGAGATGACACGTACGCACTGCTTATCCCAGTCCTTATCTGGCACTTGTTAAAGACTCAGTCGTGGCAGCTACTGCTACTGTAATTAGTTGAACTGCATCCCTCTTACCTGCACCCCCCCACTTCCACTCTGAAATTTCAGTGCACCAAGAGCTGCTGCCTGCAGCACCTCAAATTCTGTGCCTACAGATGAATCCTGGGATCCCCAAGAGACTATCTTCCTACAGATGAAAGAGGGGTGCATTTTGTGACCAATAAGTGGTACGATGGCACTACCAGCAGGCCCCTCACGCTGCCTCTCTCTCACATTTCTATGACACCTATTTCCATATCTTTCCCAGCCCCACCAACTGATGCACTGCCTGACTGCCAGGGAGGAGGTCAGGGAACACGTTCATGGGCTTTGAGGTGGCACAGGTCAGGGTTCAAATCTCTTCCCCATCCCCCCACTCCCAGCTGGGTGAGTTTCAGTATTTTACTTAACTTCGCTGAGCCTCCATGCTCTATGTCAGCCCCTCCTACTTGCAACCTTCGAATGGCAAGAAACACAAACTAGACTGCCAGCATGCTTGGCTGAACATAAGAATTCATTAAATGGACACTGAGAAGAGGCTGCAGTACCTCATGCGCCCATCGCTCCCCCAGCACCTCCGTCCCAGTCCAGGCTGCTCTGGAACTTTAGCCAGATTTCTTAGCCTTCAGCTTTGGCCTTTGAGGGAATTAGTATATCTTAGCCTACCTAGCACGAGTTCCAAACCAGCTGCAAGCCTGCTCATGAGATGGGAAGCCACTATGGTTCTAGATGAGGGGTAGGGACGTGGGGTGGCAGGAAAACATGTCTGCAAGTTGTTTCTTTGACAAACCTGCCATGGACATGTACAGTCTGTGTCCCTCTCCCTTGAACCTGAGCGGGCCTCATGACTGCTTAGACAAGCCTGGGGTAGGAATGATGTGGAATTTCTGAGGCTGGCTTAAAAGAGGTAAGAAGTGACTGCCTGGCTCTCTTTCAGAGCACTTACATGAGAGTCCTCAGCTGTCACGTTGGAAGACCAGGAGACCTAGAGTCGCCACTGGTTAAGGCCACATAAGAAGACCAGAAAGAGAATACAGAGAGAGACAGAGAGGTGCTGAAGGAGCCCTGGTGGTTCCACCCTGGCTGTTTGATTCTTTCCAGCCTGGAGGTCAGGCACGTAAGTGCAAACACCTTTGAGATTTTAGCTCCAGCCACCATCTGGGTAGGACTTATGAGAAATCCTGAGCCAGATCACCTAGCTGAAGTACTCTTGAATTCCTGCCCACAGACACTATGAGGAAGAATACTAAAGTGAGTCCTGTGTCTTAAGCCATTAAGTTCTGAAATGAGTCATTTGGCACAATACAGATATGGAAGAGAAAGGAAGAGAAAGACATTTTCTGAATATTTAATTTACCATTAACAATGGAATGCCCTTCAGATAACTCTCAAAGGCATGTCCTTTCTGCCCCGACTGCCACTCTTGAGATCCTCAGTCCTGTCATATGGTCAAGGATGGATCACAAGGGACCAAAGATACCCTGTCATCCTAGGAATGAAGTGAGAATTGGCCCTCCTCTCTGGTTCTCAGGAGTAAAGACTGTGTAATTAAGGTTGTCCATCCCACCAAGTGGGCCTTAGGACACCATGAGAATCACCCTGGTATATTATTAGTAATCACAATAGTGGGTACCATTCATTGAACAGAGCCTGGCAAGCTGTCCACCGAACCATTTTCCCTGTCTGGTACACACAGATAGTGTACATTTGTCAGCTTCTCTGGCAGGTAGGTGCAACCATGTGACTGAGTTCTCACTATTACGTGGGCTGCCTTCAGGCCTGACCCATAACACTTCTTGCTCAGTCCTCCATGCTCTTTCTCTTCCTTCATCTTGGGCTGAATTCAGTAAATCCAGTGGAGGACTCCAAGACTGTCAGACAGAAAGAACCTGAGTCCCTGAATGACTTCACAGAATAGAGACCCTCCCTCCCCTGTCTCTCCATTTACCCACATAAAACTCATTCAATAAATAATAATTCACGTTCATAATACACATTCAATAAATAATTCTTAAGCCTCTGAAATTTGTGGCCTATTTGTTATAGCAGTCTACATGGACAAATGCAGTATCTTTGAGTCAGGAACTTTCCATCTTTTTTTTTTCCTTTCTCTTTGCAACAGTTTCTGAAACATAAGTGTTATGATCTTCCTTGAAGATAAAAATACTGAAGATAGGAATTAACAAAAGCTGATGTTTTGGGGCCCAAACTCTGCACCAGACACTGTGCTAAAAACTGTATGTTCATTCTCTCTTATCCCAGACAGCAATCATATGTGGTAGATACTATTATTACCCCATTTTTCACATGAGGAAGCTGAAGCATCCTCTCTTCCATCACCAGTCTAGCTTAGATTTTACCAACAAAGCAACTTGCCATGAGGTCACACAACCAGTAAGGGGCAAAGGCTAGGATGTGAATTTGGGCTCTCTGAATGCAGAAGACAAGTGTTTTTTGTGTTTTTGTTTTGTTTTGTTTTGTTTTGTTTTTAAATCACATCATGCTGTCCATCTACATCTAGAGTCTAAGCATTTTCTACTGCATCAGGTGAACTTCTGGCAGGAAGAAAAATGAATGAATGAATAAATGAATAAATAAATAGAACAGAGCAGTACAGAGTAGAATTTCCCATCCCATCTTGAAGAAAGCAAAGGGCATTCCTGGTGGTTTGGCTGCTTCCCTCTCCAGCCAACAGGGCCCATTTCCTCTTCTGTCTTCCAGTGAGGTCTGGGCCAGTGGGAGTGCTGAGCCCCTCTGCAAACTCCAGGGAGGAGTGCTATCTTGCTGTTTTTGCCCATGTCTGGTTTCTGCCATGATGCTCATCATCTACCATATTGCCTCCATAAACAGGCATCACCATGGTAATCTCCAGCATTATTTTCCCCCATCCCAATCAGTGAATCATAAACCAATGCTATGAGTTGCAGCTTTGTGGTATTTTCACATCTGCTTGACACCTTGGGTGGGGTAGGGAGGGCAAGGAATTCAGAACAACACTGGAAAAAATGAAACAAAAATGTTCTAGGGCAGACTACTGTCCCTAACTTGGCATATGTATATTCACATCCTTCTTTTGATTCATTCTGTGGCATTCCAGCAAAACATTCTTTTTGCCATGGCACATCTGGGAAGAGGAAGCAGTAAAAACAACCTCCAGTAAAATAGCATAGTGTGGAGAAAAGGGCTTCAACACCAAACCCAGAAGATGTAGATTTGAGTCCCCTCTTCCTTCTCAGCTGTGTGACTTTGGGAACATCACTTAAATCTGTTGAACCCCAGTTGTTGGTATTGTTGTTGAGACTTTTATAAAATATGACCAAGAACACCAGCTCTATAGGACTATCAGAAGGCTCAAGAGATAAACTGTGTGAGGAAACACTTTCTAAACAGCATTTGGGGTGGTTAATTTTTCACTCACAGCCAACAACTTGTTGAAAGAGGATGCAGAGGTAGAAGTTAGGACTGGTGTCATAAAAAGATGTTTCTGTGTGATGGTACAATGTACAGAGTTAGAGAACATACCATCAGTTCAGATAAGACCATCTGCCCCTGCACAACAAGTATCTACAGAGTGCTGCTTTCTGGGTTTCAGGAAAGAAGACTCAGTATAAGGTGAACTTGGAAGGGTTACCTCACAATGAATTAATTCCCTCTTAGAGGAGTATATAAGCAGAGATTAGTAGTTAACTCATGCCAGACATGATGTACTTGTGATGGGTAGGAAACGGGACAACATAACGTATAAAGTCTTAATAATTTTAAGATCTATAACTCTTGTGTTTTGGGGGCCCAGAACCAAGTGGCCTTAAAAAATATGGCTTAGACCTTGCCCTCAGCTTGGAGTCTAGTTGAGGAGATGAACTGAGACTTGCAAGCTACTTAGAGAACAATGTAAGAGTATGCAAAATTTAGATGTTAAGAGATGTGGTTTAGATTCCATGGAGAGTGAACAATCAAAGATTTGAGACTGCTGTGAGAACAGGAGCTCAGAAGACCTGGAGCAGATGGGAAGCAAGTGCATTGTGATGGGGTGGTGACAGCAAGGGCCATGATAGGAATCACAGAGAAGTGGAGGGTCTGAGGACAAGGAAAACAAGCTTCTGAACAAGCCTTCAGACAGTGTGATGCATTCACATTCCAGATCCCAAAGCCGAATCTGGGGATTAGGAAAGTGGTAAGAGGGGGCAGAATTAAGATGTCTTGTGGTCCAGCCTGACCCCTTGTTTACCACTAGCAAAGAACAGGTTCCAACCAAACCAGAATAACTTAGTGGAGGGGCTCTGACCTCAGTTTCAATTATTCGCTCTCTACCCTGGGAAACTAACCTGATTGGACCACATTACAGGGCTGGCTCTTGTGTCTTATTTCGCTTTGAGTTGAGCAGCAGATAGAGGAAGGGAACAGAGTGAGGACAGTGTATTTATTCTCCTGCTTCCCTCCCTGAGAGGTCATCCAGGTTAGCTACTGTCTCCACCAAAGGTCACGGTTCCTCTTCATGACTGACCTCTTCCTGGTTCCAGAACATTTTGCCTCCTCTCATCTCTTCTGGCTCAGGGGCGGTAACAGCTCTACTGCTTCTAGTCCTGGTTCCCTGAGCCACACCCAGTTTCTGAAATAGTCCCTTTATAAATCAACCTTTCTGGAATAATTCTAATTTGAGTTTTTCTACCGGTTTTCTTTTTCTGACTGATATGATACATCATTCATTCATTCATTCATTCATTCAATAAACTGTCTTAAGCCTTAAGTTTCAGCTACTATACTAAATGTTGAGATGCAAGTGTAAACAAGACTGGTATGGTCTCTGACCTTAAGCAACTCAGAGTTTAGTAGGAAAAATAGAAAGGATCAATTACCACAGGCTGTGCTAAATAGTCTACACTAAGTGTTGATTAACTCTGTCTGTAAAGGGCCAGATAGTAAATAATTTAGGTTTTTCCAGCCATATTTATTTTATCACAACTATTCAACTCAGTTGTGTAGCATGAAAGCAGCCATAGACAATACACAAACTAATGGGTATGGCTGTGCTCCAGTAAAACTTTATTTACAAAACAGGCTGAAGGCCAGGTTTGGTCTGGAAGCTACAGTTTACCGACTCCTGTTCTATACTGTGCCAGAGGTATAAACAAAAGCTTATGGGAGAGTATAGAAAAATCATGTTTTAAGGGTCAGGAAGAGCTTCCAGGAAAAGGTAATGTTTTAATCGAGACTTCAAAGATGAGTTGGCCGTGGCCAGGTTGGCTGGCATAGGACTATGTGAGAGGGAGGAAAAGGATTCTAGGTAAAAGAAAGAGCACGTATAAAAGCCTAGAGGCATTACCTGAGGATAATTGCAAGCAGATTTGTTGGGCTGTCAAAGCATGTTACAGGAGAAAGCAGGACATTCCTTCTCTCCATCTTTCCTTCTTTCTTCCCTCCATTTGTTCCTTCCTTCCTTCCTCCCTCCCTCGATCCCTCTTTCTGTCCTTCCCTTTATCCTTCTTTTATTCCTACAATAGGCCTTTATTACACACCTACTTTGGACCTGGTACTGTACTTATGACTAGGGACAGTGTGTTGAACAACAACAAAAATAGTTCCCTTCTGGGAACTTTATTCTCTTAGTAATCATGGCAGATAGACTATAGGGTGGGTTACATGATCCCTGTCTCCTAGTACTAGCACCCTTATGTAATCCCTTCTCCTTGAGCAAAGCAGGACCTACTTATTTGATTCTCACCAATATAGCATGGCAAAGTGACAGGATGTCACTTCTGTGATTATATTACATACAAGTATAATGCCCATCTTGCTAGGGGACCTTTACTCTTATTACCTGTGATCAGCAAGTGGCCATATTAGGGAGGCGCATATGACAAGGAACTAAGGGAAGCCCCCCACAAAAGAACCAAGGAGGAACTGAGGACAACCACCAAGAGTCTGAAGTCCTCAATCTAACAGACTGCAATTCTGCTAACAACATAAAGAGCTTAGAAGTGGTTTCATCCCAGTTCAGCCTTCAGATGAGACCACATTCCCTAACTAACAGCTTTGTGAGATCTTGAAGCAGAAGCCTCTGGTGAACTGTAAGGTGATAAACAGGAGTTGTTTCAAGCCACCAAGTTTGTGGTAAGACTGTTACACAGGAACAGAAAACTAACACAGGGGGCCACAGGCAACCACGAATAAACCACAGAACTACAGATTACAAAAAAAGAAAAAAATAAATATCCGAAAATCATTTCAGGGTGAGGCTAAGAGAATGAAAGTAAGCATGAGAGGAAGTGGAGGCTCTAGCAAGGGTGGTGGGAGGGGCCTCTCTTTGGTAGAGACATTTGGTCTGAGACCTGAAGGGAAAGGAGGAGCCAGGCGAAGGGAGAGGCTGAAGGGAGATATTTCCAAATACAGGAACAGAATCACAACAGCCCTGAGTAGAGCAAGCATTTGGAAGGCCTAAGCAACAGAAAGGTCAGGTGACTGGAGCAGAATGGGAGTGACTGGAGCAGATACCAAATGGAGTCACAGATGCAGGAGGCACCCAGGCTGTGGAGCATCCATGGGGCAGCCTGCATGCTTTCAGCACTCAGAACCACAGAAGAGGTCAAGCAGGGAAGCAACTGGTTTAACAGCCCTCAGCTCTTTCCACTGACATTAAACCTGTCCCCACAACCAGATTTGTGTCCCCAAGATGCCAACGTCTCTCACAGTGCAGCAGCACTGCAGCCAGGTGGGCATCATGGCTATCCTCAGCCTGTCACATTTAATTCTTTCTTCTTTCAGTCCACAAACCTTTACTGAGCATCTTACAAATCTGGGACTCTGTGAGGCACTCTATCAACACATACGTCCCCGCTATCTGCTGGCCTTGAAAGCCCTCAACATCCTTTCTCCCTCCAAATCCTACCACTATGTCTACTCAAAAGATATGTTGAAGTCCTAACTGCCAATACCTGTAAATGTGACCTTATCTGGAAATAGGGTCTTTGCAGATGGAATTAGTTTCAGATGAAGCCATTAGGGTGGCCCCAATCCAATATGCCTAGAGTCTTCACAAGACAACAGGACAAACACAGGGAGGACAGGAACAAACAACAGAGACAGGAGCTGGAGTGAGGCAGCCGCAGGTCAGTGGATGCCAAGGACCACCAAGGACCAGAAGCTAGAAGAGGCAAGGAAGGATCCCCCCGCTATACACTTCAGAGTGAGCACGGCCACACCGATTCCTTGATTTTGGACTCTTAGCCCCCAGAAGTGTGACAGAATGTGTTTCTGTTGATTTAAGCCACTCAGTTTGTGGTACTTTGGTTTGGCCACCTCGGGAAACATATGGCTTCTCTTCAGGCTTTGCAAGGCCCCCCCCCAAGCCTCTTCTCTGCAGCTTTCCCAGCCTCTCCATCCCACACTGATCTCTCCCTTCTCTGAACTTCTGAACTTCTGCATCAGTTAGCCTCTGCACAATCCATTTTGGCCTTTCATCACATTTCCTTCCACCTCGTGTGTGCTGCCTGTTTCCTGTGTGTTTGTCTCGTCTCCCAAAGGACTGTGATGCTCTGTGGGAGCCAAAACCACATATCACACTCCCCTCACTTCCTCCCAGACACCTTGGATGAAGTGAGGTCCCTTGGAGACACTCAGAGAAATGTACACTAGTGTTCTCTGGATGCTGGGGTGAAGAGTTTTGTTGGTTTTTTTCTTAAATATTTTACATTTTGCTTCTTAGGACTGCCAATGTTTTCTGCAATAAATATGTATTACTCACGCACCCTTCCCTCTCTCCCCCGCAAAATGTTGGAAAAAGTGGCCTGGCTGAAATAGGACTTTTCTCATGGCTAAAGTGACCAGCAGAGCTAAAGCCATGTAAGACCTGGAAATCTGGCCAAAGGAAGATGTACTTTGATAAGCCCCAGGGCAGTTCTTAGAATCTGCTCAGATGGCCCTATGCTTATAGGTGTCTTTCTTTCTTTGCTTTCTCTCCCCAGCCATCCATTCATCTTTCATGATAGAGGAGAGGAAACAGTATGTGTTCAAGAACCATCAAATCACCACCCCACTAGGTCATACGTGGCCACATTTCACTGTGGATCACCCTCACAGAGCTTCCCCTTCGTGCGGGGGGGGGGGGCGCGCAGCCTGTTCAACAGAGACATTACTGAATTATTTTCTGACTTTTTCACTTCATCCTCATCAGTTACATAACTACATACAAGTTTAAAAACACATACAGGCATTCGGGAGAGAAATGACTGAATTTGATTTAAAAAACTGGCTTCACACTACCTCAGTTGTTTGGGAACTAAGCCTCCCTGGGCTGAATTTCTGACTTGGCAACACTCTCGCATATATAATTTTACACCTGCAGAAGTTTGCAGCCAGTGCTATACAGACAGCTACCTGCAGGGAGGAGAGGAGCCAGACAGAGGGGCAACCTGGATGGTTGGATGTGGGGGTGGTGAGGGCCCTACAAGGAGGACGGGCAAGCATGGGTCTCTGCTCTTCCTCTCCCTGCAGCAGGAGGGCTCCCTGCTGGCCCCTGTCTTGCTCTGTTCAGCTTCATGCTCCAGCAGGAAAGGGCATACAGGGGGCATATCTAGCTCTTTGCTGGAGGCAGTAGAGTAGAACTTGTAAACTGGTAGCCCATGGACCAATTCTGGCCTGCAGACATGTTTAGTCTGGCCCTTGATATACTTTTAACATTATTAATTAATTGCCAATTTGGAAGCATTTCACATACAAATCTGGAATTCTAGATTGTCTCCAAAAAATCAGATGATCTGACCCACTGGGCTCTCATGGCCACCGGAAACTGTAGCTAAAAGGCAAGTGCCCATTTTGGATAAGGTATGGACTCTCATTCATCTGCTTCCTCACTTATGCCACCTGCTAGGCCCTTACAGGCACTGCAGTTTGAGATCCTTCTCCCTGCTCCAGAACATAACGCTTAAGGAAGCAGGCACTAGAATCAGACAGCCTGGGCTCAAATTTTGCCAGACAGTGGTAATGATTTTAGGCAAACTCATCCCTAAGTTTCTGTTTTCTCGTCTGTAAAATGGGTATAATAACAGTACCTATTTCCTAGGGTGTTGTGAGCATTAAATGAGATGAGAAAGTGATTTAGCACAGGACCGGTCATCTAGTAAATACCCAATATGTAAACATTGTCATTAATTTGTTGATTATTATTCATACAAAACATGAGCACAGGAAGATGGAGAATAGGTTAGTGAGACCTCAGTGCTGAACTAAACTCAAAGGCGCACATACTCCAATCCACAGCTCTCTTCCCAGATCTTCCTAGTCCACGCAAGCACACCCTTCAATAAAACATCCAGAGGGATTATCTCTCCCTTCATGACACACCCCAGGGCATCCCAGTCCTGACTCTCAGAAACAAACAAACAAAAAAAGAATAAATCCTTCCCCAATTCTTCCTACAATGACATATGACAATTTCTTTCTTTCTGAGCAGTAACCTCCAGGTAATGACTACATGTCCAGAAATCTCAAACCTTCCAAATTCTTCCCAGAAGGCCCATTCTTAAAACCCCTCTCTACCCTATAGAGGAGGGCATCTGAAAAAAAATGAAAGGCTCCACAAATCGCTGGAAATTATGAAACAGAAATCTCAGAAGAGATTGGGATCAGCCTTTGAAAATGTGGCAAGAAATGTAAGGCACATGATATGGCAGGAACAATGCTATGTGTTCACCAAACGATTCTATTTTCCTCCTAGGTAAACAGCAAGATTAAATTTCTGGGCACCCCTTATATCTAGGTGGGACCACGTGACTGATTTCTGATTGAAGAAATGTGGATGAAAGTGATACAAGCCATTTCCAGGCAAGGCTATAAAACATCCTTCACATTATACTCTCTTCCCTTCTCTTGTCTTCTTTGACATGTGTAGGCCATGTCTCAAAAATGATAGTGTCCTGTGATGGAAGGAACCTGGGTTCCTGAGTGACAAGATGGTCACAGCCCACTACCAAGACCAACTACACTAGACTCTGATATAAGAAAGTAATACACTATTATTGTGTTTTGCCACTGCTAATCTGGATTTGTTTCTGCAGCATAGTCTTGTCCGTACTAACTGATACACATGGGAGTTTGGCAGAGTGGGAAAGAAAGGCCTAAGAAGCTAAGTATCCATGATTTTTCTCTGTGCTCTGTTTCTAACCCATAGCATGATTTTGGAAAAGCTACCTGCCCCCAACCTTTGAAAGGAGGAAAATAAACTGGTTGATCCCCAGGGTCAGAATCTCACTGACCCTGAATTCTCACCCATGAAAATTCTCACAGGCTTTGGACTCCATTAACACACATTACCTTAAATTATGTTTTTAAGAAGGCCACCTAAGCTCTAGTCAACAGAGGTAGGAAAGCTGCAGCCAGCCCACATTAGAGTCTAAATAAATATTTGTGGAGTAATTATTATGCAAGAGCCAATGTGTGCTGGGTGTTGACCATGTGCTAAGCACTATTCTAAGTACTTCACATTCAGTGCCTCTTGTAATCCTTACAACCAGCCTGCAAGGCTGGTGCTATTATTAGTTCCATTTTATGAATGAACAAATGGAGGCACAGGGAGATTATGACCCTTATCTATGATCACAAACTGGTAAGTACACCAAGGGCATTTATATTCAGACAGTTAGAGGTCAGTGCCTGAGAACTTAGCAATCAATCAACTTGCAAAAAATAGAGTCCTGAGGGGTGAAAGGCAAAATGAAATGGTCTGATCAGAGAGTTTCCTTAACATACCCACAATTTTAGCTAAACCAGTAAACTCCAACTTTTTGGGAGTTGGGGCTGTATCTTACTTATGTTTGAATCCCCAGGGTCCTGCACAATGTCTGACATATAAAAAGCACAAATAAAC
Organism: Herpailurus yagouaroundi; assembly: GCF_014898765.1. Lineage (NCBI taxonomy): Eukaryota > Metazoa > Chordata > Mammalia > Carnivora > Felidae > Herpailurus > Herpailurus yagouaroundi. Next base: position 59,729,493 of record NW_024412377.1, read on the forward strand.
ATTTGTTGAATGGCTGAGTGATCTGAACCTAGCTCTTTATCAACATTTTTAACTGAGTTACATTTGTCTTTCATTGACAATGACTTGAGATCCAAATTCAGTATCAGTATTTCATTTGTACCAGTAAATCTGATCACCAGTTAGAACTAGAGTGATCATATAATTTCTCATCCAAACTTGAATGCTTTTGTGAATCAAAGGAGATGCCATTAATGATTATTTCAGGCAAAGAGGCAGAAATTAGGACTGTTCTAAGCAATTCAGCACAAGTGGTCATCCTAGCTACAGTCACAAAAACCCACAACAGAGGTGAGTGACAAAGGAAGTACTCCCAAGGGGCCTGACTGTTCACAATGTCCTTGTTCTTAAGGAATGTCCCTTCTTGTCCACTTGGGCGGCAAACACTTCAAAGCTTATACCATTTGTAGGACATGTCATGGTTAAGTGTCATTCTCCAAATGATGCACATCTCCAAACCCAACAGCCATAGAGCACACACACTATTAACTTTTAATATAGGTGCATTAATCACTTTAAGAAAACAGGAAGGAGCAGCCCCAGGAATGCAATGATTGCTACAGGAATATAAACATGGATTGCATTGGAACAGACTACATACTTTGTATAAACACTAATAAAGTGAGTTCAGGCTGAGCTGTGACTTTAAAGGAAATTCTTCCCCATAAACATGTCCTGCCATGCCCTAATAACTCTTTAATTTGATGCACATTTGGGAAGGATGATGCGAAGTAATCACAGAATAATGTTAAGGTCTGTTGCGAAGGAGGAGGGGGTGGAATGTGATGCAACTTGGAGCTAACACCATCTACCAGAGAGTTGGCTCCATTGCTCATTTCACACATGGAGGGAATTTGCCGAGTGACATGCAGGAAATCAGAGACAGGTCTTTGCAGGTTCAGCACAAGAAGATTCTGGGTGTCATCTGATGGTTCCATTAGAGGACTCTTGGCCAGTCCATTTCTGGCCTGCTTTCTCTTGCTGGAGACAGCAAAAGTGGCTTCTACTTGTATGTGGACTCTCTACTTCCTAGAACAAGGCTCTTCAAATCTCAACTAGACTATAAGCTCCTTGAGAGCAGAGAATACTTCTCACCTATCTGGAATCACCCATCAGGCTGACATGGCCCCGTACCCCTGCAAGAAAGCAGAATGGCACAGAGCTGAAGCTGTACCATCGGGGATCACGACATAGTATAACTGTGTGGTTGGGGCAAGCCGCTCTGCTCATGTGAGGATGGGGTTAATAGCACCTACTGAACCTTAGCAGGCTTTAAAGATGATAAAATATTCAAGATAAAGGGCCTGATAAATTAAAAGAGTTGTACAAATGTTGGAAATTATAACTGCTGGAAAGCATAATAATAATAATAATAATAATAATAATAAACAGTAATAATAATAATAGTTTGGCATGTGTTGATTTATCACTATGTGTCAGGTACTGTTCATCTCCTTTGAGTTCCCACAGAAATTCTAAGAGGTAGGTACTATTATTGGCCCTGTTTTACAGAAAACTGAGCTCCCTAGAGGTTATGCAACATCCCCCAGTTCGCACATCTAAGTATTATCCACAAAGTAATGATTTTGGAGGGCAGGCTAGATTGTCAGGGCTCCCTGCTCTCTGCTCTCCTACATCACAAGGAATTGAAGGAATTGAAAGAATTATATCTGTCTACTTTACCATGAACAACCAGAGGGCAAGGGTTGTGTGGGAGTCTCCTGTACATCTCCAGGATCCAGCAAAGAATGGGAAAATTAAGGCTTTTGGATCAAATGACTAGCTCCTCCCTCACCCAGCCACTCTTACTTGTGTACCAACTCTTGGCATCCATAACCAAAAGCATCATTGTGCTTCTCTACTCTCAGCAAGACAAGAGGCCTCAGCCTTGTGCCCTGGCTGCCTTGAAATGTAGCCCAAAGAGCTCATCCATCTATCTAGGCAGTTCCCCACACCACCCACTGCCCCCCCCCCGCCCCCGCCACATACCCCACATACACACCAGGCTCATCTCAAGTACCATGCCTTTGCTCAGGCAAGTCTCCCATTTGTAATGCCTTCTCCCATGGACCAAAATGAATGTAGCTAACAGGAAGCTTGGCTGAGGAATAAGGACCTTCTTTAATAGGGTGCTAAAGAAGAAGAGCTAAAAAGGAAGAGGATACCTTTATAGTACACCAGCGGGGCAGCGATGGACCCACCAACCCCAGTCAGGTGGGAGCCACTTTCCTGCATCTGGCACCAATAAAATGCCTAGGGACAAGAGTTAGGTTGGGAGAGAGAAGGTCTCATCTGATTCTCCAACCAGTCCTGCATGTCCAGACCCAAAGAGGCAAATATCCCTTTCATCATTCATGAAACCATATCTTGCTTATTATGACAATTTTTAAAACTTCTCTGATGATTCCTTTGAGAATCCAATTTGTTTCCTTTGTAAAGAGGAAACAATTCTCTTCTCAGTTTGGGAGGTGGGGGACATTCCATTTATCTTCAGGGGAAAATCTGTTTCCTATTACGAATCACATTCTGTAGGTCTATTTGCGAAGAATAAATCTCTACACTTCATGCAGGAAAAAAAAATTCTCTTTTCGCTGTTCTACAAAAATCCCTGAAGGGAGGCTCCTGCCGTCTTCTAGCAATTGTGACAAAGACTGGATTTCCATCCCTTGCTTTGAGTAAAGGGAACTTTTTACTCATTTTCCGAAAATCAGTATCCCAGAATCATCTAGTATACCTCAGAGAGCCTACTATGCAGTAATTCGTTCAATCAGCATTTATGGGTGGAAACTGAGGGTCAGGATCAAGAGAGATCCTGGGAAGCCATGGATTAAAATAAATACATAACCTTCCAAATCCCTGTACTCTGGGATGGAGGTCAGCAAGCTATGGCCCACAGGCCAAATCAAGCCCACTGCCTGTTTTTGTATGGCCCATGAACTAAGAATGGCTTCTATATTTTTAAATGGTTGAAAAATCAAAAGAAGAATAATATTTCACGACACATAAAAATATATGAAATTCAAATTTCAGTACCCATAAATACAGTTTTTCTGGAACACAGCCACACTCATCTGTTTATAGACTCTCTGTGGCTGCTTTCGTGCTACACGGGCAGAGTTGAGTAGCTGCTATTGAGACTGGTACCAAGGGCCTAAATATGTACTTTACAGAGAATTTTTGCTGACCCCTGATATAGGAGCTTACAAAGTCTGGTAGGTTTGAAAACAAGGAAATATCAGTGTTATAACTGAATGTGTCTCCCCCAAATTCTTCTGTTAAAGTCCTAATCGCCAGTGTGATGATGTTTGGAGGGGGTGCCTTGGAAGGTAATTATGTTTAGATGAGGTTGTGAGAGTAGAGCCCCATGAGGAGATGAGGAAGAGACATCAGACCACTCTCTTCCACATGTGAGGAAGAGAGAAGGCAGCCATACCCAAGCCAGGAAGACAGCTTTCACCAGAACTCAATCGTGTTTGTACCCCGATTTCAGATTTTCAGCCTCCACAACTATGGGAAATAAAAGTCTGTTGTTTAAGCCATCCTGTCTATGGCATTTTGTTATAGCATCCTGAGCTAAGACAGGCAGCATTCACAATAACCAGAAGAATAAAAACCACAATATTAACATGGAGGGTGATGCATAATGCTTAAGTATGGGCACCAGGGTTGGACTGAAGCTTATTCTGCACCGTGGCTGACTTAGCATCATGATGCAGGGAGTTATTTAAATTCTCTGTGCCTCCAATTCTCTATCTGTAAAATGGACACAATTGCAATGTCCTCTTCATGGGTTGAGAATTAATCTACTGTGTGCATATCAAGAGGACAGGACAATGCCCAGCCCATAAACACTCAACATCCCTTTACTCTTATTATCACCACTCCTGCTGCTTGCACAACTTCAGGAGATACTGTTCAAGAGAATACAGTGAGAATGGCACCCCTGAAGGACATAATGTGCATAGTTACCCAGGAGTTCAGCAATATGGTGGCTCTGATTACGGCTAATATTACAATGATGCCTGCACAGAGTTTTGAGGAAAGAGGGGAGCAGACACACCATTCCAAATGGAGTGGGTGGTTGCCATGTATTTTTATTGCCATGTCATTCACTTTTCCATTATGAAAAGAGACTCAAGAAGACAGTATTAAATGAACTGTGGGGGACTCCAGCCCAGACCCCCAACTTCTATGCCTGTCTTTCGCTCTGCCCACAGTCTCTGCCCAGTCATTCCGGGGTGGGTCTCCAATGCCCACTCCTACGATTACACCTTGCTCCTGGTCCCCCAAACTCTCAGGCTGTGGGCTATTTTAAGCCCAAATTAAAGACTCCTCTTTCCTGAATGGTTGCAATTTCAGTCTGTGGTTTGTTCACTCTGACGTGGCTTGGGGCCATGGTGTTGGTGTGTGGGGCACTGCAAAGGGGTAAATTGTTTTAGGAAGGAGGCAAGGGGCTTTGCAGAAACCATTTCACTGCAGCACACTCACTGTGGAAAATACAAGCACATAGATGAACAAATAAAAAGAGAACAACAGTGGGAGAGTCCCATATATCTGGAGAACAATGCTAAAAATAGCACCATGTCAGAAGCGAGGAAGCACTAGAAGCTATGTAATGCTTCAAACCCCAGAGAAAGGGACTTGCCATTCAAATTCCACAAGCACAAGTGACTTGTTTCTTCACAAGCCTCTTGCTGGAAGGACCTTTGAGGCTCTGACCTTTGAAGGCCTCGTGATCCACAGAAACCTTGCCATTGACCCTAGTACTGCAGAGTAGAGCTCAGGAAACTGAGACCACAGGAAAAGCCTCTGGGGCTTCCCCCTGGGAGATCTGGGTCCATAGTCCAGTGATGGATAAATGAACACACTGCTGGGTAAGGTAGGCAGGTGAGGAAGAAGGAGACCAGAAGGAAACTGGGTGGGAGCAGGACAGAAATCTACCAAGCTCTCCTAAGTCTAAGTTGAAAGAAACATGGATAAGTGTGCTCAGGATCCCTCTCTGTTCCTTCCTCTGTCCTTTGCTTCTCATGTTCCTAAGGGAACAGAAAGGGAGAGTGAGGGCAGAGTCATTGCAATTTCTTCCCTATCATGTTTGCAGTCTCATTAGATACCTCCACCAGACCAATTCCTGATTCCTGATTCCTGGTCAATTCCTGATTTGGCCAGTTGCATTCTGGAAGCTTTCACAGATGCTCAATGTGGACTCCCTAAGCAGCAACTGTGGGTGCAGCTGGCCCCAAAAGACAACACCTCCAGGATCATGAGTCCATTCTGGAATTTAGGTTTCTAGACCTGCACATAGACACGAGGGAGTCTGCAATCTTTTGGTTGAGTACTCCCCACCCTAAGTGGCTAGAAGTGGGTGTCACATTGGCTCCCCATCATTGATTCCCACTGTACAGACCCTGTTTTGTTTGCTTGGCAAAAAAGGGTTTTTAAATAATGAGTTTTTGCTGAGCATGTAGTCCCCCGTTCACTTATGCCCTTATGAGCCCCCATCATTCCCTATGTCTTCACAGGCAGCCCAATTCACCCATTTATATTATCTATCTGGCTCAAGTACGTGATTGGATTTGATTCCAGACTTTATCCTGACTAAATGCTTTCCCACTAGTGTAACCAAGTCTCAGGAACCAGTCCTTGCTCCAGGGCCCAGCACAGTGCCTGCCTTACCTAATACAACCACTCAGACAACAGTGGGTGATTTGTATGTACTAACGTGATTGTGTCTCTCACACACAGCTTCTGAGAGGATATGACAAGAGAGAAGAGAAGAGAAGGGAAGAATTACTCACCCAACCATCTCTCTGGGATACTTGATGCTACAGGTCCACTGAACCACACCCCAAATGCCCAGGGACAAATTGGTGGAGATGGCTGTAGGTGAGCCAAGTCTTGGCTCCAATAAAATTGAGAACAGCTGGCACTTCTGAATACCCTAGTCCCTGGGGGTCTGGGCTGAGTGCACACTGGTAACCGCTAGCCCTTTCCCCCTTTTCTTCTTGTCATGCTTAATTACACCAGGATTATGCTGAGTCAAGCAACCTGTTAGGGTGGGGGCCCAGCCATGACCTTTCCCATTGCTCTCAGCCAGCTCCTGGGTCTCAAGTAGCCGTGTGCATTTCCACTGAGAAACCCAAGAATAAGCTCAGCACTGATGTGCGTGATGCCAAATACTAAGCCCCACACCTCAGCCCCTGGGAGGACAGCCCCTTCTGATTTGAGAGTGAACAAAAGGGCCTTGCAAAAGCCACACCACCTGCATTCGGCCTTGAAACAGAGCCTCCTTGGCCACGGAATGTGGCAACCAACAGTCAGCTAAAGGCAGCCATGGGAGACAGAGGCAGGCCTGCTGAGCACTCTCAAGTACCCTCTGGCTTTGCCAGGGTTTTACCCAAGGCTTGACTTCTAGTTCCTGCACCCTTATTCTAGCGTCAGAGAGGATCACTCTGTGCCACTCCAGGAGCGCATAGCCCTGCACTTCTCTACACACATGTACACTCATATTCACATATATGCACAACCTTCTACAAATGCTCAAGAGAAATTTATGCCACCAAGTGCTCTAGATCAGGGTTCCCATTCTTGGATGCACAGTAGAATCACCAAGGGATCTATACAAAACTTGCTGCCCAGGCCACACTGAGAACAATGAGATCAGAATCTCCAGGGGTAGGTATCAGTCATCAATATTATTTTAAAGCCCCCCAGGTGATTCCAATGTGTAGCTAATGTTAAGAATCATTGCCCTGGGTAAACCAAAAACCCTGGAAAATTCCATCCTCCAAACTACACTTTGAGGCTGAGCTCCCAAGCTGGAACTGTGCTCAAGATATGAGGGAAACCTGAGGTTTTTGGCCACAAAGCCACAGAGATTGAGGATATTCATTCAACAGGCACTACTGAGCACCAACTATATGCTGGGACCTCTTCTAGGTATCTAGAGATTGTCTCAAGAGCTATACATGCAGAGTTCAAGTGGCTTGTAAATTCGGTCTTAGCGAGGCTGGTCTCTGAATCAACCAACCGACCAGCTGACATTTACCTAACACCCAGTGTGTGCGAGGCTGGCTCTGTAAAAGATGCTACGCAATATCAGGTGAAATTCCTTTTTTTTTTTTTTAAGAAGGTGAAATTTCTGACCCCCAGGAGTTTAAATCCTACATGGCAAAGCCTATTTGCACATGGAGAAATAAAAACATGGTATATGAAGGAGAAATGAATATGTGATCAAACAATTCAAAATGACAAAGACACATCAAGCATCTACTTTGTGCCAGGTACTGTAATGCAAGGAGAACAACAAAGATAGGATCCTTGTCCTCAAAGAGCTTGGATTAGAACAGTGGTTCCCAAAGTGGGGTCACCCAGTCAGGAGCATCAGCATCACCTGGGAACCTATTATTCGAAATGCACATTCTTCAGCCTCATTCCAACCTCCTAGATCAGAACTTCTGGAGGTGAGGCCCATCAGTCTGTGTTTAAACAAGCCCATGGGATACCTGAGTGGCTCAGTCGGTTGAGCGTCTGACTTTGGCTCAGGTCATGATGTCGCGGTTCATGAGTTCGAGCCCCGTATCGGGCTCTGTGCTCACAGCTCAGAGCCTGGAGCCTGCTTCAAGTTCTGTTTCTCCCTCTCTCTGCCCCTCCCTCACTCATGCTCTGTTTCTCTCTCTCTCCCTCTCTCTTTCTTTTTCTCTCTCTCTCTCTCAAAAATAAATATATGTTAAAAAATTATTTTTAAACAAGCCCAGGTGATTCTGATGCCTCCTCAAGTTTAGGAACCAATAGTTTAGAGAACTAGTTAATGCTACAGGCATTGAGAAAGGGAAGACAGTTCCTCTGATCAAGGGTTGATGAAAGGATTTGACTCCTGGCTCTGACATACTTCTTGGAACCTTAAGCAACTACTTTAGTCTCCTTATGGCCTCTATTTTGTCAACTGTAAAGTAGTAATAAGCAGTAAGTGGTAATGAGGTCTACCATGTAGAGTTGTATTATGAGTACCTGGGTAATGTGTAAAAGTCACCACAACAGTGCCTGGGGTCTAGTAAGTACTCCATAAGTGATCTCCAGCACTAATAGCCATGGTCCAAAGGAGCTGTTGAGCAAATGAATGTTGACAGAGTGAATGAAAGAATGAACTAATTAATTAATGCATGATTGATGGGGACTGGATTTGGCAAGCCTCGAAAGGCAACAAAGAATGAGGACTTCATTCTTGTGCAAATGGGGAGATTTTCAAGATGAGACACAGGCTTCTAAGACTGAGTGGTCATAACACATGACAGATCTTGAGACTGGCATCTTCCTGGCTCAGCTTGCAAAGCAATCTCAAGGAAGGTTTTCCTGCCATAGCAGCCATGTGTTGCTTATGCATTGGGGCTCTGGAGCCAAACTATCTGGGCTCAAGTGCTTACTAGTTGTGTGGTCTCAGATGAGTCACTTAAGCCTCAGTTTTGTCTTCTGAAAAATGGGTATAATAATAGGACCAACATATAGAGTTGTGAGAATTGAACACGATAACTTGCATAAAGCAATCAGCTTGGTGCTTTAAATATAGCGAGTAATCTCTAAATGTTAGCTCTTTGTATCACGGCATGCAGCTGGATGCTACCCTGACCTCTACTAAATTACGACTGGCTGGAATTTTTCCAGCAGACCAGCATCACTATGCTTGAGTGCCAGATCCAAACAACACAAAATATCTGTTGGGTTTCTTCACACCAGCAGTAGCTGCCAAGTACTGGACAGATGCTTACTTGCAGGTTGTATGCAGGTACTTCTCATGAATAGGGGCTGTACAGTGAACCCTAAGACCTAACTACCACTGTGCCCATTTTACAGATAAGGAAACTGAAGTTTAGTGACTCATCACAGTTTTACAACTATCGAATGTCAAAACCTGGATTCAAATGCAGCTCTAATTCCAAACCCCACGGTCTTTCTACTATCATGAAATCAGCTCCAGACTTCCTCCACAGGCTGCCTAAGCATCTTTCCAAATGGGGTTTACCCCCCCCCCCCAGTAGTGTCAGAGTGCCAGACTCTTTCATGGTGACACTGTGTCACGCAAAACATAAGAAGGGAATACAGCTCCCAACTCCGAGTCTGAAAGGAAGTCACAGGTGGGCTGACAGCAGGATGGTGGACACTGCAGGAGATCAGGCTCTTGGATTCTAAGACGGACCCCCACTTGCTAATAATGATTAAATGTGTATATCAGTCAAGAGGGAAAGGGTGTTGGAGGGGAGGAGAAGAAATGACTTTCTTTCCCACCCAAAATGGTTATCTAAGCCTCTGTTCACAGAAGGAGCACAACTAAATGTAACACAAAACTCACACCAGCTTTTAGAAACCATTTTCTTCGAAACGAAGCTTTTGGCCCATGAGACAACACAGCAAGATGAATCCCTCTCATCTCTTCCCAGTCTATTTCCTTAAATGCCAAATTGTGGTCTGTCTTCTTCCCCTTAGATAGCGTATAGCATTCTGCCAACATCCAAGGAGATGTGTAGACCCACAACGCCTCTTCCTGAGGATTTGAACTATGTCATGAATAAATGGAGAGAAGTATGGTTGGCCTCTCGTCTGCCCTTGAGAGCTTTGAACAAAGATTCCTGGAGTCTAATACCAACATGGATTCCAACCTTTTATCCATTTTGGTTCCATTGGCCCAGAAAGCTGTCTGAATGCTCCCAACCAGAACAAAGAGGACACTGCTTGGGTGCTTTCTGAGTTTTTGTAACAATCACTAACACTTCGCTCTCCCTCAAATCTTATATTTACCTGCAATGGGCCATGTTACCTCCGGCTGACCCCACCTGCCAAAAATATTACTGCATTTTCATATTTATTGTCTTTGTGCTCCACAGTTGCCATGGTAGTAAAATTTACACTCAACAGCCTCACTGCCATTTTCAACTACAAATGGAATTAGTCTGTTCCCAGTTTGGTTCAGCAAAAAAAGGAATATGCATGCACTATATACCAGGCCCTGTGCTAGGTGTAAGGCCTGGGTGCTGAGATGAATAAGAAAGAGATGTCTGTAAGATTTTGCTCCTTTACAGAGAAGACTTTTTGCTTCTCTTGTGATGAGATTATTTTTTTTTTATCATCTTTTGGTAAAATATATGTAACATAAAATTTACAACTGTAACTATTTTTAAGTACATAGCTCAGTAGCATTAAGAACATTCCCAATATTACACAACCACGGTCACTATCTATTTCCAAATCTTTTCATCACCCCAAACAGAAACCCTATACCTCTTAAGCATTGACTTCCTATTCTCCACCCTACCCCCAGCCCCTGATAACCTGTAATCTACATTCTATCTCCATGAATTCGCCTATTCTATATGTCATTTAAGTGACATCATGAAACATTGGTCCTTCTGTGTCTAGCTTATTTTGCTTAACATAATGTTTTCAAGGCTCATCCTTGTTGTGTGTCAGAACTCCATTCCTTGTTAAGGCTGAATAATATTCTATTGTGTGCATACACCACATTTTGCTTATTCATTCATCTGTTGATGGACACCTGGATTGTTCCTACCTTTTGGCTAGTGAATAATGCCACAGTGAATAGTGGCATAAGTATCTGTTAGAGTCCTCGCTTTCGATTCTTTGGAGTGTAACCTTGGTAGTGGAGCTGCAGGATCATATGGTAATTCTATGTTTAACTTTCTGAGGAACCGCCATACTGCTTTTCACAGAAACCGTTTTATTTTTATGCTTTTCACAGAAACCATTTTACATTGTATTTTAATTTCTCCACATTCTCACCAACACTTGTTACTTGCTGGGTTTTTGGTCTTTGTTTTGTTGTTTTGACTACAGCCATTGTGGTAGGTGTGATGTGTGGTTGTTTTTCGGAAGAGCAAATTGAGAAGATAAGAAATGGCTTGGTCATCAGAGCATCACAGGTGAATATGGGTGCACTGAGTACAGCTTTGCCAAATGAATGAATGGATAGTATGTTGGTACCTGATGTCCTATACAACTCTTCCCTGAGTCTCCTGTTTACAGGATTTGAAACTTGCACAAGGAAGCACAGCCCCACAAAAGAGACCCAAGCAGCAACTGAGATGACAAGTAGCTCAGGGCTTTAATTCACGGACCATCTGCACCATCTTTCTGCTTTTGCTTTCACACTTAGGAATCAGTAAAACTTACTGCTTTGGAATCAAGGAAGCCCACTTGGTAGTTCCTCAAAAGTAAAGAAGACTATATAAGCTATAGAGCATGGTGGCTAAGAAACCAAAGTTACGGGTCAAACAGATGGGCCTAAATTTCAGCTCTACTGTTTGTCACATGTATGACCATGGATAAACTATTCATCCCTTCTGTGCCTCAGTCAGGCCCTAATCCTAGTCTTGTGAGGATTAAATGAAACAATAAGAAACATTTAGTACAGTGCCGGACACAATGTAATGTCCCCATGAAAGTAAGCTCTTATTGTTACTCTAGGGTTACTGCACAGACCCAACCCTCCTTCCACACCCTGCTTCAGCTACTTCCTCTAGTCTCCAAGACCCCTGGGAAAGCAGAAGAGCTCTGGGATGAGGGCAGACTCATCACTTAGTCTCCTAATGATCTTCCAGGCTGACTGGAAGGACTCAGAATACCCATCCAGAGTCACAGCCAGGATTTGAGATGAGGACTCAGTCTTATTTCTCATTTTGGTAAAGAGAGTGGTGCCATCACCTTATGGTTCTCCTGCAAGGATACAAAGCCCATACCCCAAAGGATCAGAGAGAACTTTCATTAAAACCCACAGAGAGGACTCCAGTTGGGTAGAGTTTCCAAAGACAAGGCTCACTAACAAAAATTCAGTAAGTATAGCAAGGGGCTTTACCACAAGGACCTAAGGGGAAACAGAGAAGGAATGAGCCTAGGCAGGGTGGTATTTCATGCAGGCAGCACCATAATTCTTAAGTGAGTGGAAGGCAACACATTCAGTTTGGCCTGACAGGAAGCTTTATATTAGACTGAAGCATATTGAAAATATCAAAGTCTATGGAATGAAAAACAGTCCCTGGGCCCAATACTTTACCTATAACTTACAAGTTTTCTTGGACATGGAGACCCTCAAACCAAAAGCCAAACCACTGGGGGCGAAAGGACTATTACATATCAGGACTCTGCAGGTGTGTGGGGAGCCATGGCTGTGACTGGAAACAAACAAAACAAACAAACAAACAAAAAATAATGGATCCTATTTTCTGGGCACTGCGCTAGGTACTCTCCACACATGGTCTGACTGATACGGTATAGCAATACCATGTGTTACGGATGCTGGCCCCACTTTATGGAGGAAGAAACGCAGGTTCAAAGTTGGGAATTCACTGAAGGTGAGAGAAGGAAAAATTTCTGTGGCTTACATATCATATATTAGGATGAACTCTATGAAATTACTACTATTCAACATTTCCTGCTAACAAAAGAGGCAATCTCATAGGTTTCCACCTAATATAACACATTATATATTAATTACTAATATGTTAATTATCTTATACACAATAAATTGTATCATACATAAATTCCCTATTTTATTGATTATATAATGTCACCTACACATTATACAATATGTAAAGGAGGCTGAATGCTTAGTGGTTGAGAAGGTGGATTCTTAGACTGCATAGGAAACCTGGCTCTGCTGATGACCAGCTGAGGACGCTGAGTAAATCATGTATCCTCTCAGTGCCTTTGTTCTTCATCTATAAATTGAGCTAATAATAGTACCCCCCTCATAGGACTGTCGTAGAGCAAGAAAACACAGCAACATGCTGGAACAGTGCCTGGCACATGTTACTTAGAAGCAGTCAGTGCTCATACTTTTGTTCACTAATTCTTTGCAACAACTCTTGGCAATCGCCAGTGCTACCTTGGTTTCACAGTAAGAAGCCCAAGACTCAGAGATTTGCCCGGGATTATACATCAGGTCTTTCTGAGTCTCAAGCCTTGCTGTTCCTTCGAAGCTGCCAGCTTCCCCTGGTGGCCTCTCTGAACTCTCACTGCCATTTGGTGAAAGAAGAGGTTGAGCCAGCTGATTCTGTGGTTCCTTCCAGCATCCTTATGCAAGGGGGGTATATCAAAGCAGCGGCAGCAGAAATAACAGAATCAAATGCCTTCAGTTCCACTGAACACAGCATCCTTAGCCATGTGGCCAGAAGCATTCCATATTTAGAGTTCCAATTTTTTTTTCTTTTTCAGCTATTTCTTTCCAGAGTCCTCAGTACATTTCCTAATTAATCACTCCCACTTAATTTCCTAAAGCAATCACAGCCTCCCCACAGGCAAGCAGCCTCATCTTAGGCAGAAGCACACACACCAGCTGGCCCCTCAGCTACGTGGGAGTGTGTGAGCAGCCCTTGGACACAGACCAAAGAGTGGCACAGACATAGGGGAAACGCAGCTTGGGAGCTACACTCAGAAGACACTCTTCCTATGCTGGTGACATGTGGTTTCCTGGTGAGCAAAAGGGCAATGAGATTTGGTTCTCCAAGGAAACCCTAAGCTGCCGAAGATCTGGCTGGGGCATCCTGGGATGCAGGGAGGCTCTCCCAGCAGCTACTCTGTGATGTCGGGAAGAGGTATGCTTGCTGGCAAGGTCGGGGGCTCGGGTTTCTCTCCCAGCTTACTTGTTGTGTGAATTTGGACAAGAGCTTTCCTTTGGCTGAGCCTCTGTTTTCCCATCTTTAAAATGGGAACTGAGGCTCCCAGGTGACTCAGTCGGTTCAGGGTCCAACTCTCGATTTTGGCTCAGGTCATGAGCTCACATTTCATGGGTTTGTGCCCCACATCCAGTTCTGCGCTGATAACACAGGGCCTGCTTGGGATTCTCTCTCCCTCTCTCAAAATAAATAAATAAACTTTAAAATTGGAACAGTAATGTATGCAACACAGGGTAGGTATAAGGAAGGAGCCACAAATACAACAACCTAGAGGAGCCAGGCACGTGACATCCACGAGGGAAGCAAAAGAAAAATAACATGATGCCAAATGGCACCTGACACACAGTTGGAGTCCCAGCCAGGAGTGGTGGGGCCTGCAGTGCAAAGGAGACATGCCTCATCTAAAAACCAGACGATTACTACCACTGAGCCAATCTGACCCCCTACTGCCAAATTTACCTTGAAAACTTATGTATTGAGAGAGTGAGAGAGCATACTGCGTGTGGGGGAGAGGCACACAGAGAGAAAGAGAGAGAGAATCCCAAGTAGGCTCTGTACTTTTAGTGTAGAGCCCAACGTGGGGCACAAACCCACGAACCATGAGGTCATGACCAGAGCCAAAATCGAGAGTTAGACACTTAAGTGACTGAACCACCCAGGTACCCCCAAATTTACCAACTTCTTAAAAAGAAGCTGGAGGTGGATTTTTATATGAATTCACTCAATCTTAAAATGTTGGCAAGAAACCGACATTCAAAAGAAAAATAACAACTCTATGAGCCAATACCATATGAGCCAAGTACAACACACTGGAAGGTTGAATTTGGCCTATTGGCCACTGCTTTGCAAGCTCTGTCAATGTAACTATTAATTGAGACAATATAATATATAAAGCACTTAGCCATGCACATAACACATAATAAACACTCAATAAATGGTAGCCGGTGGTTATTATGATTACTATTAACTTTTCTGGAACTCAGAACCCCCATCTGTAACAATGGATGTAGGGATTCCTGATAGCTGTCTGGCTCCCTGGGATTTGAGGGCACTAAGGAGGTTAACCACTGTGCACCCACAACATTTATGCTGCTCTGTTTACTTAAACCCATTTCGCTGAGACTGGAAGTGAAGACTTGGCAGTGTCTGGCGACATCTTTTGGATGTCAGACAGGAGAGGGGCTTGCTTATACTAGAATCTGTGGGTAGAGGTCAGGGATGCTACTAAATATCTTAAAATGAACAGGACAGCTCCCCACAACCAAAAAAAAAAAAAAATCCATCCCCAAATGTCAATAGTTCCTAGGTAGAGAAGCCCTGGGTTAAGATAGGAGTTTCCCTTGGTACCCTCTCTATAGAAAGCCCTTCATAAAGATAGAGGTTTGGACAGGTTCCTACATGGTAAGATGTGGGAGAGGCTGTGGGGTAGGGGAAGAGGGGAGATAGGAGAACCGATATCTATAATTATCTTTTCTGAGAGGCTCAAGGCCCTGCTTTCACTCTGCTTCCTATAGAATCTTTTCATCAGTGTCTTAACAACAGTCACATCAACAGATTTCCTAAAAAATTCTGTTGAAGTTGCACCCATCAGAAAATGTGCTCTCAGGAAACCGAGGACTTGAGTGATGAACTGTCTGAGCCAAGGCCACTCAGCAAGTTACAGGGAAGACGTGGGAGAGAATCCTCATGGGTCCTGGTCCAGGTCCCTTGGGGAGACATCACTCTATTTTGATGTTGCCATGGTAATTATAAATCAATTTCATCTCTCATTAAAGCAGTTACTCCATAGAACGCTCTCACAAAACACTGTTGAACTCGTCCTAGTTATTCCCCAGATGTGCCAGTAGTCACATTTTTGTATATTCTATAATTCTGGCTACATCTACGATTGGCCTTCACCTCAAATGGTATAAATAAGCAGGGTTATATTGCACCGTGCTTGTCATGCATGGCGATGACTGTTCCAAACAAAGAAAACCGTACTAGAAGCAAAGGCAAGCGATTCTGGCTCACCTTAAGAAAGGAAAGGAAAGGAGAATGACTTTTATCAATCCCTCCACTGTGCTTATTATCATTTAATCTCCTCTATAATTTGAAGAATTTCTTTAGGTCAATTTTCTCCAACGCTGCTGCACATCAGAAATACCTGGGAGCATTATAAAATCACAACACCCAGGAAAGCACCCCAAAATCATTCAAGAGAATCTCTGGGGATGGGACCCAGGCACCAGTAATTTTAAAATCTCCCCAGGTGATTTCCATGCACAGCCAAGTTTGAGAATCAAGGTTTCAGGACTCATTATCCCTGTTTTGCAATGACATTGACATCCTAAGAGAAGAATGAACTTGCCTCAGGGTACCCAGCTGGTGAATGGTAAAACTGTGATTCAGACCTGGGTCTGCCTTTCTCCAAACGCCAGTCATAATCTTTCTCATTATGCCACTTTCTCCTCCACAAGTTTGTTGTCTGTTGCTTTCTCAGTGTTATCTGGTGGCAAGTTTATAAGCTTGAGCAAAAGGCAATTCACTAGAAGGCTATCAGGAACTTCTGGATTCAATGGGATTCTGAAGAACAGGTCTGGGGAAAAGAAAAGCAGGCATGTCTGGCCATTTTGCAGAAGTGCTTAGATGAAATGGCAAGCCATCATGTCCAATCTCTTCATCTCTTTGGTTAAGATTCCATTTCCAGGCAGGAAGCACCCAAAGGACTTGACTTGGGGCATGAGCTCATCCCCTGACTAGGGGAGGGCAAGGCCCCTGGTGACAAACCCAGTCAACTGCATCCTGTGGGCGCAGAAGATGATACTTGGCTAGGAAGGAAAGCCGAGTTCTTGGCAGCCAAACACATCACATGTCTACCGCAATGGACGGATGCAGGACTTGGAAAAGTGAGACCTAAGTCTCACAGGTACACTATGATCCTCAAGTAGAACTCAGCAAAAGGCCAGAAGATCGTGTAATCAAAATCACTGAAACAGAATCATTCCGAAGAAATATGCCACCTGGTGAGGTGGCCATGAATAACCTCAAAATCGTCTGCAAAATACATTGTGTTCATATTGTGTCTGTGTATTTTTCTAAAGACAAAGACAATTTATCAGATTCTCTAGACTCGTTTTTAAAAAAAGGCTAAGGCTAGGGCTTTGGGGAGGGATCTTCAGGAAGAAAGGGAGGAGCTCCTAGTCAATGGTTCCTAATAGAGCCTCAGGTCCTAGGAACCACCTGGAGAAATGACTGAGTGTCCTTCTTGGCACCACACAGATCAGACTGGTATAGTTTGACACATCTGAGCTAGGAAAACAATGCTTTTTAAAAAGACAACAACAAAAACAGACACAAAGAGCTCACATGTTGCCTGTAGTTACACAGTAGTAAAGAACACGGACCCAAAGAGGGCGCCTGGGTGGCTCAGTTGGTTAAACTTTGGACCCTTGATTTTGGCTCAGGTCATAATCTCACAGTTCGTGTGATGGAGCCCCTGGTGGGGAGCCTACTTAGGATTCTCTCTCTCCCTCTCTCTCTGCCCCTCCCCAACTCATGCATGTACTTATGTGCTCTGGCTCTCTCTCTCTCTCTCTCAAAATAAATAAACTTTAAAAAAAAATAAGAAGACAGGCTCAAAGAGGAAAGGACACATGTGGATATCTGAGCAAAAAGGGTTATAACTGGAGGAAGCCAGGAGGCACTCTCGGGTCAAAAGTCAACAGGGACAATTAAAACTCAATTGCACCTGTGTTCAAATAGAATACTGTCCCAAGCAGCTGGCCTGCACCTGTGAGCTCCTTGCTGAAGGGCCAATTCTCCATCCATGAATATATCTCCCCAGATCTAGGCATTAACAGGCCCTACCAAGCAAGGACTTAAGAAATGAAGCTATTATGAGATATGAGCATTAAATAAATAATTGTTCGATGCATAAATTCATAAAGGAATCAGTGTACAAACAAAAGAACAGCAATTTTAACTGTGGCTACTCAACAGGTACTCTTACAGGCCTTACAGGTATTAAGTCCCTGCTGTGTGTTAGGGACTGAGCTGGAAGCTTTACATGATGTATTAATCTTCCTTACAATAAACCTAGACATAATATACTATTATACCCATTTTGCCCTCCAAGAAAAGAAAGCAATGGGATTTGAAACCACTCTGTCACCTTGAGCATCTATGTGCTTGCCACAGTGCCACAACGCCTCACAATGCTCATTAGCATCAAATATGTGTTGGCCATTTGCACATATTATCCCTAATTCTTACAACAATCCTTGAGATAGGTATAACGTCTCCATTTGAACGGGGAGTGAGAAAACTCAGTCTAGAAAGACAAGTGATTTGCCAAAGGGCACATTTTTTTAATTCATTTTTTTAACCAAACTCTCTTTGGCTTTAATGATCAGGGTCTTTCCACTAAACCTCCTGCCTATCCAAGTCAATTTCATTTTTTTAAATGTGTTCACTTAGCTTTACGTTCATAAGTGTTGTACTAAACCTCTGTAGAGAAATGTATAGCTTCTGCCTTCAAGAAGCTTCTTATCTAGTTAAGAGATTATATACACAGTACAGAAAGTAACAATGATAATTGTATGGCTACAGAGGTCTTAAAACATGGCCACAGGTTCTTTGGGACTTCTCTTTGACAGGTGGTCCTTAACTTGAATGCAAGCTAACTAACTTGTGCTGCTTAGAACAATAAAATACAACAGAAGGGGCACTTTGTTGCTTCTAAGGCTAGTTCCTAAAAAGTCATGCAACCTCTGGATTGTTTACTGGCACATTGTTCTTGGAGCTCTGAGTCTCCATGTAAGAAGTTAGAACACTTCATGGCCACCATGTGGCAAACAAGCCCAAGCCACACAGAGAAGTCACATGGAGGGACTCTGGTCAACGATCCCAGCCTAAGGCCAACCTTCCTTCAAGTCAACCCAGCCTGTCTGCCAGATGTGTAAGAGAACAGCCTGAAGATGATTCTAACACCCGGCGGTTCAAATCTCCCCTAGTCTTCTCACATTCTTTAGCTGATGCCTCAGACATCAGGAAGTAGACACAAACCATCCCTCTGAGCCATGTCCCAAACCCGGACTCAAAGAAGCATGGAGAAACAACCAATGAAATGGTTGTTGCTTTCCAACCCTAAGTTTTGGGATGATTTGTTAAGCAGAAATAGGTAATCAGAAAAATGACTTTCTGAGTGGTTATTTAAGGTTAAACACTGCCCTCTAAGCTTGAAATGTATTACCTCATTTGAACCTTCCAGCAACCCAATGAAGCAGGTTACTATCAAAGAACATGCCCAAGATTACCTACCTAGCTATGGCATTTAAGCCGGGTCACACTAACTCCAGTATCAATACTTTAAACAGCTTTCTATAGAGGAAGGGAAATTATGTCTGTGCATAAAGTGTACAAAGCCCAAAGCCAATCGGTTTTAAGGAACCCCAACTGCTATTTTTGAACCTAAACATCTTTTTCTTTCTTAATTTCAGAAGGCTAACTGTGGAGCTGAGCTAATTATTTGAGCCTTAATCAAGGACCAGCCACTCCCTGAAGCAGCTGTCCTGGCCATTCTATTGCCTCTAGAAAGTCCCTTGGGTTGGATGGATGCTGGCTCAGGTCTAAACCTCAAATCCCAGCCCCCAGAAGTGAGGATGCATGGGGCTGAAAGGATCCTTGGAGATCATCCAGCCTGCTCCCTTCATCCCCTTTAAAGACCAGGAAACTGAGGCCCAGAGAGGTCAAGTGACTTGTCCGAGGTCACACGGTGGGTCAGAGGCACAGCCAGGTCTCCAAATTCCCATGCAAGCATTCTTTCCACTACACCATGCTGCAGTTGCTAAAAATTCCCCAGAGCTGCCTCCGTCGGCTCTCCTCTTGACAAAGCTGTTTTCCCCCCACACACAACTACACACAGTCACATTTGGCAAGAGGTGCTATCAGCCCCGCTCTGCTCGTGAAATGCTGTTTTGCAACGGGGCCTCTTTGTTCGTTAGCAACACAGACAAAGAAAACTGTAGTGCAGTCTTCTCAGAAGAAGATGTTTCTTGTTTTAAAGACGGCAAGAGAGCTTCCTGGCTGAATATGGCTTGAATCAGCATGCAGCTCCAGTCGGGAAAGAACGCAGAGGAGATTTAGGTCTTTGCAAAATTTCTAGAACATACAAGGAGGACACAGGGCATGAGGAAGCTTATGGGAAATGTTTCAGAAAGTATTAAAATGTATGAGTAAACAGAGTAAACAGAACAGACTGGTTACCATCTTGTGGTAAGAAGTAATTAGAAGGTGGGGGGCACTAGACTCATTAAAAACTCCCATGAAGTAGTTGGCCTTCCCATTTTGGATTCCCACTCCAGTCCTGGTTCCCCGCGTCCCTTCCCTTGCAGTTTTCCTATCTGAGGGCTTCCCTTTCTAGACTCTACACAAGCTTAGGTACTTGCTTGTACCTGGTGCTTAGGGTCTTGGGACTGCAATCCCAAGTCACCCATTTTGTGCCTCTCCCCTCTAGCTCCACATTATCCCTTTCATTTACTTATTTATTTTTGTACTAGATTTGGTCCCTCTTCTCTCTCCCTAGCTTCTCAGATTGGCAGAGGCTTCCTAAGGCTGAGAGATCTTTATTCAGGACTAATGCTGTGAGCAAGGCTGAAATGAAAGGAGGCAAGCTTCTCAGAAGGGAAGCTCCCACCACAAAGATGACATCCCCTCCCACGATTTTTCTGAGACACTTCTCTGTCCAGGTGGGTCAGATCAGTGGGGAAGGGGCAGACCAGATGATCTCCAAACATGCCTCAAAAGCCTAAAAATCTCTTAGCTAAGGAAGGAAATGAGAGGGGGAGGGACAGAACCGAGTTCCATGGCAGAAATTCAGGACTTTCAAGCTGGCAGCAGATGGAAAGAAAACTGCCAACTTGTAGTAGGAGGAAAGGCGGTGCACACATTTCTTAGGGCTATTGCAAGCCACGGGTCTTCTATTCCACAGGACCAGGTAAAAGCTGCTTGAGAACCACCCTCCTATACACATACACATCACTGGTTTCCAGGCACAGGATGAGCTCTCCAACAAGAAACTGGGCCAAATCTAAGTTCTCAGACCCTTCCCTCCAAAGCTTAGTCTTGCTCATGGCCCACTGCACTCCCAGGAAAACTTGCCCAAAGAGCACATTTCAGTCCAAAGCCCCCTCTTTCATTTTCCCCTGAGAAAATTCCTACCTGCTTGTTAAACCTGAGAGAGAAGAATAAGTGAATTAACACCACAGGGGAACAACGTCCAGTGGTCTGGTTACAGCTGCAAGCGTCCAGGAAGGGAAGCTGGCCGCCCAGAGGAGGCCCTGTATCTCCTCATAGCCTCAAATGCTGCTGGGCTGTGTGTCAGTGTTTATGAAATGCTTCTCAAATAAGGTCAGTGTTCTACACAGAGTTAGGGCTCTAATAAAATGCAGAACTTGTGCTGTTTGCCAGCTAGCTGCAGAGGCATACTTGAATGCTTTCTCGGATACAATTGTTCTCAGATTAATATTTTCCCCATGAGTTTTTTTAATTCCACTTGTACTATTTTTTTTTTATGATGTGTGAGTTTTTCTGCGTATTTGTACCCACTAAAAGGGATGAGTGAGACTCGCTTTCATCAGTGGTTCCTGAGGGCTTGGTGTCCCGCCTCCCTCATTGTTCTAGCATTTCCCCTGCCATCCTATGAATCTCCTCTCTGAACCTATCATGGTGGCCTTTGCCTTGTCAGTCATTTTGTGGGAAGCAACGGCCCAGACTACATCATATTATTTTGAGCTGTCCTAGTTATGAGGACATTTTGCTTGCTTTATGCATCGCCATTCCTGGCACATAGTAGGCACTCAATAAATAGTTCCTTTAAACAACTTCATCCTTCATACAGCCCCTTATGGGGTTCTACTTTCTTGGAAACTGCCACTTATTCATTACTCTATTAGACAAAAAGTCCTCTAAGCTCCACCTGGTTGGGCTGCTGACTTGGCTAGTGGGGCGCTTTCTTTGCTTTTGTAAACAATGCACCTTAGTAAGTGAAAAGGAACCCCCAACAAGAACGTGAAGGCATGGGTGACTTGGAACTCACTCCATTTCCTCTTCTGAAAATTCACACTGATCATCTTTCAAATACAGGATTTAGTGGTTAAAATCAGATATCGTGGGTGGACTCATTAAGGTATTCGCAGAGCACTAAATTTAGGAGGTATCTGCAGACATCTGATCTCATATAAACCTTGCATCAGCCCCAGGAGAGAAGGGTTAGTCCTACCATTCTAAAGGCTACAGATGAGGCACCTAAGACTCAGAAAGATACTCCTACAAAGTCCCACAGTTAAAAGAAAAAGGGGAGGGGGATGGAAACCAGGATTCTGCCTGGGTCTTTTTACTCATTTTTTAAAATATTTATTTACTGGGGGGGGGGGGGTGAGCGCATGTACACCCCATTGGCGGGGGAGGGGCAGAGAGAGAAAAAGACAGAGAATCCCATGCAGGCTTTGCACTGACCAACGCAGGGCTCGAACCAATGAAACTGATATCTGAAATCCAGGGTCAGGTGCTTAACCGACCGAGCTACCCAGGCACCCTCTTTTTACTCATTTTAATTTATATCAAATTGGACTCCCTACTGGTTTCACATTAATACCAGTTAGAAACCCCATATATAAAACACTTCTCTATCTACATTCTAGGGCTGGGCAGAGATGCGGAGAAGAAAGAATATCAGCAAAGTACTAGATAGTCCAGAAACTTCTGCAACACATTTATGAACAGGACATCTCTTCAATGAAATCACCATTGCTGGGCTTTTCAATACAGAAAAACGTGCTCTACCCTCTGTTTGGGTTGCAGATAACTTGGGAGAATGTTGCAAGCAATTTATCATTCACAGAGTCCAGCCCTGGAACATCTCTATATTTCATCTCTACATTTCATGCTAGACATCATAAAAGGCTTTTCAGGTGGCCATGAAGATGAAGTCTGAGGTTGTTTCCAGGACATAAGCACAAGTTGGAGTCTCGAGTCTCCAGTCTCCAAGGAAGGTCCAGGCCACAAAGATGCTCCTGCAATGCAATCTCAGGACCTGAGGCTTAGAGAATGAATGTCTGAATTCAGCGCCAAGGCTATGCAGAGCTACATGGAAGGCAGGGGAAGGTGAGGAGGCAAGAAGCCAAGCTGGAAGGGTCAAGGCAAGGACCAGGAGCAGCTCAAGCTCAAGGAGAGATGCAGAAAATACACAGGTCCATGGTTAAGCCCACACACAACTCAGATCAGAAGAGGACCATGAACTCCACAGCCAGAGTCAAGGCATACACTAATAATTCTGGAGTGCAAGGGAGCAAGGAGTGGGTATGCCAGGTAGCAGACAGGAACTAGGGAGGCCGAAAAACTCAAGAGGGAGTCAAGGTGGGTGGTTAAATGTGCTGGCTGACTTTCAGGAACCACAAGTCACAGTACTGCCAAAGTGCAGAATGAATCAGGGGTCGAGAACCCAGACTGGTGTTTCGGACAAGAGGAGTCTGAGGCCACACAAGCAGTGATAAGGTTGTGAAGAGTGAAGTCATCTTCACTCCAGCCAGGATGCATCTTATACTTGTCCTGTTCTATCAGGACCTGATCTCAGGGTGGGGGAGCCCAGAGATCATGGCTGAGAGAAGGCAAGTGGTACCTCTAACTGGAGAGAAAGGCAGTCCCTACAAAAATTTAAACAGATCCTTGTGGGGGAAGAATACTGGTCAAGAAGCCTCATCAGGACCCTTCTTGGAGGGTTTATCCCCTAAAATCCAAAATAAAAATAATAATTAGCCACATAACCACGGTGATACTTTTCCTAAGACCTGACCATCTCTAAACACCCTTGTTAGATGAAACTTCCTCAAGTATAGCTCCTATCATTTTAACTTCATTTATTTACTTACTTACTTATTTATGAGAGAGAGAGAGAGAGAGAGAGAGAGAGAGAAAGAGAGAGAGAGAGAGCATGCAGGGGAGGGGCAGAGAGAGAGGGAGACACAGAATCCGAAGCAAGCTCCAGGCTCTGGACTGTCAGCACAGAGCCCAACACAGGGCTTGAACCCACAGACTGCAAGATCATGACCTGAGCTGAAGTCGGACGCTTAACTGACTGAGACACCCAGACCCCCCCTTTGCTCCTATCATTTTAAAATGGGTGCAGGCTCTCTTTCGTTCCAGGTAACGATGAACTTCTGCAAATCTCTACCATGTTTCCATTAATACCTCTGGGAACACTATTCATCCTTCAAGCTCCAATTTGAATGCCGCCTACTTCCCCAACTGGACATGACGGCTGTACCACCAGCGGTCCAGAACACAGCACTGCCATTCCTCTCGGGGGTGCCTTGCTTCAAACAGGTGCTCCCTGTTTCAACTGGGACTCACTTTTTCCCTCCTTCTTTCCTTCTTCTTACTTGAGAATTGGGTTTGGAAGACAAGAAAGGGGGCCGACTTCAAAGGCTTGCTGAAGACTGGCATGATCAGCGGGTGGGGCATGGAGCTGAGACCAGCCTGCGTGAATGAGCTCTGACTCTACTGCTCCAACCTGGGGAAGTCACTTTGCCTCTCTTAGTTTCCTTATTTGTAAAATGAGAACAGGATGAGCTTCTGCTTTGCATGACTGTTAGATTAAGTGAGAGCAAGTGTGTAAAGTGGGAGAGCTGTGCCAGGCACAAAGAGGGGCTCAATAAACAGCAGCTGGTGCGGTGGCAGTGATTGTCATTGTCATTATCATTATTATTGTTTAGCAATTTGGGGAAAGCATGTGCACCTCTATGCTTCATCCTCCAACACATTCATTCTCAGCACTACTCAAGCGAATGTGCTCTGTGCCAATGGGCACCCAAGATGCTAAAGGAAATCACTTTACAAGAGTGAGGCTTCTCAGCTGAGCTCTGCCACTGACAGAAGAGCCCCATTTCTCAGGCTACAATGCTTTACAGGAGAGAATAACACACACACACACACACACGCCACATCCTATGCTGGTAGGGCTTCTGGCATCAGACTACTAGAACAAGGGTGAAGCTAAAATCACAATGGAAAGTGCTATGAGAAACCAATAGTTTAGAAAATATTCAACAAACAGAGGAATTAAGCATTAATAGGAAATCATTCCAGAGAAAATATGAACAACAGAACCCCAGGGAAAGAAGATGCTACAGGCCAATAAGACCTCAAAATTTCCCAGCCAGAAAGAACCGGACAATATATTTACATGATCCACATCCTGGCCATAGAAAGACTTCAAGAGAGCAGAGAAGACTGTGCTGATTATATTGACAACCTGGATAAAGATCCACAGGGCAAGCTCCTCACTGCAGAGGGAGTGGGGGAAGGAGTCACAACACACTAGATGGGAGAATCAAAATAGAAAATGTTGCTGAAAAGCTGATGAAATTAAACTATTTGCCAAAATTTAATTAGGATAATGCAAAGTGTTGCGCTTAGACTCCAAAAAGCCAACTGCACAAATCTGGGATGGGGAAAACAGGATCAACAGCAGGGAAGGCTGGAAGACATGGGGGAGTCAGGGAATAGCCTGGTAGAAATGAGCCAACCTAGGGGTGTGCCTGTCTAAACTGAAAATGTTCCTTTAGGATGTCAACAGAAGTCAAGGTAGCAAGGCAGTGGAAGGACTCAATCAAACTAATACGAGCAAAGAACAGTGAAACGTATTTAGAAGAAGACAACTAGGAATGGGGAGGGGGCCTGTCTCAAAGTCTAACACATACAGAGCCGCTGAGGTAATTATAAAAATGTATGGAAGAGAGGAGAAGACTTAGATAAGTGGGTAGTGAGAAACACAACGGCAATAAAATTTTTGAAATCCTACCATTTGGAAGAAGGATTATACTTGCTCTGTGTAACAACAGTCAGTGGGAGATAAGCTCAACCCCCAGGCAAAGAAAATTTTCAGGTTAAAACTGTTTTCTAAAATGGAATTAATTGCTTTAGAAAGAACTGAGTTCTTCACCACTAGATGTAACCAAGCAAAGGAGAATGGCCGCTCTCTCCAAAATTACGCTAGTGGAAGATCAAGCTGCCTGTGAACTTGGACTAGAGGAGCCTTTTCAACCCTAACAATCTGTATTGTTTCAAATCAGGCTTTATCTGGAGCTCTGGAAGGACTATAGTTGGTAAGAATTATGATGATAACAATAACAGCCACACTTATAAAGGCTGCACTATGATCTAGGCAGTCTATGCGAGTAAATTCAGTACTCATAGCACCCTATGAAAGCGGGGGGGGGGGGTGCGGTATTTTTATTATTCCCATTCTACAAATGAGAAAACTGAGGTCACCCAGCTGGTAAATGGAGAAACCAGGAGCGGACCCTATCTGGCTCTAAAGTCTATACCTTTACCTAAAGATCCTTACTTTTCTCACCTCCCTCTCCCCTCACTATTGAGGACTTTTAATCACACACTCTTGAGGAATTTTTCCCAGAGAATGGCATATCAAATATAGTGCTGGCGACAGAACTATGAAGACCACAGTGAGTGGGAAGAAAGTACAGCCTTTGGCAGACCAGCAATAGCACTACTTACAAAACATAATCCAGGTCTGCAGAACAGAGAAGCAGAAGATTCCCACTGTGAGCTCTTCCTACCTGGGCAAGACTGATTTAAATTTAAGGCTGGAGAATGACAAATAATGAAGAGCTTTGAAAACTCAACACCATGCACCATAGCAGGGCACCCTTTGCATCTATCCTATCTGGAATTAGTTATGGTCCACAACAGCTTTCTGGGAAAGCCTCCCATGACTTGTTTTGTTTTGTTTCCTTTTCAACAGTTCTAAAAAGGGTTAACACCACCTTACATAATGAGGGTGGAGCATACTAGTAAATACAGCTGTTTCAAGTAAAAGCAGTAACAGAGGCAGACATGGGAAGTCAGTAAAAGGTATTTAGGGAAAGACAGAAGGAATGAGCACTGAAAAAAAAAGTCAGGGCCAAAAATTCCCCATGAAAATCTAACCCCCCAAAATAAATAAATAAAATGCATTCCTTATTTAAATATACCACAAAGCAGCACGCCCATGGAAAAGATATAAACCACTTCAACTGTAATCCCCTTTTTATGGAACGGAGGCCAACCTGGGCTTAACTGGAGAGGAAGGGGGAGGGGGACCAGGCACAAGCGTGCTGGGCACAGCCTACGTGCTAGCGAAGACCTTGCCTCCATGGGGTACATTTAGAGTGGGCATCTCAAGCTTTCCAGCTGGATGGGGCCTGAGATGAAGCCATAGAAATAACGGCCATGGTCACTACCATTAATGGCTGATGGAGGCCTAAGTGCCAGGTACTGTGTTAAGCACTTCCTGTCCATTATTTCATTTGATTCCCCAAGAGGAACATTTACTATGCATACTTTCCAAGTAAGGAGAGGTAGCTGGAGAATCGAAGTGCCAAGCACTGTGCTGAGTGTATGATGTGACGTCTCAGGCCACATTCACAACATGCACACAGGGGACCAGAGTGATCATCATCCCTGTAGTACAGCTGTGGAAATACAGTACAAAGGGAGTAAACAGACTGCAGCCCAGAGAAGTGGAGTAACCCACCCAGGGTGCAACAGCAAAGATGTAACAGAGCCAGAATTCAAACCAGAGCCTTCTGCCTCCAGAGCTGACACCCTGAACTAATAGGCACAGGGTTCTGAAACCTTGCCACGGCCCATGTAGTCCACTTAGTCAGTGGAAAAGACTCCACGGCTCTCAGATCTACCATTCTCACTTTCCAGGGGAGGACGAACTCAGTGACAACAAACAGAACCAGAGAGAAACAAAATAACTGTTAAAATGCAAAAAAATGCAGAAATATACAAGACCCAGATGATCCGCAAAAGCAAAACCTAATAATGATCCTACAAATACATCAATTAATACAAGAAGAGCAGCAATCAAAAACCACAGAGAGCGCAGGATGATGCTGATGAGTTCCTGATTAGAAAGGCCTACAGTTTAAGTGTTTGGGATTTCTAGCTCTTCTCAGGGGCATGTGCACAGTAGGAGTTTTGCAAGGTTGCTAAGCAATGCCTGGCAACCAGACTCCAGAGTTGTGTCACTCATTAGGAGTCCTTGCTAACTCTAGTAAGGCAATAATTTTAGTTCATGAAAGCTAAATTTCAGGAACCCTTAATAACTCATGTAATAGGTTACTAGTAAGTTGCCCTTGGCCATACGTAAAAAATGCAAAGCTCTAACTGCCCATCTTTCACGTGCAAGAACTAAAGAAAAACTTGTATTTTTGAGATGTATTCATTTAGTCAACACATACTGGTTGAAAAACTACTATGTGCCAGGCACTGTTCTAGGCACAGGGGAAGAGGCCCATACAAGGAAAACTATTAGGACTACACGAGAATTCTGCTTTCAGGAAAATAAGCCCCGAAAGGTAGAGCAATCTGTTCAGCTGCACAGTACACTGGAGGCAGGTGCACTTAACTGCTCGTGTCCAACCCACAGGTTCACCAGGAGAGCACTGTGCTCAGAGAGGCCCCAGGATTCACCAAACTGCCCCTAGTCCACTGGGCTGGCCCTGAGGCTAGGAATACCAGGATGCAGGGCCTGGCCACAGAGCATCTTGGAAAGCCTCCCACTTGACCTGGAGACCTCTGTGGTCAAGTGAGGGAAAGCCTGTGACACGGTGTTGGTTTTTATTGGACGCAACCACCGGCGAAGCTTGCCATCATCTGGAGTGATGGAGAAAATTAAGTTACCACATTCTCACGTTTCAGCCTTTCACCCGTTTTCCTTCGCAAACAGGAAATGTTTATTTAAATACAGCAGTCTCCAGCATGTTCCGGAGCCAAGTGAAAAACCAAAGATGTCCACTCTTGCCCCACTCTGCTGTTTGGGCCACCACCTCGCCGTGGGTGAGAAGTAGGCCTCTGCCTGCCTTTAGGCAGCACAGAGAGAAGGGGCCCCTCGTGAGAGTTCATTTTCATCTGTCTCCTCTTCTTCCAGGCTGAGATTGTGGTTGGAGAAGAATTACATCTGTGGGCTCCTTTTGTACTCAGAGGGGTAAATGCGACATCTGTTTACTCTGTGCTCCATGGTAAATGTTTTGTTTCAGGCACCACCATTCACTTCCTCTCCTCTTGTCCTCTATCTTTGCTGCACGGATAATAAATTACACTGAATTCTCCCCTCCGTTTATTTAGCTTTCTTGTGGGTGTCACCTCCTCATTGAGGGAAACAGATTGTTGGTAGTTTATAAACGACATAGAGTTTCTCTTTCTATGCAATGTGCTGACATTATGGAGAAGAAGCTGGAACACAGACCCCCCCCCTCCCAACTCTGATACCAGCTTAATTATGAACAATATAACAGACCCCATTGCAGGCCTGAAGCAAAGTCCAAATGGTGACCACATTATCCCCCGGCAGATTTTCCTTAAGGGGTAGCATGAGCAAATGAGGCCTCAGAACTCAAAAACCCCCAGAAAACCAACCACACACACTCCTCAGGAAAGCCTCTCTGGGAGGTAAAGTAGCAGGAATGCAGAAGGCAGAAATGCTTCTTCTTTGTTATAAAACAGAACAGAAACATTTGAGATCAGAAAACTGGATTTTAGGAAGGTCCCGAGCATATGATGCTGATGCTGACAAAACATATGCCCCATGAAGAAATGAGTCCTGGAAAGTTTAGAAGACTCACTAAAGGAAGTTCCCTTTGCTCGGTCCTTTGCTTACATTCCTTAAGCTGAATTGCCAGTTTTCTTCTGTATATGCAATGATTTTATATACAGTTACTGGAATGCAGTAGGGGTTCAAGTAATGTTTGTTGAATGAATGAAGAGAGGGATGAATGAGAAATTCCTCCCTAAAGAAATCCTTTCCATAGCTTTGAAATGCCAGACATCACCCCCCCCCCCCCCACACACACACACTGGACCCGAGAGTTTGCAGAATTCAAATGTTACAGCTGGGCTGACCAAAAGAGGGTGAGAGGTGGTGAAGGACTGTTGGTCGGCTGCTCCTAGCCCCGCAGCACTCCTTGCCCAGCTTTCTTCTAAAGGCTGCCCCCTCTCCCAGGGAGGAAGGAGAACAGAATGAGGAGCTAAACTGGGTAGCCGCGTCACCCAATGCACCCCAGCCGAAGAGGCACCAGTGACCGGAGACTATTCCAAAGTACAGCCCACTCTGCCCAGGTCTGCGAATGACCGTGACTGCAGCAGGGCCCCATGTGAACGCCCAGAACTCAAGTCTCCACCCAGTTTCTCCAGTTGTAGAGCAGATGGACAGCCCCAAGGTAGGTGGGTGGCATATTGGCTGCTGTGCTGTGCTTGCAGCTTTTGAAGACTTCCTCCATGACAACAGGAGAAGGGCTCACTCCCCCTGGCTTCCCAACTATGCACCATGTTTTTTTACAATGGAGGACAGGGAGTCTCAAAACTCCCAACAGGAGACCTAATGGCAAAGCAAACTGAATGTTTGCAGGGTATACCTGAAACAGTAGCAAGAGCACCCTATTCGAAGACCCAAGCCCAGCCAGAACCCTCCCAAGACTGTCTGTTTACAGACTTTGGCCCACACTGACCCTTGTTCCAAAGATGGCTAGCACAGTGTTAGCTACCCCAAAATACCACTAAAACAAAATTGTAACTGGTATGGTAAACTATAATGTCTAAATTAAGCTGTGGAAACCTAGATTGTGGCCCCTTTATTGCCATTAACTTGTTGTATTACCTTGGGCAAGTTGTGTCACATTTCTGAACCTTTTCTACATGTGTTAACGAAGGTTCAGCTCCAACCCTCTAGAATTTCATGACCACACAGAATAATCAACGCACTTGAAAAAAAGATGTTTTGAGCCACAGGAAAGCTCCAGGGAAAAGGTAGGTAGTACCTTTGAGATTCTGCCCAGGGACACATAGAGTTTGAGGAAGAGAGTGGGGTGACAGGACGTGATCAACAGGAATAACACACTCCAGGACAATCCACTTAGTCTCATGCCACTCTCTCTCTGCCAGCCTAAAGTCAAGAAGGCAGAACGGAATACCCACGCACCTACCCCTAAGACACGTGGGGAAGGGAGACACAAAGAGAGCAAGACGTGGAGAAGTCTATTACACTGGAGCAAACCCTCACCCACTTCTGGGCTGTGTTCCCAGGCTGGTTCCAACCCCCTCCACCATTTCTCCCTCCTTCCGTACTCCCCAACTGCGGGCTGGGAAGAGCCCACCCTCGGAGTCCAAGTTTTGAGTTTGGTCCGAGGATCAAAATGATAAATGTTTCCAAAACGTTGACATATGAAAAGTAAATATTTGGTTGCACAATTGGGGTTAAAACGAGGGTCAATCCACCCCACTCTCCAAACGCCTCTCCTCTCGCTGCCAAACCCTGGATCCGAGGCTGAGTGCGGTTTGTAAGATTATAGCGCTCGTTCTCATTTAAAGGGCTGTCAGCATTTCCATTCTCCGGCCCGTTTGGGGAGGCATTTATAACCGAGCCATAAAAAATTCACCCGGGCTGCAACTTGGCATCTCTGAGACTGCACTCCAGGCAGGGCGGGTTTTGCAAGCACCCACTCTGAATTCGTTTGGTTCCTCCGAAGTTAGACCTTCACACACACACCCAACTTCGCTCGCAAGGGCAGCCGGAAAGTGGCCCATTCTGATCTCCAAGCTGGTCACAGTCTCGGCCCTCTCCCCTCTCCGTGCCCTGACGCCCCATCACCCTTCAGCTTTCTCCTTCGCCTCCCTTCTTTCATGAGCGCAGACCCCATGCTCTCACCCTAAGACCTCGCTGGCTGCAGTGTTGTCTACTCCCTTCGCTTCCTGCCAGCGTTCTGCTGGAAGCTGTCACCGGGCCCTACGTCTGGAGCCTTCACCCTTAGAGAAGCACTGCTCTTTGCCCATCCCGGTGGGCTTCAAGACCTCTCTCTAGACGTGCCCAACGCCAGAGACCCCAACTCAGAGAAGGAAAGATCCGACCCAGGAGAGGGTGACAGCAGAGACTGCATCCAGTGCGGCCAAAGGGAAAGGAAAGATCTGGTGCCTGGGGCCCCACTATGGACCCAGGTGGGTGGCCCGGGTTGGGGGGGGCGGAGGTACTCACAGGCGCTCGGCGTTGCGGGGTATGCCCCGGGGAACCGCCCGGAGGCCCAGCCCGTGGCAGTCCACGCTGGCGGCGGAGCAGGTACACTTGGTGGGGCAGGCGGCGGCTGGGGGCCCGCTCAGGACGCTCGCCAGCGCAAAGGCCAGCGCCAGGCGGGCGCGCACGGCGGCGCCGGCCCCTGTCCGCCCGGTGGCCATGGTGTGCAGGGGCCCGCGCCTGGAGGAGGCTGCCTCGGCGGGGCAAGACGCGTGGAGCCTGGGGAAGCGCGCGCGGAGCCCGAGCGGCCTGGGGAGCCGGCGGCGGAGTTGGCGCGGAGGAGGAGCGAGCTCGGCGCTCAGGCGCACGGGGCGCGGGCGGAGCGGGGCGCGCCGGGCGGCGGCGGCGGCGGCGGTAGCGGCAGCAGCAGCTCCATCCGCGAGGCCGGCGCTGCCCCGCTGCGCATCGCTCGGAGTGCCCAGGTGCCGAGCGCCTCTTGGCCCCGGTGGCCCGCAGCCCAGTGCGTGGGCCGGGTCGGGGACCTGAGGACGAGCGCACTGGGGCACGGCGCCTGGGGAGGTCCGGCTTGAGTCTGAGCTCGGGAGCGCGGCGGCGGCGGCTGGGGCACGGGGCAGCCGGGTGAGCTGGCCGGCGCTCGCTCTCTCCATTCACTGAGCAGGGCAGACACCGGAGACGCGGGGCCCACCCCTCCCGCCCCCCCAAAACCGCCAGCTCCGCCTCCCATTGGCTGAGCCGCGCGTCATGTCAACTAAGTTGGGAACTTTGCTGGAGCAACTGAGAGCGTGGAGGGGAGGAGGCAGGAGATGAGGGAAGGAAAGGGGCTTCGCCAGGAGGGCCCCAGAATTGAGATCCATTAACTTTTAAGGAGCTAAGGATTGTTCTCGCTGGTGGCACTTTTTCTTTATTCTGGCACTGAGCTAGGCACTCTGCTCCTATTCCTTCCTTCCATTCCAACAGCGTCCCGCAAGGGGGCATCTGAGTACCGTGTTTTACAGATGAAATAAAGCTCAGAGAAGTCAAGTGACTTGCCCAAGGCCACACAGCTGCTAGGTACCCCAAACCGCAGCACTCACATTCACTCATATTTTACATCACAGCCGATAGGAGCTTCGTCCTTACCTCATCTACAAAGATCCTCAAAGATCCTACCTCACCTTGGCAAAGATCCTACCTCATCTTGGCAAAGATCCCCAAGTTCTTCCTAAAGGACCTATTGTATTGATACTAACACACTTCACAGTCACATGTGTCACATAAAATGGTTGTCCGTGTTGTTTAGGTCGCTGCTGTCAACCCCTACTCGGAGACATGTCCTGCTCTGCCTAGACCCAGTGCCAGCTGTGCTGCTCAAAGTAGTGATGGCAGGGACTTGGACCCCTGGATTGACAATGCCTGTTCATAGTCAGCTTCTGCTTCCTGACTGGATGACTCTGGGCCAATCACATCACCTCTGAGCCTTGGTTTCCTCAAAGCAAGGGGCCACAGCTCTGTCTGGGCACACCTCACTGGGATGTTTTGAGCATCAAAGAAGAGAAAGTGTTTTTTGCAAAACAGTCATTCGCATGTGAGGCATCCCTTCAGCCCCCAGAGCCTTCATTCTTCCATAGCGCTCTAAATTGGCCAGGTCTGAGCTTTTCCAGATGCTGGTGGGGAGGGGCGCGTGTGTTAGAGGCTCCATAAATACTTGTAGGAATGATTTTGTTTGTTTGTTTGGAGGGAGAGGGCAGGAACTGTAGGAAACATTGCCCAGACTTCCTTGAAGTCTGCTCATACTGGCAAAGTCTAAATGAGCCCTGAACATGCGTGTGCACGTGTGCACACGTGTGCACACACACTTGTGCACACGCATGCTTACACTCAGGCTCACACACACACATCCATCTACACATTCACACTCAAATACACACGTGTATATGCATACTCTCACACCACACACAATCACGCATACCACAATTACAATTATGAATGCTATTCTAATTCCTTCTACCTCATTTTCCTTCAAGGAAATTTTCAACGACTTGGCCATATCCTGTGAATATATAGTAGAGGCGCAGCTTTTATTTCATTCTATTTAGCATGTTTTCAGAATCATAGCTGCAGGCATCCAACTGCACATACATGTATAGTCGCACACACTTCAGCCCCTCCATCATTCATAAACACATTAGGTGTAATTTACTGCTGTTATTCTTGGGAGCAGCTTTCTACACGAAGCTGTTGTCATCGCCCTCTGGTGGCCATAGGTGGTCTATGCTCTGGTCCATAGAGTGACTTCAGCTTCTAAGAACTCTAAACATCCTTTCCTCTGAAACTTTCCTCCAAACCTTGAACCAATTTAGTACCAGGACTGAGGCAGATGAGAGAACTGGGCAAAAGCCCAAGGGCACAAAAGCGTCTCAGACTGTCTGGAGGAGAAAAGAGTAGAGTTTTCTTTGTTTTCCCAAGTCCACGCTAGAGCATGTTTTGCAATCCCTTTAGGCTGGGCCTGGGTCTGAGCTCTGAGCACAGTACAATGGGCGGGGGCGAAGGGAGGGGGGGGGGCAAGGACTGTGTTTTCCATTTAAGCTGATGGGGGATTTCATGAGTCTGACTAGATCTTTAAGTGACTTCATAGGCATTCAAGCGTACTTGCTTTTCCTTGGGAGAACACTTTAGAACAGAGCCTGGGAGTCCATCATCCCGGAGGAAGGGACAAGTGGGGAAAACAGGAGGTACACAGGACACCAGCCATACAGAATCAGGGAGTGTAAGTGGAACAATCTTAGCTACCACCTAATCCAAAATCTCTGCATGTGTGTTCTGACGACTACTAGTTCTACATGTTTCTTCAAGAATGTTGGTGGGGGGTGATCTTGGGCAAAAACAAGGTGAGAAATGCTCACTTTCACCTCTCTTGGAGATCTGCATCTCCGATGAGCATATTTATGACCCTGAGAAGTCTTGTAGTAAGGAAACTGGTTTAAGGTTTTTTGAACCCAGTTTCCCAGTTTACATGTAAACTTAAAATTCTTTTGAATATTTTGGAGACCACCCAATATCAATCAGCCCCTGTATTCAATAACACACAAACTGAGCCTCAGAGAGGGAAGGGCACTGGTACAAGTTTATCAAGCTAATTAGTGAAAGAACCAGAGCCAAGACCCAGGGCTCCCAGTGCCTAGAATTAGGCTCTATCCACTTTCCCCCACTAATTCTGAGGCATCTTTAGAATATGTCAGCCTCTACATGGAAGCATTACTCTTCCCAGAGGAGCATGAGTAAGATGAGTAAGTCCTTCGGAGGTCAGTTTGTTGGGTAGGACTTTTTATGTTTAACTGCTAGAGATGGCTTTTACACTCTGTGGTGTGATTTTCAGATTCCACATAAGCCTCTGGGGCAAACTTTTGGATTCTTCCCTTTGGTTTTCTAGAGGCTTCTCAAAAGCAAACTGCCCACCAAGAAACCCACCTCAAATTTTCTCCTCTACCTCTTTTCTGTCTCTCAGGAAAAGGCACCACCATTTACATTGCCACTATAATTAGTTGAGGTTTTCTGGTTGCAACAATAGAAAATAACTGATTGAAGTAAAAAAGTAATACTTTTAAAGAAAGTCTTTGGGTAGCATACAAAATTAAGGAGGAAGAAACTAAAGCAGGAAGCTTTAAAAAAGACACAAATCAAGGCTGGATCTAGGATCAAGCCCAAGCCCAAGGTATCCACATTCCCAAGAGGGAAAGACTGGCCTGGCTTAGGTCATGTAATCGTCCTCTTAGTCAAAGAAGACAAGAATGTGTGGATAACGGTTCCATGGAAACTATACTCAGTTGGGCAGGTAAGCAGCTGTGCTCTCAAAGAAAAACTGGGACGCTGTTAGGTGAAAAAACAGGGGGATGACGAGAAGCCAAACAGCACCGAAGCATCTTGCCTCTGCCTCACACCACACGCAGCCTTTCAGTTCCTGAGTCCCATTAATTCTTCCTCATGATTATCACTTGATCTGTCCCTCTTCATCTTTGGATCTCCTGCTATTGTTCAGATCCTGGCTTCATGCATGGCCAATGCTCATACCTCTCCCCCCACCCCACCAAATCTCTGTCTGGTTTCCTCCACCAATTCAGCCTTAGCTGTGATGATCAAGGGGTTTTTCTAAAATGCACACCTGACAATGCAAACCTGAACTTTGATTTATACCTCTATAGCTCATCTCCCCCCACTCTCCCATCTCTCAACATCCCTCCAGAGCATTCTTCCTGGCTCTTTCCTATCTGACTAGCCCAGAGTCAGCTGAGCTGTCCACTCCTCCAGGAAACCTTGCTGGTCCAATCTGTTGGATTCTCAAAGTCAGTGAACCTGTGTAATCCATTAAGGCAACATTTATTATAAAAAATTTCAAACATACAGAAGTATCTAATTCATTTTTGCATACTTGATGCCTAGAGGTACAAATACCTCTGTGATGGTTGACGAAGGACTAATTAACAAATATTTGAATGATCCACCCAATCAGCTAGCTTATTTGACATTATTTCGCTGCAGTTTTACTTATTTTGATCAGTGTTACTCGACCTTTTGGGGGAGGATGATGAGACTATATTCTTCTAGAATCTCTGAGTGGGTTTTTTTTTTTAACTATACACATTCCCTGCCCCACACCTCCATTCTGATATGTTTGCTCCTATCTCATTGAAACTTAGCATTTGTGCTAGTCATTCTCCAGTGAATTTTCCAGATCGCTCTGCCCACTGACACCCCATTATCTTCACCAGAAGGCTGACCTCTATGGACTGTATCACCCATATTCTCTTGGGTCTGCCAATGTAGGGAACTAGCCCAGAGATCTGGAGGAAAAACCAGGGCTTCCTCCATAAGGACAGCAGTTTGGCAGCGGCTGCCTTCCTTTACTGAAGGTCATAGTTCATGTTCTCCAGCCCTGGCCTCCAGCTGCCATTCCCATCCCCTTTTCTCTTTAGAGGGTAGGAATAGGAATGGCTTCCCACTATTCCTAAACCTTAGGGACTCCTCATCTCTTATTGATTCCTTAACCCTGCCTCACTTTTCTAAATAGTCCCTTTACTAACCCTTCTTCAAATGACTCTTTCAGGTTGTGTTGTCTGTTTCCTATCTGAGGCCCTGAAACTGAAACACTACCTCACTGAGCCATCAAGGCAGCTCTCTGAGGAGTATGTGAATGGGGAGGGGGAGGGAAAGAGGGTGAAAACTCTAATTTGAGATTAAGACTGTGATTCCTATTATATCTTCCTGGGAGAGGGAAGAATTCACATATGTGAATTTCAGGTCACTTCTGGAGCACAGGATTAAGGAAAGGTACTATCAGCTGGACCCGGAAGGTTATTTTTTTTTTCTATGCAAATGATTCTTTTTCTCGCCCTTGAGAAAGAAACAATAGTAAAGGTTTACTGCCAGTTAAACTATTGACCTTCTCCAAAGGGCAGAATCTACTCTGACTAGGTAAATGTTTGATGAATGAATACATAATTTTAAAATAAATAAGTTATCATGGAGAAGAAGGTAGAATAGAACCTTCCAAAATCCAGATCCCTCTGTAGTGGACAACTCTTACTAGATCTTCCACTCCAACTATGTGATTATAATTTAGAACTTTCTTGTTCTTACAGATCTCGCCTCGTCAAGACAGTGATTTTCTAGGGGTGAGCACATGACTGAGATAAGCCAATCTGGGTCTTCCCTGAATTTTTTCCAACTGGAACTGGAGGAAGAGATTCAGTCCCTCTGTGGTTGTAAAGCTTGAGCATGTGAGGAACTAAAATTAGTAACCATATTTTCAGCTGTGTGGCCGAGTTGGTATTTGACCCATTTTCTGGAAGTATAAGAGGCATTCTAGCTTAATTTAGCAATTAACAGCGATTTACTGAGAACTTTATATATGCCTAGAAGACACAGCCCACAGCTGCCAACAATCTAATTAGGAAGATAAGATTAAGATACATGAAAGAAGATAAAAGATATGGTATATGATTAAATGCTAATTAATGTGAGTCAGATAGTAAGTGCTACAAAAATTCTACAAAGGGAGAAATCACTTCAAGCTGGATTGGAAGTGCTGAGGAATGCCATTTGGCTTTGGAAGGATATATAGAATTGATGATCTCAATGGGAGGAAAAGGGTCTTCATCATAAGGAAAGCAAAGACAAGGAGACAGAAATAGAATGGTATATGAGTGTGAGGAAAGGGATTTGGGAATGTGGAATATAGGAGAATTTAGGGCAGATTTCTATTGGTCTGAGAGAAAATTTGAGTAAAAGCTTTGATCCTGATTTCCCCTTAGATGTGGGTTGGCCACCTTGCTTTAGAAGCTAGAGGGCTCTGTGCAGAGACAATGACTCTGATCTTCAGGGATTATATGGATTAGAATCCCCAGAAAGGAACCATAAATGTGCCCCAGATCGACTTTGCCCTAGTCTGAAAGAACGGCAAATGAATTGGGGAGCTCTTATTTCTCCAAACTGGTGCATCAAGATAGTGACTCAGCCAGATGTGAGGTCAGGCTCCTAGTCCTCAGTGCCAGAGTGCTGACCTGAGAAGCCTAGCAGATAGGTGAGTGCAATCATGGGTCTGTCCAAACTGTGCAATGAAGATTTGTCTCATATTTGAGCAGATCAAGAATTGTCATTGGGGAAATGGCTCTCCAATTTGAGGAGTATTAATCACCTAATTAACCAGAACACCTGCTCATAAAACTCATCCCACCCAGGGAACCAAATTAAACAAAGCATGAAGATGTGCCACACAGACTCGGCGGTGGCATCTGGATTCTTGGCTGGCTTCCTTGGGCACTGGGGCTCACAAAACTCTCCAGCCAGCTGTTGGGACTGAAAGAAACTTTAGAATACCACCCTTGTTTAGCAAGCAGTAATTAGTGCCAACTCAAAGAAACTCCTCTTGCAACTTACCTGGCATCATTGATGCCCCTGATATGCTGGGTACTGTTCTGAGTGTTTCATGTATATTAACTCTCTAATCTTGATAACAACCAAATGAAGTCCCCTATTGTGGCAGAGGCTAGCTTGATGCTCACAGATACAGTTCTTTCTTGGAACACGGGAAGACTATACTTCCCAGCCTCCTTTGCAGTTAAGTTGGGGCCATATGCTTCATTTTGACCAATGGAGCTTATGCAGAAGTGATGCATATCACTCCTGGACATGGCCTTTGAAACCCCTATAATCAGGCAGGTCTTCTGTCTTTGCCTGTTGGCTAGACAAATAGAGGGGATCCACTGAAGAATCACAGTGTCCTAAGAGGATGGTGGAGCCACAGAAAGGAAGACACTGGAATCTTTGAATCAACACATAGAAGGCAATGACCATACAGTCTTTAATAGAATAACCTAAGCCCCCCAACTAAGATTTGGAGGTTGTTTATCATAGTCATTGGCATTACTTGCCCAGGATGATATACCAATGCAATCTTGAAATTATATTTTCTCCAAATCACACAAGACGAATCTTAGGGAAAGCTGTTATCTATGTGGTATAATTTCAGAAAAAACAGGAAATTCTCCCCTTCCCAAAATAAATACCTTTTCCTATTGGTCAATTAATGAAATGCTTTTAAATAGTAGCCCTAATTATCTGCCTTTTATTTATTATTTATTGATTCCACATATGTTTACTGTATACTTTTTGGGTG
Source organism: Herpailurus yagouaroundi (assembly GCF_014898765.1). Taxonomy (NCBI): domain Eukaryota; kingdom Metazoa; phylum Chordata; class Mammalia; order Carnivora; family Felidae; genus Herpailurus; species Herpailurus yagouaroundi. The sequence continues at coordinate 59,768,911 of NW_024412377.1, forward strand.
AAGGTCACATTATAGTGAAGGCAAAGTAAAACATGATTGCTACTCATGGAGTCTTGTTTGGGCAATAGATGTAAAACAATCAATTAAGCAAGGGAATAAATATATGAATAAAAATTATAAAGTGTTGGGAAGAGAATCAACAGGGTGATATGATAAAGACTAATTGAGGCTGGAAAGGTCTCAGAAAAATGGCCATAGAAGGAGATTCAAAAGACAAGAAGAATCTGGCTATGATATAATAAGGTATGGAGAAGTGTGCCTGAGTGGTTCAGTCAGTTAAGCGTCCGACTTTGGCTCAGGTCATGATCTCTCAGTTTGTGAGTTCGAGCCCCGCGTTGGGCTCTGTGCTGACAGTTGGGAGCCTGGAGCCTGCTTCGGATTCTGTGTCTCCTCTCTCTGCCCCTCCCATGCTCATGCTCTGTCTCTCAATAATAAATGAACATTAAAATTTTTTTTTAAAAATAATAAGGTATGGAGTGGGATAGGTCACTACTCCAAGAGACAAAATGGCACATGCAAAAGCCCTGGTATGAGTGGGCTAGTTGGAGAAACATAAGAAAGGGCTCTGTAGATGGATCCTAGAACGTGAGGGAGACCCCTTCTGAGAAGGTCAGAATTATTTCTTCTTCACCACTGTACTAAGCCTAGTCTATGTGAAATACTACCATGAGTGGTAATACCACTATCATTTGGTATAATACTATCATTTGTGTGTATGAAGAGAAGTCTAATGTTTTGGACTAATCTGACCTGATGCAGAGTCAATTGCAATTCCAGGGATATTTGTAGATAAAGGGACTGACAAAAGGCATGTTAATTAGGGGATTTGTAGCAAAGCTATTTTGTATAGGCAGCATCATATTTTCTTCTTTTCCCACAGCTTTTAAGTTTTCAGTATGGCTAGGGGATAAGGGGTGGAGTTGATGAAAAACACTAAAGTAGGAGGTTAAGGACCTTCTAACCCACTCTTGGAGCTACCACCTTAATGAGTGATTACTCAGTCTTGGGTGAGGAGTGTGAATTTCTGTAAAATATTTTATTTCCCAAGTTTAGCTAATGGTATCACAATCTACCCAGATGGCCAAGCCAAAAACCTAAACATCATCTTTAACTTTCCCCTTTTAATCCTCTAATTCACCCTATCCATCAGTTCACCAAGACCAAGACCTGTTGACTCCTCAACTTCAAACACTGTGAGATCCTACTCCAAATGTTCCATCTCCTTGGATCTGTTCTGGCCATAAAGGCCTCTCACCCAGGCCCTTCAACCCACTTACTTCACTGCTCACCACCTCCAGTCACATTCCAGATACTTAGAGGCATTTCCATTACTTACAAAGTAGTCTAAAGTATGTACATGGTAAGGAAGGGTCTTTGTCAATCAACCTTGTCTCTGCCTTTGTCTCTTGCTTCTTTTTTTTTCACAAATCCTTCCCACCTTAAGCTGAGCCATAGAGAATTAAAATTTCCTGAATGCGTTGGGGCACCTGGGTGGCTGAGTTGGTTAAACATCTGACTTCGGCTTAGGGCACGATCTTGTGGTTTGTGAGTTCGAGCCCCGTGTCGGGCTCGGTGCTGACAGCTTGGAGCCTGGAAACTGCTTCAGATTCTGTGTCTCCCCGTCTCTCAGCTCCTCCCATGCTCATGCTCTGTCTCTCCCTGTCTCTCAATAATAAATAAACATTAAAATAATTTCCTGAAAGTGTTGAGGTGTTTTCCATCTGTCAAGTTACCTCATGTTCTTCACACTTTATGCAATGCCCTGGCCCACCTCCTCTGGTGAAACTGTCCTGGTCTTTTGCCATGCAGCTCAAGCCTCTCCACCTCTGTGAAGCATTTTATACTTTCCTCCATTAATACCCTCCTTATATTAGAGATTTTTTCATTTGATTTGTGGCTGTAGAAATCTCTATTCTATACTCCTTACACTAATGTAATTATCTATTTACGAATAATACTCCTGCCCAACTAGATTGTAGGTCTCTTGACAGATGGAATGTAATTGAACTTCTTGAGAGAGCTGTCTGTCCTCACTGTGTCTGATTCCTCTCTTATTCTTTCTTCAGTACACCCCTTTCAGAATTTCTCCCCAACAGTGAAATTGTTGTTTTCAAAGACCTCTCCATTTTTCTAATTAATTAAGCCAAAAGTCTTAGAGTCATCCTTAATTTCTCCGTTCTTTTCATACACAACATCCAAGTAATAAGCAATTCCTATATTTTTTCTTCAAGTCCAGAATTCAATCATTTTGTTTCATGTCTACCATTACAACAAATGACTGTCACTTCTCATCTGGATCCTAGCAGTCATCTCCTAACTCCTTGCCTCTACTACCCCCCACCTTCTATAGCCAACCTTTAACTCAGCAGCTCCACATTATTGAAATATACATCTGATCATGTAATTCTTATGATCCAAAGCTTCCTTATAGAGACTTCTGCTTCTGGCTGTAGGGAATAACAAAAACTAGGTTCACCTTTCTACCTCAAGCCTGTAGAAAAGTGGACACAAATAGATATAAAAAAGATGATTTTCAAACGTTGGAAAATAGGAGGTATACGACTGCTCCCTGAAATGTGAAACAAATGATGTAAGTTGTACAATTATGCCACCTTACTTCCAAGAGATCATTTCTAGGCTGCAGTCCAGGGATGCGAACTCAGCATTCTAAGTTGAGGAGACAGAGACTGGAAAGACAACTGTGTCTAGACTTGTAACACTGTGTACCTAAGAGGTGGGTACTGAACAGAAGAGAATTCTAGAATCTATTGAGATGTTCCTTTGAGTCTTTCACTGAGTATTTGTGAGAGAAAAATACAGGAGGCTGAGGAAAGAACCACCTGACAGGAATAGGCTGAATCATTCCCACAGTTCACACAATACTGGGAATAGTTAGTGTTTCCACCAGCCACAGTGAAAGACCCTCATAATAACATAAGGCATTGAAAATAAACCTCAGAAGAGTATTGCTTTTGCAGTGGAGCTAAAGATATCTTGGACCCACCTTAAGAAAAGCTTAAAAACAAGTTGCAAAAGGCTCCAACTGATTTTTTGTAACTTCACTGTGACAAGAACATAGTCCCACACTGTTTAAAGATATACAAGAGCACCAAACAATGTAAATTTCATATGACTGCCATCCAGTCAAAAATCACCAGCAATGCAAACAAGCCTGAAAATATGCCTTATGAAAAAAGAAAAAAAAAGAAGAAAAGAAAACCAGTACAGACACATAAATGGTAGTAATGATGTAGTTAATAGACAAGGATATTAAAACAGCTATTATAAACATAATTTTTATATTTAGGAAGTAGAAAAAATGGAAGATATAAAAAGAAGCAAATGGAATTTCTAGAAATGCAAAATAGAATATTTAACATGTAAATGCACTGGATGGTATTGGCAGCAGGTAAAATTCACCAAAATGTCTTGTACCCAAAATTTATTTAAAATTTTTTTTTCAACGTTTTTATTTATTTTTGGGACAGAGAGAGACAGAGCATGAACGGGGGAGGGGCAGAGAGAGAGGGAGACACAGAATCGGAAATAGGCTCCAGGCTCCGAGCCATCAGCCCAGAGCCTGATGCGGGGCTCGAACTCATGGACCGCGAGATCGTGACCTGGCTGAAGTCGGACGCTTAACCGACTGCGCCACCCAGGCGCCCCTGCCCAAAATTTATTTTAAAAAAAAGAAAACTCTTACAACTCCATAATTAAAAGACAAATAGCCAAATTAAAAATAAACCAAAGACTTGAAGAGACACTTCATCAAAGAAGGTAGTTGAAGAGATATAAACAACAAGTAGACACATGGAAAGATGCTCAAAATCAATCATAAGAGAAATGCAAACTAAAATCTCAATGAGATACCACTATATAGCCACTAGAATGGCCAACATTAAAAAGATTGGAATTACTAAGCCTCGAAAAGGACATAGAGAAACTGGAGCCCCCATTCAGTGCTAATAGGAATAAAAATGGTACAACTTTGGATAGTAGCTTGGCAGTTTCTTAAAAGTTAAACACACACTTATCATATGACCTAGTAATTTTGCTTCTAAATGCCTACCAAAGAGAAAGGGAAATATATGTCTACAAAGTCTTATATAGCAATATTATTCATAATAGCTCAAAACTGGAGACCATCCATATGTCTATCATTGATGATGGGATAAAAACTAAAACTAAAAATGATACATCCATATGATGGAATATTACTCCCCAATTAAAAAGAGTGAAGTGGCTGGGTATCTCAGTCAGTTAAGCATCCGACCCTTGGTTTTGGCTCAGGTCATGATCTCAACAGTGGTGGGAACGAGCCCTATCAGGCTCTGTGCTGGCATAGGGCCTGCTTGGGATTCTCTCTCTCTCCCTCTTTCTCTTTCTCTCCCTCTCACCCATACGTGAGTGCTGTATCTCTCTCTCTCTCTCTCAAAATAAATAAATATATGTTTAAAAAAGAAACAAACTCCTGATACATGCAATGATGTGGATACAGCTCACGCAGCTCAGAAGCATAATGTTAATTGTAATAAGGCAGATGTGTGAATCAATTTAGTTAAATATGAAGAAAAGGAAAGCTATAGGTATAGAAAGCAAATCAGTGGTTTCCTAGAACTGGGGATGGGGTAGGGTGGGCAGTGGAAATTAACTGCTAACAGGTATAAGAGAACTTTTGGGGTCAATGGAATTGTTCTAAGATTGGATTTTGGTGATAGTCACTCAATTATATAAGTTTACTAAAACTCAAAAAATCAACTGAACTTAAAAAATTTATTGTATTTAAATTATACCTCAAGAAATCTGCTAAAAGACAATTGTTTAAAGTAAAATAACAACAATGTATCAATGAGTTTATAATATATGCAAAAATAAAGGGTATGAAAATAATAGCAAAAAGGACAGGAGGAAAGTAGCCGAAGTATACTCTTGTAAGATTACTCCACTATAGGGAACATGGTATAATATTATTAGAGAGTAGAAGACAAACTATGAAAATTTGAAATATGTGTTGTAAACAATATTTTAGGGAAACTATCAAAAAGTAAAGCAAAAACATATAGCAAAACGACAGAAGAAATAAAATAAAATGATAAAAAAATCTCACTATATCTAAAGTAAGAAAATAGGAAAAAAGGCAAGAAAGAACAGATAGGGGGTGACTGGATGGCTCAGTTGGTTAAGCTTCCAACTTCACAGTTTATGGGTTCCAGCCCCCGCACCGGGCTCTGTGCTGACAGCTCAGAGCCTGGAGCCTGCTTCAGATTCTGCGTCTCCCTCTCTCACTACTCCTCCCCTGCTCATGCTTGCTTGCTGTCTTTCTCTCTCTCTCTGAAAAATAAATAAACATTAAAAAAATTAAAGAACAGAGGGGACAAATATTAAACAAATAGCAAGATGGTAGACTTAAACCCATGTGGTAGTAATTTCATCAGATATAAATGGTCTAAACAATTCAGTTTAAAGCCAGCGACTTATGGGATTTGTTTAAACAAAGCAAGACCCAACTGAATGATATCTATAATAAATCCTCTTTAAATATAAAAACTCGGGGCACCTGGGTGGCTCAGTCAGTTGAGCGTCTGACTTCGGCTCAGGTCATGATCTCACAGTTCGTGTGTTCAAGCCAGGTACAGCCCCGCTGTGCAGCTTGGAGCCTGGAGCCTGCTTCAGATTCTGTGTCTCCTTCTATCTCTGCCCCTCCCCCACTTGTGCCCTCTCTCTGTCTCTCAAAAATAAATAAATGTAAATAAATAAATAAATAAATAAATAAATAGACTCAAAGATGGTGACAATAACAGGATGGAAAAGAATGCAGCATGAAAACACTAGTCAAAGAAAGCTAGAGTAGCTATATTATTATTAGACAAAGTAGAATTTAAATAAACATTGCTTCCCCAGATAAAGAGGAGATGTTTTATAATGATAAAGGGGTCAGTTCACCAAGAGAACATAACAATCCTAAATGTGGATGTACCCAACAAGAGAGCTTCAAAACACATAAAAACAAAACCTAGTAGACCTAAAAAAAAAAAAAAAAAAAAAGAATAGCCCAATCCATAATTATGCTGTGGCTATCAACACTCTTATCTCAGTAATTGCTACAAGTGGACAAGAAATCACTAAAGACATTTAAAAATTAAAAAAAAAAAAACAACAAAAAACACTAGTAACCAAATAAGACTCATTGACATTTAGAGAACTCTCCACCCAACAACAGCAGAATATACATTATTTTCAAATCCACTTGGAACATTCACTATGATAAACCATAGTCTAGACTATAAAATAAGGTTCAATAATTTTTAAAGGGTTAAAATTGTAAAAAAAAAAAAATATTATCTGACTACATTAGAACTAAAATTGAAATCAAAAACACACAAAAATCATTTAAAATGTTGAAAATTAAACATCACTCTTGTAAATAAACCATGGTCAAAGAAGAAATCACAAGACAAATTAGAAAATATTTTTAATTTAATGAAAATGAAAATACAACATGTGAACATTTGTGGAATGAAGCTAAAGCAGTGTCTGAAGGGAATGTTCTGGTATTAGATAAGAAGGAAGGACGAAAATCAATAACCTAATTTTCTACTTTAAGAAACTAGATGAAGAAGAGCATGTCAAACACAAAGTAAAGAGGAGGAAAGAATAATGAAGAGCAGAAATCACTAAAAATGAAACAGAGATGCAATGGAGAAAACCAATGAAATCAAAATTTGTGCTTTGAAAAGACAAATAAAATTGGAAATCTCTAGAAAGATTAATCATAAAAAAGAGAAGACATAAATGATTAATATCAGGAATGAAACAGGAGACATTTCTACAAAGACAACTAACATTAAAGGAAGAATAATAGAATATTATGAAAAGCTTTATGCCAAACATTTGATAATTTAGATGGAATGGACAAATTTCTTGAAAGACACAAACTACAAAAGCTCAAGAAGAAATAACCAAACCAACCCTATATCTATTAAACTTTGAATGCATAGTTTGAAAACCTTCCCACAAAAAGAAACCAGGTTATAGTCTCCCTGGCAAAAATGACCAATTTTACACAAAGTCATCAAGAAAATAGAAGAGAACACTTTCCAACTTGTTAATGAGGTCAGAATTACCATGATACCAAAACTAGACAAAGACATTATAAAAAATAAAAATTATATACCAATGCCCATCATAAATATTTAAAAATTTAACAAAATACTAGAAAATGGAATTCGGTATTTAATAAGATAATACATTATGACCAATTGAAGTTTACCTCAAGTATGAAAAGTTGGTTCAGTGCTTGAAAATTAATCCGTGTCATTTATTACATTAACAGAGTATAAAAAAGAAAAAGCATATGATCATCTAGATAGATGGAGAAAAAGCATTTGACAAAATTTCACATGTATTCATGACAAAATTCTCAGAAATTAGGAAAGAGGAAACTTCCTTAGCTTGATAAGGGGCATCTAGAAAAAAAACTAGTTAGCTAAGATGAAAATGAATATGTTCCTCCTAAAATTAGGAACAAGGGAAGAATGTCTGATTCACCACTCATTTTCAACACTATGTTGGGGATCCTAGCCAATGCAGTAATATGAAAAAATGTAAAAAGGCATGCAGATGTGAAAGGAAGGCATAAACTTACATTTATATAAGTGACAACATGATTGTCTACATAAGAAATCCTAAAGAATCTGCTTATAAGTGAGTTTAGTAAGGTTGCAGGATATATGGTCAATATATGAAAATCAATTGTTTCATCAGACACTGGCAAAGAATAACCGGAAACTGAAATTACAAAAACAGTACCATTTATAATAGCATTAAAAAACATGAAATACTTAGAGGCAAAACTAACTAAATATGTACAGGATTTAAATGCTGGAAATGACAAAATGTTGATCAGTGAAATCAAGAGGAAGTTATCTATGGATAGCTATACCTGTGCTCATGGATTGGAAAATTCAACATTGTTAGGATATCAATTCTCTTCAAATTGATCTATTCATTCAAAGCAATCCCAATCAAAATCTCAGCATGATTTTTTCTGTAGAAATTTATAGACTAATTCTAAAATTTATATAGAAAAACAAAGGAACTAAAATAGCTAAATAGGTAATTTTGAATACAAAGAATAAAGTTGGAGGATTCAAATAACCTGATCTGAAGATTTACTATAAGGATATAATAATCAAGACAGTGTGGTATTAGATAAAAGAGAGACACAGAGATCAAGGGAATAGAATCAAGAGTTCAGAAATAGACCCACATATATATATGGTCACTGATCTTCAACCAAAGTGCCAAGATAATTCAACAGACAAAAGATCATCTTTTCAGCAATGGGTACTGGAACAATTGGCTATCTATATGCTAAATAAGGAAATAACCTTGATCTTTTCCTGCACTATGTACAAAATTAACTTGAAATGGTCTATATCTAAATGCTAGTGTTAAATGTATAAAAAACTTCTAGAAGATGACATAGGATAAAATCCTTTTGAGCTTGAATTAGGCAAAAAGTTCTTAGATAATATACTTAAAGCACAGACCACAACAGAAAGAAAATGATAAGTTGAACTTAATCAAAATTAAAAACATCTCTTCTTTGAAAGATATGGTGACATAAATAAAAAAGATAAGCAACATATATCTCATAATGGGTTCATGTCCAGAATATATAAAGCACCTCTCAAAATTCAGTAAGACAAGAAAGCAAAAACTGGGTAAAAGCTTTACTACAGAAGACATATAGATGACAAACTCATGAAAAGAAACACATCATTAGTTACTGAGGAAATGAAAATTAAAATCATATTGAGATATCACCACATACCCATAAGAATAGCTAAAACTGAAAAGTGCTATTGAGAATAGGACATCTGGAAGCCTTATACACATTATTCATGGGAATGCGAAAGGTAAGGTCTTTGGCACTTTCGAGTAAAGAAATGCATTCATCACTTACTATGTGACCCAGAAATCCCACCCCTCATATTTTAACCAAGAAAATTGAAAACCTATATCCACAAAAGATCTGTATGTAAATGTTTATGGAAACTTTATGTATAATAAACAATAGAAGCAACTCAAATGCTCATCTACTGCTAAATGGATAACTAATTTGTGGTACGTTAATGTAATAGAATATAATTTAGAAATAAAAAATAAAGCATCAATACAGGCGAAAAAAAAAATAGGTGACTCTCAAAAAAGCACTATGCCAGAGAAAGAAGGTACAAAACTTACATACTTTATGATTATATTTGTATGATATTTTGAAAAGGCAAAAAAACAGATCAGAAACCAGGTCACTGATTACTAGGTGAGGGAAGATAATTGACTACAAATAGTCACAAATAAACTTTTCTCAGTAATAGAAATGGGTCTAACATAGTAATGGTTTGGCTTACAGGACTATGCACATTTGTCAAAACTCACTGCACTACACTCTTAAAAAGGGAATATTTTATTGTCTATAAATATCTCAATAAACCTGATCCCCCCAAATTACATGTAAGCCTCAGTTTCTTCATTTATACATTTGTAGCCACTGTTATCATTTTTAAAGATTTTTTTTCAACGTTTTTATTTATTTATGGGACAGACAGAGACAGAGCATGAACGGGGGAGGGGCAGAGAGAGAGGGAGACACAGAATCAGAAACAGGCTCCAGGCTCTGAGCCATCAGCCCAGAGCCTGACGCGGGGCTCGAACTCATGGACCGCGAGATCGTGACCTGGCTGAAGTCGGACGCTTAACCGACTGCGCCACCCAGGCGCCCCTGTTATGATTTTTTTTAATGATCCTTTTCCATGGAAATATCATTCTGGTTCTGATTTCTAAGTCAATGCTCTGATTACTATTTGCCATTTTGTGTCATTGAAATAAAATTAAAATATACTTATGACAAGCATCTTTCATTATGCTTCATATGTACTAGTAAATTGTGCAATACTTAAATGAGTATGATATTTAATAAAAGAGGAAGTGAAAGTCAATCTTTTCAGGGTCCAAGCAGATACGCTAGACTCCAACTGTAGTGGGAATATTTTGCTTTTAGAATTCACACCCTGACCTCTTTTCTTAGTTTGCATTGGAATGTTGACTGGGTTGAAGGAAGAATTTCTCAGAAATGTTTGTATTTATTTCTCATGGCCTAGGAGGTATCAGAGTTCTGACATACAGCAGTACAACATGTAAATGCATCTTCATAGCTGACATAATTATGCTCAGAGTAATTGAATCCATTTTGTGTTCTCCTCCATTTCCTCTGGAGGTGGGGGTATTCCTTCATTTGGCCTCAGAACTCAGCCTGTGTTTATGTCCTATTACAACTCTAACAGGAATTCTTGTTGCTTGAACTTTGTGTCTGCTGCCTTCACAGATTTTCTCCCCCAACCATCCTGGTGTATCCCATTGTATGGGCCCAATTTCTAGTCATTCATTGTAACTGGAGACAGACTCCTTAAACCTACCCATAGCTAAATTTTCTATACCAGACCTATCTTCAAACTGCACCACCATGATCATTATTTTGCTTTTTAATAAAAAATATAACAATTACAATAATTATAATAATATGTCAATCATTACCATTCATTGGTAATTTGGCTCAGGAAAATACTAAACACCTATAATTCCCCCTCAGAACAACAAGTGACATAGGTAATGTCCCTATTTTACAATCAGGAATTGAGGCACAGAGCATCCCAATGGCATTTCCTGGGCCACACAGCCTGTGACTTGCAGATCTGGGCTCCAACACCTATATTTGTTGTCCAAAACCTATATTCTTCCCTGGGTGAGAAGGATCAAGAGTTCACCCTGCCTATCAGCAAGAATATGTTGGCCCAGGGGTAAATTTAGGCCAAACTTTTGAAAAGAGAGAAAGAAATGAGACTTCCAAAAAAAAAAAAAAAAAAAACTTGGCAAAACTTTCCTTTTAAGCCATTGACAACCTTTAGATCTCCTCTTTTATTGTAACAGAGCCAATCTCCAGAGAGCTGCTTTTCCTTGATTGCTGGTAGGCAAATCGTGGGGGCGAGTTGGTAATTATGCACCCATATGACCACTTCCTTATATTCAACCCATGGCAGACATCACTAATCAATCACAGCAACCTTCCACAGAGTTCCTAAGTGGCTTTCCAATCATTCCCGTTATTCTGCTGAGGAAGCTTCCATCAACTGCTTTTCAATGGTAGAGAAGAATCATTTTCCATCCCTGTCTTAGCTGAGCTTGTTTGGCTTGTGTATTGATTCTTCCCTTCTACAGGTGAAAGCACAGACAGAGGTGGCAGATGAATTGCAAAGGTGTCATCTAGTGACCGACCAGTCTGCTTTGGAATCTCTCTTCTGAGAGACCATATACACAGAAAGCTACAGCTGCTCTTAAGATTTGTCAGCCCCAGAACACTGAGGCAGCACCTTCAGTGGCCACAATTTTATGCATCTGGTTGTACACTTATAATGCAAAAAGGCAGGCAATAATTTAACTGTACCTGAGAAGGATAAAACCTAGAGCAGCAGTTCTCAACCCAGGTCACACACTAGACATCCTGGAAAAACTTTAAACTATATGTATTCCCAAACACTGTTGTAGCTAATTTCACATCTAGATACACATCCTAAAGAATTTGACAATTCCACACTTAGTGTAAAAAGATGCTAATACAGCATTGCTCACAAATGTAAATTATTAGGAGAATCTAAATGTCTACCAAAATAATGGTTAAATAAATTGTGATTACATATACAGTGAAAAATATGCAGCTGTTTGAATCAATGAGAATATTGTGTATCGACATAAATATACAACACAATTCAGTAAAAAATGAAGTTCAAAAATGACATGTGAAGAATTATGCCATATATATAAAGCTTAACACAAGCAAGTTTAATACTAAATTTTCTTTATTGACACATTTATATGAATGAAGTCATTAGAAAATCAGTAGAAATGTAAACACTAAATTCTGGATAGTAGTGACTTACGGTGAAGAAGGGAGGGCAATGGAATAAGAATTTTCAACTCTACCTGTGATATTTTATTTCTTTGGAAAATTATAAACCAAATATAGCTAAATATTAAGATCTAGTAAAGATGATGAGGCAGTTAAAGAATGTTTGTTTATATTAATTTCCAACTTTTACATATGCTAAAGTATTTCAACATAAAATCACTTTTCTGCCATTAAGATAATCAAATGAGAGTTATGAAAAATCATTAGCACACTGCTCTATAATTGGTAGTAGATAATTAGTGATTAAATGGTAGGTACCTTTATTATAAACTCACCAATTATTCTTAAATATGCTCAAATACATTCATGATAATAAATTTTAATAACATATTTGAAGCAATTTAAGGGTCCAATAATGAACTGTTGTATAAAATATAGTCATTCACATGAATGTACACATGAAAAATATGCAACCAGTGAGACAATGGCTTTGAAGATTAACATTATAGAAAATGTTTAATATATAATATTAAAGAAACAATATGTAATGTATATGTGATATCTAATTCGGAGTAGATTGGAATACACACTGACATAAATAACAGCATAACACTAGAGAAGTGGTAGAATTATGGGTGATTTATCTTTTTTCCTCTCTCTGCAATTTTTTGTTCCAATTTCCTTAGGTTTAAAACATTCAGATATCAAATGGAGTTCATACTTTTCTAGGTAGCATCTAAAGAAAAAAGTGCTACATGATTCATCTTCTCCAAACTGAGAGCCTGAGAGCAAGAAGCAGATACAGACAGTAGATTTGATGATGATAACTGTAAGTTTTTGAACATTGGCTTTTGATATACTATTGTGCATTTCATGAATTCTTATCTCGAATATAACTGAGACTCAAAGATATATGTGATTTTCACATCCTCTCTGTTCTCAAACCACCAAAAGAGTCTCTCTCCTTTTCTCTGTCCTGTTTTTCCCCTTTTCACTTCCTTCTTCTCCACTTCCGTAGTCTCTATGTCTGAACTTGCTTCCTACATCATTGAGAAAACTGAAGCAACCACAAGAGAATTTCTACTTCTATAGATCCCACCACCACATCTAGCCACCTGCTACAATTCCCATCCAAAGATTTCTCTTTGCCTTCTCACCTGTGTGTGAAACATCCACGTTCCCATCTAAAGCTAAGCCCCTCCACCTGTGCACCAGATCCTAACCCCTCTCTTCTATGATCATTCTAGCAATTCTCCCCTCTTCCTTCTATATAATTAAGTTTTTCTACCAGGCCTTTCCCTCAGCACAAAACATGTTTTGCCTCCCATTAAAAAAGAAAATTCTCTTTGACTCCACTTCAACATCCATCACCAACTTTGCTCCAATTTGAAAGGAAGTTTTCTATTGCCACCAGTTGCCACCAGTGTTCCTCCTCCATCACTCCACTAAAAACCCTCTGCCAAGGTCAACAATGAGCTCCATGTGTTTCTGAATCCATGGTCAATTTTAAGTCTTCAGTCATCGTTTTGATCTATTTCACAGAGTTAATCATTCTCTTAATACATTTTTTTCATTACACTTAGCTGCTTTTCCTCCTTCCTTGCTGAATAATCTCCTTCAGTGTTCTCTGCTTTGTCTTCTCCCCAACCTATTCATGTTCACAGGCTTCAGAACTCAGTCCTTGCATCTCTTCTTTTTCTTTACAAATTCCCTCAGTGATCTTATCTGATTTCAAGACTTTAAACACTATCTCTATACTTATGGCTCTCAAATGTGTACCTTTATCCTAGATTCTAGATTTGAATATCCAACTGTCTATTCAACATTTCTACTTGGATGCTTAATGGAAATCTCAAACTTAGCAAATTCAAAACTGAATTTTTGGTCTTTCCTCTCAAACTTTCTGTTTATTGCCTTCCCCATCTCAGTGGATGGCAACTTCATCCTCCCAGGCTCTCAGTCCAAAAACTTTATAATCATCCCTGATTCCTTTCCTTTTCTCGCCCCATATCTAATATATAAGAAAATCCTGTCAGCTTAATTTTCAAAATACATTCAGATCTGGCTAATTCTCACCACTTCCATGACCCTTCTCCAAGCCATGATCACATTTTTCTTTGGGTACTGCAATAGTCCCTTAATTGGGCTGTTTCTATCATTGCTGTCCACAATACCTCAAGGACACCCCAATTCACTCAAAGCCAAAGTCCTTGTAATGTCTTAAATTCTACATAGTTGGACACATACCCCCATTACATCCGTGACCTCCTTCCTTATTATTCCCTGCTTTGTTCATTCCACTCCAGCCCCATTGACTTCCTTCCTGTTTGTTGAATATGCCAGACACTGTTAAACCTTGCTTTGCTCCACATTTTCCCTTAGCCTAGAGCAAACTTCCTGTATATATCCCCTTGTCTCACCCTTTCCCCTTTCATGTCTTTGCTCATATATGACTATTCAATGAGTCCTATGCTGACCATGTTATTTTATATACCATCTACTTCCATTCCCTCCTACCTATTCTCGGGACTCCTCCTTGTCCTGCCTTATTTTTTTTTCCTTTTTTTGCCAAGAACTTACCTTTTTTTTTTTTTTTTTGGTATAAGTCACTCATTTTTTCATGTTTATTATTTATTGACTACCTCCTGTGGTAGAATATGAGCTTCCTGAGGGAAGGACCCTCTACTTTGTTTAGTGATATAACCTAGGATTAAGAACAGAGCCTGGAATGTAGTAGATATTCAAAATAGTATCACTGAATGAATAAACTAATAAGCAAATTGCCTAATTTCACATGGTAGGTTAAAGAGGTGGGTCTCTCTGACTCCAAGCTTTTCCATTCAACCCATGCTAGCTAATATAAGTTATTCATATGCTTGGGGAAAACCATTTATTGAAGTAAAATTTTAAAAAGCATCTTGTATTTCTGTGTGTTAACTAAAATTTAAATAAATAAAAAAAGTCAAAAGATCATTTGAGACCTCTGCTCTCCTCCCAAATGTGCCTTGAGGAAGTCTCCTACCATCTTTAATTCTGGGTTTAGGCTTCATGATTCTCAAGGTAGATCCTTGTAGCTACATCACATATGTAGGAAGGAACATATTATACTATACTGACCATTTATCTCTGAACTATAGGTATGTGAGAATGGTTGTCCATGAGGTGGGGTGTAAGCCATAAAATATCTTATGGTGACTGGAATGAGAGGTTGCCTTTCCAATCTTAGACCCATGAGACACTAAACTTTAGTGAGAAAGCCTTGAACTCAATAAAGAAAGCATGCTAGTCCCTTATAGTGCAGACTTTGAATCAATCAGACTTGGATTAGAGACCCAGCCTTTCCATTTTCTGGCTGTGTGACCTAAGAAAAATGACTTAATAAATAAGAGTTTCATTTTCCTTATCTATGAAAAAGGATTCTGGCATTATCTCTTACATTGGACAGCTATAAAAGATGAATTCTATGATATAGGCAAAACTTAGTACAATAACACTTACATGGTACACTCAATAGATGTTGGGGTGCTGGTTTATACTGTTAGTATTTGTCATTTGTTATAGTGTGATGTTAGTTGTAGAGTTTTGTAGATGTATTTTTACTAAAAGACTGAATGCTTTCTCAAGAATAAAGTGAAGATATCTATTGTCATGAATTCTATTCAACATCATATTAGAGGTACTAGCCAGTTCCAGAAACAAGAAAAAAAGGTTTTACATTAAAAAATTAGAAACAAAACTGTCTACATTCACCAATAACATGATTGCTATATAGAAAATCTCAATCTCCAAAAATCTACCAGTAGTAACATGTTATAGTATAGAGGATCCAAACAAATTTTTTTCTATTAGAAAAATAGCAATGAAAAATTAGAATTTCAAACAGCAGTGTAATTTATAATATTACCAAAAATAATGAAGTAGATGTACATCTAATAAAATTTGTACAAGACCTGTATGCTAAAGTTACAAAATATTGAAGAAACAATTTTAAACAATTTTAAAGACTTAAAATAAATACATCAGAATTATAGATGTATAAACACAATATTCTACAGATGTAAATCTCTATATAGATTTAAGATAATCTTAACCAACATTCTGGTAGAAATTGACAAATTGCATCTAAAATTTATTTGTAAAGGCAAAAAAAACTAGGATAGTCAAAAAAATTAGAAAAAGAACAAAGTTGGAGACTTATACCACCTGATTTCAGAACTCAGTGTCAAGCTATAGTATTTAAGACAGCGTGGTATTGGTGAAAAAGCAGACATATATAGACATATAGAGACAGTGTCCAGAAAAAGATCCATACATATATACACAATAGATTTTAACAAAGGCACAAAGGTAATTCAGTAGAAAATGATGGTCTTTTCAACAATTTTTGATGGGATAATTGGACATCCCCATGAAAGAAAACAAAATAAAAAACAAAAGCCCTCCACCCATACCTTGTATCATTGACAACAATGAATTTAAAGTGGATCTAGGGGCGCCTGGGTGGCTCAGTGGGTTGAGCGTCCGACTTCGGCTCAGGTCATTATCTCGCCGTCTGTGAGTTCAAGCCCCGCATTGGGCTCTGTGCTGACAGCTCAGAGCCTGAAGCCTGTTTCGGATTCTGTGTCTCCCTCTCTCTCTGACCCTCCCCCATTCATGCTCTGTCTCTGTCTCAAGATAAATAAACATTTAAAAAAAATTTTTTTTAAAGTGGATATAAACCTAAAGGTAAAGTATAAAATTCTTAGAAAGAAAACCAGGAAAAATTCTTTGTGATCTTAGATTAGGCAAATATTTCTTAGATATGACATCACATCAAGAGCATCATGTATTTAAAAAATCACAAATTAGTCTTCATTTAAATTAAAAACTTCTATTCTTCAAAACACAGTTAAAACAACCAAAAGAGAAAACCAACAACCAACTAAATTGGGCAAAGATTTGAACACTTAACCAAAGTGTATACCAGTGATAAACGATAAATGAGCACATGAAAGGATACAAATTAACATGGCAATGAAATATCACTACACACATATTAGAAGAAAAAATGGATACTACAAAGTTCTAGTGAGGGTCTAGAGAAAGCAAAATTCTCATATATTGCTAGTAGGAATGCAAAACAGTACAGACACATTAGAAAACCATCAGTTTCTTCATATAGTTGAATATGCATTTGGAGGTACTTAACCCCCAAAACGGAAACATATTTACACAAAAATTTGTATGCATATATGTATAGTAATTTTATTCACAAACTTTATTGTCTGGAAACAACACAAATGCCTTTCTACTTGGTGAATAGGTAAATAAACTATAGTACATGTATTCAATGGAATACTACACAGCAATAAAAAACGAATCAATACACACAACACCTTAGATAAATCTCAAATGAATTATATTGAGTGAAATCAGTCTTTCTCACTAACTTCTGTATGATTCAATTTATATGATATTCTGGAAAATGAAAATTACAGGGACAGAAAATAGATCAGTGGTTGCCATGGACTGAATGGGAGAAGGGGTTGATCAGTATGGGGCATGAGGGAATTTTTGTGTGTGTGATGGAACCATTCTATATCTTGATAACATTAGAGATTGCATAACTGTATGCATTTGTCAAATCTCATAAAACCATACACTAAAAAGAGAATTTTGCCTTATGGAAACTATATTTAATACACCTAGGTTTAAAAAAAATCTAGGCTGACTGCTCTGTTTCTGCCTCTGAACTTTGAAATTATTATTGCACTGCTTTTATCCTGTATTGTTGTTGATAACGGTATTTCTTGGCTTAACTACAATATATCAAGGTATGTATTTATTTTCATTTTTATTTATCCTGCTTTTCAAATCTGAGGACTTATATCTTTTGTTAGGCCTGGAAAATTTTTAGCATTATCTCTTTGAATGTTTCCTCTCCTATTCTCTCTACTCTCTCCTTATGTAGCATCTATTATAGATAAATTTGATCTTTCTCATTCCTACATTCCTTTCTACATTTTCCATCTTTTTATCATCTACTTGCATTCTAGAGAATTTCTTCAGATATATTTCTCAATTTTCAATTTTCACCTTGGTTGTGTCTGATGTTTTCTAACCAATCCCTTGCCTTTTTAAAGTTAAACTAGTTATTGAAATAAAGAATACATACAAAAATATGCAAAATATGCATAAATCATAAATGTCAGCCCAATTTCCACAAACCAAACACACTGTGAGACCACCACCCAGATCAAGAAATTGAGTGTTGCCAGCGCCCATTAAAACCCCTCTGCACCCTTTTTTCAGTCACTAGACCCCTGCCAAGGAAACCACAATTCTGATTATAACACAATAGAATAGTTTTGCTAGTATTATGCTTAATATAAATGGAATTTTCAACCTTAATTCTTGACTTCTTTTATTCAACTTTATGTTTGTGAGAGCCATCATACCATTGTATGTAGCATTCAAATTTTCTCATTGTGGTTTAGTATTCCATTGTATTAAGATATTATACATGATCCATTGTACATTTATGTAAATATGGGTAGTTTCTCATTTGAGGTAACTATGAATAAGGCTGTATGAACAGTCTTGTACATGTTTTTTTTTTTTTAATATATGTATCTCTGCATTCCCATTGGGTATATATCTAGGAGTAGAATTACTGAGCCATAGGATACATCAATTTTCTTTTGATGTTGTGACAAACTGTCATAAACATAGTGGCCTAAAACAAAAATTTAATAATGTACAGTTATGTGGATCATAAGTCCAACATGAATCTCACTGGGCTAAGGTCAAGGTTTTAGAAGGGCAGCCTTTCTTCCTGGAGGTTCTAGGAGATAATCCGTTTCCTTACCTTTTCCAGCTTCTAGAGGCCACCAGCTTTCCCTGGCTTGTGTCTGCCTTCCTCCCAGTAACTTTGATGTGAATACTTCTTGTTTTACCCATTCTCTCTTCTCATACCTTCTTCCATCTTTAAGGACTCTTGTGATTACATTGGGAACATCCCATTAATCTCTCTATTTTAAGATGAGGTGATTTGCAACCTTAATTCCATCTGCAAACTTAATTCCTCTTTGCCAGGTAATCTAACACAGGTTCTGGAGATTAGGACATGGACATCTTCAGGGATCCATTATTCTGTCTACTACAGAGAATATGCATATTTTCAGTTTCAGTTTACTAAGTAATAGTTTTCTGAAGTGGCTCTATCAATTTACACTTCTATAGCAGTAGAGGAAAGTTCCAGTTGTTTGATATCTTTGCCAATACTTATTTTTTCATTTTATTCATTTCGATGATATTGGATTGGTAACTTACTGAAGTTTTAATTTGTATTTCCCTAGTTACCAATGATACTGAATATCTTTTTCAGTGCTAACTGGTTTTTGGAAAGCTTTCTTTCTGAAATGCCTCTTTGAGTCCTTCACCCATTTTTCTATTGGGTTTATGTCTTTGTTATTAATCTGTGGGAGTTCCTTTGATATTATGGATAGCAATCCTGTATCAGATGTATGTACTATAAATATCTTCTCACATCCTATGTCTTGCCTTTTCACTTTCATAATGGTATGTTTTGACAAACAATTTCTTACTTCTAACACAATCCAACTGTCTTTTATTGTTAGTATTTTATGGTTATTCTATTTAAGAAATCTTTGCCTAAAAATATTTCCTGTTGTCATGTAGAAACTTTATTTTTATATTTAGATGTATAACACATCTGGAATTTTTTATAATGCAAGGTATAAATCAAAATGTTTCCTCATATAGGCATCCAATTGATGAAAAATTAAATTATTTAAAAGAAACCTCACTTCCTACTACATTTCAGTTTCATCTTTGTCATAAAATGAGTAAACATATATGTGTGTGTCTTCTACTGACTTTTCAATTTCAAATGTAATGCTTTTCCTTTTTTAAAAGGCCTGTTGATGCTTTGGATTCTGGGTCTCCCTCTCTCTCTACCCTCCTTCACTCATGCTCTGTCTTTCTCTGTCTCAAAAATAAACTTAAAAAAAAATTTTTTAAGGCCTGTTGATTTTGTCTTTAAATAGTTTAAAAAATTTTTCCAATAGTACCTATATCTCTGTAAATGGCAATTCAAATATTTAAAATGTACTTTTTAATATAGTCTCTATCATATAGTTCCATTATTTCAGACTTTCAGGGCATTAATTCTCATTTTGTTATATCTGCAGTTCTCCTCACAGTGGATTGCTTCCCAGCGTAGTTTTCTTTTTTGCATGTGATCTTTTTTTCAATGAGCACTCTGTGTGTGTGTGTGTGTGTGTGTGTGTGTGTGCGCGCGCGCATTTGTGTATAAGAGTCACATGCAATATGAGTTTTAGCTTGACACATGAAAGTTTATTTTTCTCTCATGGAAAGTCTGCAGCTCCTTCTAAGCAGTGATCTGGCAATCCAGCTGTTTCCATCTAGTGGCTAAACTATCTCAAGGTGGAGCTGCCACTGTCATTGAGGAATGAAAAGGAAGGGCAGGAGATCTTATGCCTTCTCTTCTATGATTCAATCCGGAAGTAACCCATGTCACTTCCACTTACAATCCATTGCTTAGAAATAGTCGCATGGCCCTGACAAACCATAAGTGGCCAGAAAATTGTTGGGGAAGTGTTTCTACTTTTAAATCACTGAATACTCTTTTTCCCTCTTCCTCCCAGTTGTAGAACACATTCAAGCCTTCCCCTCCCCCAAGGGAAGCTACCCAAAGGTCTATCCAGTCCTTTCATCCAAACTCCCTCAGATCTGGACATGGTTCCTCTTTGCCTTAAGGTTGATACACCAAAAAGACAAATATCTGCTCCTCTCCCCAACACTGTGGTAGAATACCAGCAGGATAATTTCAATGAACACATCCATTCAGAAATGGGAGAAAGGAAGATGCAGAGCAGTCTTTGGTCTATAGCCATTCTAAAATGGCACTAGGCAGATATTGAGAAGGCCCACTTCAATAGGGATTGGAACTTCTTGATTATTATTTAGTTTCTTTAGGAATGTTCTACAATATCAGCTTCTTGGAAGGCTCATTCTCCAGTTAGTGGTGTCTCCTGACTCTCCCTCATGATGGACTACATTCTAGGTTGTGTATTTTTTAATTTTTGTTTGTGAGCTGATTATCAGTAGGGATTTATGTGTGCATAAGTATGGTAGGTCAATCTTGGATACCCCAAGTTGTGGAAGTATTTCTATCATGTGCTTTCAGGAATTCATCAGTCCAATATTGCTTTTTTTTTTTTTCTAAACAATTTCTCAGGTGGAGATTTGTATGTCATCCAAGTTGTGTAAATTTAGGCTCATACTTGTCCAAGCACCAAGCCCAGGGTATGATTTCTCATGGGAAATTTCTAACCTCTCTGAGTCATAGAGGATTCGGTTAAAACTTTTCTTACCCCTTCCCAACTCTCTTCCCCAGAGGTGATTCATATTTGGAGATGGCTTATATCCTTCCCATTCATGTATTTATACTTTGGGTTGTTTAAAACAACTGTACACTATTGATCTGCAGTTTAAAGTTTATACCAATGGCATCATATTGTGGTTATTCACTGCAACTTGTTTTCTTGTAGTAAACATATTTTGAAGATTTAAATATGCTGATCAATACAGATCAGGCTCATTCATTTCAATTGCTGTGTAGTATTCCATTACCAAAAAACCCTCAAAAAACTCAACATTTTATGATTTTTCTATTATTGTAAGTATAGGTTGTTTCTAGTTCTTCACTGTTATAACTTACTGATGCATGAATATTCTTTGCACACATTTCTGGAAGTTTATTTGGGCTGTATGCTTGTTTTGCAATTATTGGATCATAGGATTTGGAAATCTTTAACTTTATTACAAATTACTATCCTAAGTGGTTGTGCTAATTTATAGCCATAAACATTTTGATAGAGAATATGATCTTGACTTTCCTTTTTATTTTAATGTTTATTATTGAGATATAGAAGAGACAGAGTGCGAGTGGGGGAGGGGGAGAGAGAAAGTGAGACACAGAATCTGAAGCGGGCTCCAGGCCCTGAGCTGTCAGCACAGAGCCCAACACTGGGCTCAAACCCATGAACCATGAGATCATGGCAGGAGCCAAAGTCAGACGCTTAACTGACCGAGCCACGCAGATACCCCTCTTTCTTTTATTTTTTTAAAAAACATTTCAAAATGTTTATTAATTTTTGAGATACAGAGAAAGAGAGAGCACTGGTGGGGGAGAGGCAGAGAAAGAGGGAGACACAGAATCTGAAGCAGGTTCCAGGCTCTGAGCTGTCAGCAGAGAGCCCGATGCTGGGCTAACCCACAAACTGCGAGATCATGACCTGAGCCAAAGTCAGATGCTCAACTGACTGAGCTACCCAGGTGTTCCAATCTTGAGTTCAATATCCAAGTCAAAACTTGGTTTTGTTAGACCTTTTACTTATTTTTCCATCTGATATAAAGTATTCTCTCATTATGGTTTTAATTTGTAGTTACAAGATTACTATGAGGTTGAGATTTTTTTCCCATGATAATGGTTTTTCAGGTTTCTTCTGTGAATTATCCATTTTTATATTTTGAGTTAATCTTTCCTTTATTGATTTATGAAGAAGCTTTGTAATTTCTGGATATAATTGTAAGTGAATTGTAAGTATTTTCTTCTAGTTTGTGGCTTGTAAAACTTCCTTAGAGTCTGAAGAAAACCTTACTTGGTTGAGATTTCTGTAGTCTCTATTTGCTAAAATGTATCATTTCTGCTTTTCCATCTTGCTACAGTGTGGTGTGGACACCATAGGAGTAGGTGACATTTCCATGTTCCTCTGGGACCCATGTAGACACTGCTCTTGAAGCTGGGTTGATTTTCCTTACTGACTTATGTCTTTAGGACTCTTGACTGTCAGTAGGATTCAGCGTTCACTGGTCACCCTAGACCTCCAGAAGCCACTTCACCTGACACCATCAGAATGAAAGCTAAAAAGACTGGAGATCTAAAATGTCACAATTTCAGCGACAAATGACATGCTGCCAGGGAAAGATTTCCTACATGCCTTTCACAGACTGCAAATGGTACCTAGGTCAGTATCCCTGAATGGGAAACTTTACATTTCACATAGAAAACTTACCAGCTATCAAAACCACTGTACAAGGTTTCTACTGCAACTTGTAAGGTTTAATTTTGAGACAGCATCTCAGAAGCAGGCAAACAAATTATATTACAGTCACCCCACATATGAGCTATCTCTTGGTTGGCGAGCCTTACCTGTGCACCCCCAGGCAAAGACTGCCTTCTCTTGAAACCTCATTCTCTCTATATAAAAATTAGGAAAAAGGATTTGGTATCTAACATGTCATCATTTTTTTTTTCCTCTGACCCAAAATATACCCCTTTTTGTCCTATGCAATGTCTACCACTGGTTTAGTTGTGAATCTCAAACTTTGACTACCAAGTACTCTCATGAAGAGTCTCCATAAGATCTGCGACATAGCTCTAAGATACTTACAATAAATTGTAAAGCATTTATAGGGGCACATGGGTGGCTCCGTCTGTTGAGCATCTGACTTTGGCTCAGGTCATGATCTCACAGCTTGTGAGCTTGAGCCCCGCATCTGGCTCTGTGCTGACAGCTCAGAGCCTGGAGCCTGCTTCAGATTCTGTGTCTCCCTGTGGCTCATGCCTCTCCCCTGCTTGCTCTCTGTCTCTCTGTCTCTCTCTCAAAAATAATAAACATATAAAATAAAATAAAATAAAATAAAATAAAATAAAATAAAATAAATAAAATAAATAAAATAAAATAAAATAAAATAAAATACAAAGTACTTATAAATTCTCATTATTTATCCTAATTTTTTATGTGAATTTTTTAGTCTACCCCACATTATATCTGGATTTATTTTAATGAAAACATGATGCATTTAAAATTTAATATTTAAGTAAGTTGAAGCTGCAGAAAAAGATACTATGTTTATCCTATGACGTTGAACAGCCCAAGTTCATGTGTAAAAACACCCATGGGAGCTATGGTTAATGGAGCAAAGGCTTTCTCTAGCCATATATTTCACTACCGGCCAAACATATGTAGGACCATTCAGTCATATGGTCTATTTGTTGTCCTTTGAACTTACTACTCTATTTCTTACCTAAAGATTTTTATTGATGTCATTTTTCTATCCAGACTATTTATCCTCCTGTTAATTTTTCTGAGAACTTGAAGACACTGCTTCTCTGGTAAGATTTCTCATGCTCACAGAGCTCATTCTTTCTGTGCTCAAAGCATTTGATCTTTTGCTGTGAACTCAGAGCTCACTGTCTTATATTGTTGTTTCCTGTATTGCACACATTTATCACTAACTGGACTACAAGCTCCTCAAGGAAAGATCCATGTCTCAGAACTCTTTTTCTTGTACTTCATTAGGACAATCATCTCCAGCAGAAATATCTACTTTTTTTTTTTTAAACATTCTGTAAGTATTTTTAGGCCAAGATGAGATTACCCTCATAAAAAAGAAGAAAAAGAAGGAAAGGGAGAGAAGAATTGTTTTAGTCCATTTGGCTGCTATAACGAAATAACACAGAATGGGCAGATTATAAAAAGAAAATTTATTTCCCACAGTTTTGGAGGCTGGGAAGTCCAAGATCAAATCACTTGCATGGTCACACTCTTGTGAGGTCTCTCTTCTTCCTGGTTCATAGATATCACATTCTCCCTGTGTTCTCACACATTGGAAGGGGTGAGAGAGCTCTGTGGAGTCTCTTTTATAACAGCATTAACCCCATTCTTGAGGGCTTTACCCTTAGGACCCTATCACCTCCCAAAGCTCCTACTTCCTAATACCATCACACTGGCCACTAGGATTTCAACAACTGAATTTTGAAGATACATAAACATTCAAACTACAGCAAGAATCTAACATTGATTGAGTGCTAACTATTTGTATGCACTGTACAAACGACATTAACACACATCACACTCAGTCTTTATAACATCGCCGTGACATAGGTATCATTTTTATCCACATTTTACACATAAGAATACTGAAGCTCTGAGAGGTTAAATAGCTGTCCAAAGACCACACCACTGGAATGAGACAGCTGGAATGCTGGCACCTAATTCCCTAGCACTGGATCTTAAATTCTTAATCATTAAAGGGACAGAGAAACAGTTTAGGTCAGACCAGCTTATCACGGCGGGGGGGGGGGGGGGGGGATTGGTGCAATACAAAATATTACCTGTGGTTAAAAGTAGGAGGCTGAGTTCTTTCTCGTAGATGGAACTACTATTTTCTAGTCCTCTCTAATAGAAAGGATTGTCCTAATGTGGTCCAAGAGAGACAAAGAGGTCTGAGGCATGCCTAAAAAAGAAGGATGCAGTCCAGTTAGGAATACGTGTGTACAACATAAGATCCAATGATATAAGATGCTCAAATGGGCATCTGAGCTCAAATGGGCATCACCGAACAGCAAGAAGGCCCACGGGAAGACGGTTAGACGGCCAGAAGAAAGGGCACTGAGAACTCGAATTCCCCTGGAACCTACTTCCTTTCTTTCTGCTGACCCCTTATGGAAACCAAACTCTCACTCAACCTGTCAGTCTGATACCACGCCCGGCCACAGCAGTCATGCCTGCTCAGCGTTCCCACAGATGGATATCGTTTTCCAGAATGGAGTGCGGAAAATGATATTTTTCTTTTGCCATGATAACATCCCCACAATTAGGGGGGAAAACAGCCAGGGACTGATATTTTACAAGGTCACGCTTCATTTTCCCTGGTTTGATACAGCCCAGGGAGGAGGGTTTGGTTTCTAAGAAGCCAGAAGATAGTCTGGGATTGACTACCTAGGAGAGTCTGTGCCCCCGGCGTTTGATAGGTCTTCTGCAGTTTCCTTAAGTGGGAGAATACAAAATTGTGCAGAGAAATGGTTTAACATGCAGCCAGTCGGGGAGGATTTGTCAGATCAATAAAGGCCAATTCTGAGTGTTCCCTGCTGGGCTTCTTAACGCCCTGGGACACTCAGCTAAACTATCTATTAAGACTATTTTCCCAACTCATTTGTGTTAGATTATAGGCTATAAACTGCTTATTGTTGCCTGTCCGCCATAAATATAAAGCAATCATTTTTAATGCAAGCAGCTGTTGGGCTGGCTTCTCCAAGATGCTTTGCCCAGGGACTCACATTCTGCTCTTTTCTTCTTCATCAAGTGCATTTCTGATTGTTTTTCTGCTCTGCTGCATACCACACACGTGGTGGTGGTAGGGGTATAAATTTTCCTTGCAGAGCTTTGTTTGGACACATGGTTTCTAAAAATATCCAAAAGGAATTGGAGGTGCAGAGGGGCAATTTAACTTATATGCAGTCTGGTGACTCAAGTCCTTAACACAGTGTCTAATTTCTTAAAATGACCTTGGAAGCACCAAATCATTTTTTTCTATCCTCCAGTGATAACATTTGGGATTTTGGATTATACGTATTGATTAACAATTTCTGCAATGTACTAGGGTACCATGTTACATGTTGAGGATATAAAAGTAAGCCAAAATTGACACGGTGCCCGCTCCTTAACTCTGCCCCACCCCCAGCTTTATTGAGGTATAACTGAGAAATAAAATTGTACAATATTTAAAGTGTACAATGTGATGATTTGATAAACATACACATTGTAAAAGGATTCCCCCCCCCCCAGTGAGTTAATTAACACATCCAACACCTCACATATTTCTTAGCAAATTTCAGTTATATGATATACTGTTATCAACCAAAGTAACCAACCATATTATACATTAGATCTTCAGACCTTATTCATCTTATAGCTCAAATTTTTACCCTTTTACCAGCTCTCCCTATTTCCTCCACTTCCCAGCCCCTGGTAACTACTTCTCTATTTTCTGCTTCTGTGAGTTCAATCCCTTCCTTCTTAGAGTCTAGTAGGAGAGACAAACTGATCAAACAAATGCAACAATTGTGATACAAGTATGAAGGAAATCTAAAGAACTAATATAATGCACAATCTAATGATTTATGGAGATGTTTGGAAGAAAGCAACATTTGAGCTGAGGGTAAGTGGAGTTAACTCTGCAAGGGAAGAAGGATAATGAGGATAGGATTTCCAGGAAGACATAAAGGCACATCCAAAAGCTGAGAGGTGGGAATGAGCATTTTAAGAACTGAGTTAGGGTCAGGTACCAGATACAAAGAAGGAGACAAACAGCACAGTGGGGCTGCAGAGGCAGGCAGGGTCTAGATCTGGCAGGGCTGTGGGTGTCTTGTGAAGAGGAGCTTGAGCTCCACCCTGAGACCAATAGGAAGTCATTGGTGGATGTAGCCCTTACAGCCTCAGGAGCAAACTGCTGGTTTCCTTGAATCATACTTGAGGTTAAATGTTGGGGTAATTTACAGAAGGAATTCTTTTCATGGGGATGGGGGGAGTTAAAGGAACTAAGGAGGGATGTTGAGGCACCCAAGAAAAGCAACACTGAGAAGCTGTTTTTACCTCTAGGCCTGTAGAGGCAAGGGGAGGAACAGTGAGAACTGGAGCCAGGAAAGTGAGCTGCCCTGCAGAAGCTGTGGTCATGAAATGTCACAGATAATGACAGAACTGCAGCATTCCAGTGGGATTAAATATTTCAAACTCTCCTGCCTTGTGTTCTCCAGTCTCCTGCTGGATCCTTCAATGCCTGAACCTAAATATAAGCAGAAAGCCAAAGGAATCCATTGAGGCCAACACCCTTCTCACCCCCAACTAGGTACAAAGAAGGGAGGTACATATATATTAATACCCTTTTACAAATGAGCCAGCTGAGACTCAAACAGGTTAGACAAATTGTCCAAGATCCACAGCTGTTAAATAGAAAATCCCATACTCAAACCCAGGTCTCCCTGCCTCTAAACATCTATGGTCTTAACCACTACTCCATACTGGCTCTCACCTACTTGGCACAGCATTATGCTAGGCCTTCTTGTTTGGGGTGTTGGAGTTGGGAAGGAGAGTCTGAGGCATCAAAGAGTAGGAGGTGGTAAACAGTCAAAGATGGCAACAATCAATCCCTTCCCTCCCTGCGTGTGTACATGATACTCTTCACATCAAGAGAAGTTGTCTAATTTCCCTCTTCATTAATCTGAGCTGGCCTCAGTGACTTTATTTTAACCATCTGAAATCTGGGATTTCTGAGGCTAGGTCACAAAAAGATTTGCAGCTTGCTTTTCCATATGTTCCCTCTTAGAAGCCAGATGCCCTGCTGTAAGAAGCCCAAGCCACATGGAGAAGCCGCATGGAGATGTTCCAGGTGCAACTTCAGCTGAGTTTCTAAGCCAAGAGCCAACAGTAAGTGCAACCCATACAAGTGAGCTGTCTTGGACATCCAGGGCAGTCGAGCCTTCAGATGACTACAGTCTTCCACCGCCATCTGATTATAACCACAGGTAAGATATCCAAGCAAGAACCACCTGGATGAGCCAGGCCAACTCAAGAACTGTGAGAGATACTAACAAATTGCTTTAAGCTGCTAATTTAGGGGTGATTTGTTATGCATTTATGGATAGTCAGAATATTGGGTAATGTTTCTGACTTCATGGAAACATTTAGACAAATGGAACATAAGCATACCACACACATTCCCTCTCCCACATAACTGTTAATAAGGAGCCTCTTTCCTGGAATCTTTCCCTCCTCTGCACAAATCCGGACCCCACTAATTCTTGAGCCCAGTCTCCTTGTTAGTCTATAAAACCTTTCCTTCCTGTGAATGCCTCAGGATACAAATGAAAGCCAGTGAAGATGGGGAGTACCTTAGATCAAAGCTCTCTGCCTTCCCTTCCCTCCCAACTTCTGGCCATGCATGTTCTCCACCAGTATGGGGTGAGGATGTGGAACGGACTGTAGATGCTGCAGGACTCAGATGAGAAGAAGGTAAGCCAAGGTTGAAGCAAAGGGAGATGTGGGCCTTGTAGGAAAGCTTTTATCCTAGAAAGGAAAGAAAACACCCATAATCTATCCTAGCCCAGGACTAGAGCTAATCCTGGGTCTAGCAGGGTTTCTCAAACTCAGCACTACTTACATTTTAGACCAGAAAATTCTTTGTTGTGGGGCTGTTCCAAACATTATAGGATATTTAGCAGCATCTCTAGCCTCTACCCACTAGATGCCAGTAGCACTTATCCACCACTTGTGACAACCACAAAAAAAGTCTCCATACTTTGCCAAATGTTTTGCAGGTGGTAAGAATGGCAAAACTGAAAAGCACTGCCACCTCCCTTATTTCTCTGAAGACTTTCCCTCTCAGATGGTGAGAAAAACCTGTGACTTTCTACCACAACTATACTTCAACCTTCCAGCTACATGACCAAAACCCAATCCCTTCATCTAGCTCCAGCAGGCTCCCCTCTCCCCAGTCTTCCTCTGGCCAGATGGCACCCAGGCTCTCCAGGGGGCATTTCATAGAAATGACACAGTGTTTCAGGCTGAGTCCATTCTATAGCCCAGGATTAGGATGATACAGGCCAGATTCATGGGTGAGCCATTAGGCAGCTGTCCAGAGCACCAGTCAATAGGGGCCACCAAAATGCTACTGGCATAAAACTAGAGTAGGGAGCCAGTCAATTCAGGTCTCCATACGTGACTGCTGACAAAACTCATGAGACATAAATGGATTTGGCTGCAATTAAACACTCCCTATTGCTGCCAGCCTCTCTCTGCTGATATTTTTTATGGCAAATACATGAAATTTACATGGTGTGTATAAGGTCTCACTACTAACTTTGAGACTGGCCTTCTGGGAGTTCCCTGTAACAGTCCAGCCTGCTTAAATTCTGAAACTGAAAAATTCATGATGCTGTATGTGCTCTTTCCTGGGGATGACTTATTAGAATGTCTACATTTAAAGAGTTTACTATGCCTCTCAATAAATTGTCTAGTTCAGAAAATCACATGTAATATGTACATGGAAAATATACCTTTATTTTGAATGTAAAAAGCATTTACTTTTATTATTTTTCCCATTCCTATTAAATATTGAATAGAAATGTAAAGAATAGACAAAATCATGTAAAAAGGACCAAAGTTACTCATCTGACATGCCCAACGTCTCAGTATGGACTGGATGCACACATAGTGTTTGGAGGTGAAGGGGCAGAAAATTGCACTGGAAACCGTTTCTTTCTACTCCTATTTATTTCCATTTAAATCAGATCAAAGTGAATCTTCAAAGTAACTTTAATAATGTAAAAACAAGAAACAGTCTGAAATATAAGTCAGGAAATGAGGAAGAACAGATCACGTGTTTGACCTTAAGGTTTTGAGGAAGATTGGGTGCTAACTACATGTATAAGAGTCTCAGATCTTTTTCAGCTCCATTAGGTAGATCCAACCCCTCTTGTTCAAATTAATACTTCCTTGATGCACTGTCCAACCACTCTCTTCTGTACCCCAAGCAAGGAAATGCTCATCAGTTGTTGGGGTTGAAGAAGTCTCCCTGCTGCATGCTTCCTGTATGCAATCTCAAGGTCACAAATCTGTTACACCTCATCCTGCAAGAAGCAGAAGCCAAGGTGGAATTAGACATGCAAGCAACTACTGGAAAATGTCTGCGAGAGAAACAGAGGTGGAGTCAGAGAAGACAAGGAGAGCTGTCAGACCATAGAACAGAGCTGACCCTGTGAAGGCAAGAGGGAAAGAAGGACAGAGTGCTGGGTTAGCAGTCTCAGACTGCAGCACAGTGCTAGGAAATTTTTGGCTAGGTTGATGGAGAGCCCTAGTACCAATTTATCTAGCATCTCACAGGTATGGGCCTGCCTTAGTACCCCCCTTGTGCTCAGTCATTGGCTGAGAGTATCCCAAGGGAAGCAAAGCCTCAGAGCAGATGGCATGGATTTGGAGCACAGCATCTAGGGATATTTATTAAACATGGTCCCCATGACACGGCAGAGGGGCGCCTGGGTGGCGCAGTCGGTTAAGCGTCCGACTTCAGTCAGGTCACGATCTCGCAGTCCGTGAGTTCGAGCCCCGCGTCAGGCTCTGGGCTGATGGCTCAGAGCCTGGAGCCTGTTTCCGATTCTGTGTCTCCCTCTCTCTCTGCCCCTCCCCCGTTCATGCTCTGTCTCTCTCTGTCCCAAACAAATAAATAAAAATGTTGAAAAAAAAAATTTTTAAATATGGTCCCCATGACACGGCAGGAATTCTAAGTGGTGCATTTTTAAGGCCACCATAGCTATGGAAGCCTTAGTGTAGCAGAAGGCAATGGATGAA
The DNA here is from genome assembly GCF_014898765.1 of Herpailurus yagouaroundi. Lineage (NCBI taxonomy): Eukaryota > Metazoa > Chordata > Mammalia > Carnivora > Felidae > Herpailurus > Herpailurus yagouaroundi. The sequence continues at coordinate 59,800,093 of NW_024412377.1, forward strand.
TAGGACAATAGAGGAAGAAAGAGGGATACCACCAGGTAAGGGAGGCCAAGACTGATTTGGCCCAGTTCTGCTCAAAACTCAACTCACACTTCAAATGAAGGTTTGGACTATTTAGAGGTTTCTGACTCCTGAGATCTAGACCAGTACCAATATCCACCAAATTAGCTAGTGTGTACTAGCTTGGAAAGCAAGCACCATTGACCATATTTTACCTAAAAGAAAATGTAATTCAGGTTTCAAACAACCAATTTTGAAGTTGACTTTTGGTTGCAGACATACCAACACAGGGGATTATCAACAAGAGAGTAATTTTGCTTACAATGATATAACCATTATCAGAGAATATCCAAGAGTAGGATAAGATATCTACCTTTACACAACTGATATTGTTACATAGCTGAAAAAATGCAATTAATTATTTTAGAAATATTGATTAAATGTCTATGTGTTGTCAGGAATTGTCCCAGGTGCTAGAAAAATAGGTAGACATATTTGGAGCTATTCAAGAATGAAGAACTAAGAAAATGCAGGGAGACATTATAGGGAGATAGATTTAAATTTGTAATATGAATTGCACCAATATTCATAAAATACCTAGGAATAAACCTGACCAAAGATGTAAAAGATCTGTATGCTGAAAACTATAGAAAGCTTATGAAGGAAATTGAAGAAGATATAAAGAAATGGAAAAACATTCTTTGCTCATGGATTGGAAGAATAAATATTGTTAAAATGTCAATACTACCCAAAGCTATCTACACATTCAATGCAATCCCAATCAAAATTGCACCAGCATTCTTCTTGAAGCTAGAACAAGCAATCCTAAAATTTGTATGGAACCACAAAAGGCCCCGAATAGCCAAAGTAATTTTGAAGAAGAAGACCAAATCAGGAGGCATCACAATCCCAGACTTTAGCCTCTACTACAAAGCTGTAATCATCAAGACAGCAAGGTATTGGCACAAAAACAGACACATAGACCAACGGAATAGAATAGAAACCCCAGAACTAGACCCACAAACGTATGGCCAACTCATCTTTGACAAAGCAGGAAAGAACATCCAATGGAAAAAAGACAGCCTCTTAACAAATGGTGCTGGCAGAACTGGAAAGCAACATGCAGAAGGATGAGACTAGACCACTTACACCATTCACAAAAACAAACTCAAAATGGATAAAGGACCTAAATGTGAGACAGGAAACCATCAAAACCCTGGAGGAGACATCAGGGAAAAACCTCTCTGACCTCAGCCACAGCAATTTCTTACTTGACACATCCCCAAAGGCAAGGGAATTAAAAGCAAAAATGAACTATTGGGACCTCATGAAGATAAAAAGCTTCTGCACAGCAAAGGAAACAATGAACAAAACTAAAAGGCAACCAACGGAATGGGCAAAGATATTTGCAAATGACATATTGGACAAAGGGCTAGTATCCAAAATCTATAAAGAGCTCACCAAACTCCACACCCAAAAAACAAATAATCCAGTGAAGAAATGGGCAGAAGACATGAATAGACACTTCTCTAAAGAAGACATCCAGATGGCCAACAGGCACATGAAAAGATGCTCAACGTCCCTCCTCATCAGGGAAATACAAATCAAAACCACACTCAGATATCACCTCACGCCAGTCAGAGTGGCTAAAATGAACAAAACAGGAGACTATAGATGCTAGAGAGGATGTGGAGAAACGGGAACCCTCTTGCACTGTTGGTGGGAATGCAAACTGGTGCAGCCGCTCTGGAAAACAGTTCGTCAAAAAATTTGGAGATTCCTCAAAAAATTAAAAATAGACCTACCCTATGACCCAGCAGTAGCACTTCTAGGAATTTACCTAAGGGATACAGGAGTACTGATGCATAGGGGCACTTGTACCCCAATGTTTATAGCAGCACTCTCAACAATAGTAAATTATGGAAAGAGCCTAAATGTCCATCAACTGATGAATGAATAATGAAATTGTGGTTTATATACACAATGGAATACTACGTGGCAATGAGAAACAATGAAATATGGCCTTTTGTAGCAACATGGATGGAACTGGAGAGTGTTATGCTAAGTGAAATAAGTCATACAGAGAAGGACAGACTCCATATGTTTTAACTCCTATGTGGATACTGAGAAACTTAACAGAAGACCATAGGGGAGGGGAAGAAAAAAAATGGTTAGAGAGGGAGGGAGCCAAAACATAAGAAACTCCTAAAAACTGAGAACTGAGGGTTTATGGGGGGTGGGAGGGAGGGGTGGGTAGGTGATGGGTATTGAGGGCACCTGTTGGGATGAGCACTGGGTGTTGTATGGAAACCAATTTGACAATAATAAATTTCATAATAAAAAAATAAATTTGTAATACGAAAGGATACCTTAAAACTTTTCAATAATTCTGTTATATGTCATCTTCCATTGTGCTTCCCAGCCCTTTGTTCATATAGCTATTGTCTCACTGATCACACTGTATTCTAGTTAGTTATGTATGGATTTCTTTCCCCCTGAGAGTTTTCAAAATCTCCAAGGACTGGGGCCATATATATTAATTCATAATTAAATAAATAAGTCAACACTCATATATTTACTCAACAAAAGTTTTTTGAGTGCTTTGTGCCTACTGTTGGTACCTGGGGAGTCCAAGATAAATAAGATACAATGCTTATCCTTCAGAAGCTCATGTAAACTAGAGAGAAAGATGAGGAGACATTAATACAGTTCTGAATGGTGTGTGCTATAGTGGAGGCATTTACTGAGAAAAGAAGGAGCATCAGGACAGGGTGTCAGTGAAGGAATTCCTCATAAAATTGATGATTCTTCAGCTCCATCATGACAGATAAGTAGTAGTTATCCAGGATTTTATCCCTAGTTTCCAGCACAAAACAAGCCCTCAATTCAGTTCTGCAAAATGAATGAATGAATGAATGAATGAATGAATGAATGAACAAATGATAAATAAACTGAGTGTAACTGAGAGTATTTTCTCCTGATCAGCATGCATTGCCCTCCTTCTGGGTAATAGCACCTCACCCCTGGCTCCAGAAGTGGGCCCATGACCCCAGCCTTGGCAATCAAATAATGAACAGCCCTGGCGACTGGACATGGTTGAACTTGGTACAGTGAGACAAATACCAGGACCTGTTTGAGCAGTCGGAGGATAGAATCTCTCTTCCTCATTCTGGGGCATCTGGGGGTGTCTTGGTTAAGAGAAGTCTTCTAAGGGTGAATTTCCATACAGGAAGCAGGACTAAGAGGAAGAAAGAGAGAAATTGGTAACATTGTTTTAGCTCCTGGATCCAAAAATACAAGAAGTAGGTCTATTCCTTAACTGTTCTTTGGGTGATCTTTAAATTACCTTTTCTGGCGGCTATGCGTGGGGTGGGATTTAAGCCAGTTTTAATTGGCTCTTGTATTACTTGTGGCAAAACGTGTGTTGGCTAAGGGAGATAAATAGCTATCCACAGTATAAGTTGCTTCACAGAGGACTGAGTTGCCCATTTCCAGAATGATTCATATAAAATTAAGTCTATCAGAAAAGGAAATGCTGTATCACTGGAGAACCCTAAATCCTTTTTTAGCCTTGTTGATTAAGGATAGGTTTGTGTCCATTTACCTGAGGAAGATAGTGTGAAGAAAAAGGAAGGAAGGAAGGAAGGAAGGAAGGAAGGAAGGAAGGAAGGAAG
>NW_024412377.1:59803773-59812504 GCF_014898765.1 Herpailurus yagouaroundi
AAGGAAGGAAGGAAGGAAGGAAGGAAGGAAGGAAGGAAGGAAGGAAGGAATGGACAGGGGAAGGGAAAGAGGAAGGGAGGGAGCGAGGGAGGGAAGGAGGAAGGAAGGAGGGAAGGAAGAAAGACATGAGTGGGGAAGAGACTGCACTATAACATCACCAGATTGCTCATCATTTCAGAATTACTACCTACTTCTTGTGAGTGACAAACCAGAAAGAACTAACCCACCAAAAGTTTTGTTAAAAAGAATTAACAAATGTGCACGTTGGTTGAAAGAAAGAGATGTGGCCACTGAGGCATAGCAGCTGAGAAAGATATTTTTCTTTTTCTTCCTTCCCCTACGTGCACCATCTAAAGGAGGAATTACTATCAAATGCAAACATCCTCACCACAGTGACAACCTTGGCAGGGACCAGAGGAGAAAGTGCCCACTGGCCCCGTTCCCGGGGGTTTGAGTCAAGAGGCCAGGAATCTGTGTAGCACATCTGGGGCAGGAGAGCAGACGTCTAATGGGGCAAAGCCTAGAACCAGAGAAGGTGCATTTTATGAAACGGAAATACAAATAAATAGCTGACACCAGAAGACAGAGTGTCTCCTGACTGTTTAGAAACCACTGGCCTCTGGTTCTATTTATAAAGATGACATGTTCCACAGAACCAGTTTTCCCTGTTACTAATCGAGGCCAAAGCATCAACATATTCCAGGCACATGTGGGAAGGGATGAGATGTGGGTTCAGGGCTCTGACCTTCTTTAATGAATTCATTCTGCATCTGGGGTCAGGACGCATGCAGAGTGTTTGTACTTTTTACTCTCAGTAACTGGGGGAGACAGAGATGCATAGTCTTCCTCTAGATTTCTAGCTCTTCTCACCTTCCTGTCAGTTTCCTCTTTCTTCTTTCTTGCCTGCCTGCCACCCTTACCTCCTCCTCATTCTCTCCTAGCAGAAAGAACACTCCTAGCTTGTTAAGAGGCATAGATTCTGGTCCAAGCTTTGCCAACAACTGGCTATTCAATTTCAGGCACTTATTTAATCTCTCTGGACTCCAGTTTTCTCATCTGCAAAATGGGCTTAGATAAGTGTTTACCTAATTCATGTTTTCCAAAATATGAAGAATGGGGCTGTGTAAGTGGATATTGAAGATCCTGAGACATATTTCAGTAAAGAACCATATTCAACTTTGTTTTGCCAAGCATGGCTCAAATTCATTTGAGAACAAAAATCTCTTTTTCTTTTTTTTAATTTTTTTTTCAACGTTTATTTATTTTTGGGACAGAGAGAGACAGAGCATGAATGGGGGAGGGGCAGAGAGAGAGGGAGACACAGAATCGGAAACAGGCTCTAGGCTCTGAACCATCAGCCCAGAGCCTGACACAGGGCTCGAACTCCCGTACCACGAGATCGTGACCTGGCTGAAGTCGGACGCTTAACCAACTGCGCCACCCAGGCGCCCCAAATCTCTTTTTAAAAAAATAACATGTAGCTACATCTCACTATTCTATGGTTTATTGGTTGAACTGCTGTTTTTGCCCAATAGTTGGATTGATTCTCTAAACCTTCTTTTTACCATCCTTCTATTTAGAGTGGTTAGGGACAAAAACTGTACTTCTCAGACCTCCTGAAGCGTGAGTTTTGCATTTGGATTACACTCTACCAATAAGATGAACTCATGTGAGATGGGGAAGTCATTTTCATTCCTTTCCCAATCCTGACGGATACACTGACCTAGATGATCTATAAAAGTCTACTTCGGGGCGCCTGGGTGGCTCAGTCAGTTGAGCATCCGACTTCGGCTCAGGTCATGATCTCACAGTTTGTGAGTTCAAGCCCCACGTCGGACTCTGTGCTGACAGCTCAGAGCCTGGAGCCTGCTTCAGATTCTGTGTCTTCCTCCCTCTGCCGTTTCCCCGCTCATGCTCTCTCTCTGTCTCTCAACAATAAATAAAGTTTAAAAAAAAATTAAAAAAAAATAAAAGTCTACTTCATCTCTTTGGGATTTTTATGTTTTCTCTCTTGACCATACCTTTTCTTAGGCAAAAAGATCATTTACATATCGTGAATCTAGTTCATTTATTTTCTTCTGGATTGTAATAAATCCCAAGAAATAGACGGAGGACAAATCAAGAAAGAATAAATGCTAGCTGGGATCATCTTGCTCTGAAGTTTCCATCATCTTCTACAGCTCATTTCTGATTTCGTGGGACATAGTTCATCTTGGGGTCTTGTAGCAATTCCAAAAAGACAGAGACTTGCTAAAAACTTGTAACTGTAACCATGGAGCCCCATGGATCCTTAGGGCACTGTTACGAGGCTGTATTAAGCTGGGCACACAGACTATTTCTCTCAGCATCCCCTATTCATCTTGTAGGGATGATTGTATTCCTCATCACATTCCAGGAGCACTTTTGTATTGTTTTTGAGAGAGAGAGAGAGAGCGAGCAGAGGGAGAGAAATAATTTCAAGCAGGCTCCATGCCCAGCACCGAGTCCAACGCAAGGCTAGATCTCATGACCGTGAGATCATGACCTGATCTGAAATCAAGAGTTGGACGCTTAACTGACTGAGCCACCCAGGAACCCCTCCAGTAACGTCTTAAATGCTGCCGCACTTAAAGAAGACAGCTCTAGGAGGGCACAGATCTAGCTCTGGCTCCCTGATGACTTAGTAAGCAACCTTGGTCAGGACAAATAACCACTGTGTCTCTTAGATTTTCTGGATCTAAAATCAATGAAGCAGGCTTTTCCTAGTTGCAAGTACTTTAGACAAATAGGGGACCCTGTATGTAGTATAAGGAGTTTTAAAATTGAGCTTTTCCGGTGGGTGTCGGAATCGAACCTACTCCTGACTCTTGACCCCAAGAAGGTTAAACATTGGAAGTTGGACTCATCAAAACATGAGATGAAGGGAATTTCTGGGTGGTTGGTCTTTTGGCAAAATTGTAAAATGGTCAAAATTTGTCTTTTTCTCCTTCTGAATGACAAAAATTCAGTTTTCTAGCTTTCAGCACCAAAAAACTTTCCCTATTTTCCTCTGCCTCCTAGAATTGTCCTGTGTTTTAGATCTGTCCTTTTCAGAGCAAGGAAAAATAGTAAGCTCATTTATCCTGAGTCTGTGGTTTTAGCTCTGGCTTCTCATCAGTCCTGGATATCTTCAGAGAGCAAAGATGTCAGGGTCCTACAGCTAGAAACCCAACAGTTGGTCTTGGATGGGGCCCAAGGATTGGGCTAAAACTTCCACGGGATGAGAACCACCAGGGTATTGTTACCTAAAAGCACCTCTTCAAAGAGAATCATGGAAAAAGTTCCAGGGACCAACTAATCTTGTCCTACTCCTACTCAGAATTTCCATAAAGCAGATTACTGCCACTCACTTTTACTTACAAGCTTCAAGCTAACCAAACTGGAAGTACAGTTCTTGCCATAAATAGGAAGCTCAAAAAATCTTGAAGTAATGCCAAGGTTAGTTCAATATGAAGTTTATATCTAGTAGCTGGTACCTTGTTCTGGAAATTCTGTGCCCATTCTGCCTCCTGGCTTGATTGTACCTAATTATCCCACCCTTAAATACCTCCCAGAATCTGGTTTACATCCTCTGCCTTGTGTCCTGTCCCTCATGTAATTCTTCAATACTAACCTGATGACAAACACATGGGCTTTGAGTTAGATCTTGTTCAAGTCTTGACCCCACCACTCTGTAATCAGAATTCCTTGGGACAATTATTTGGAGACTTGGTTTCTTCATCTGCAGAGTAAGGGTGATTTTACCTATTCTATCCCAGTTCAGAGTTTGACACACAGTAAATATTCAACAATTGTGAGGTCCCTTTCCTCTCAAATCTCGCTGTTTACCTTGTACTTATTTCTACCTATTATTTATATGACCCATAACCCCAATGGTTTTTAAAGGTAGGATTTCAAGTATCAGTAGGAAGATATTTCAGGCACAGCAAGAGCTTTGTGTTGCAATTGAAATTATAGCCTACTGGTCCCCAGTAACTCTATCTTAGCTCCCACCATAAGGGGTCTGTCCTAGGCATTCAGGGCAGTGATGAGATGAAAGAAACTAATGGATGCAATGGGAGGAGTGAACTGAAGAAACCCTTGATAGTCACTAGTGGGAAGCTGAAAAATAAACCCAGAGAAGACCTGGAAAGGGCAGACCACCAGATGTCTAGCTAGGAAGCAGAAATCCTGGCTGGAGTCTGTTTCAAACCACAAAATCTGAATTTGGGGAAGAAAGCATTAAAAACAATAAATTACCAAATTTAAGATTCAACTGCCTCAAACTGTAACAACTTAGGCACTTGTAAAAGAGAAGTATTCCAGATGGCAAAGTGGAAGGATGAATTATAGAGAAGGAAGTGGCTAATATCCTGTGCAAGACTTTGAAGCAATACAAAGAGGTTTCCTTGAAGGAACAGGCTAGGGGAGCCTGGTGTTTCTAGGAAACAGAAATGGGGTGCCATTAGATTATGGTCAGCTGGCCTGCTGGCCAGTCCTGGGTGCTCAGGGCTCAGGGCTCAGGTTTGTTTCAAATTGCCTTCTGTCTTCTAGGAGATTCTGTAACAAATGGCCCTGGTGCCTTAGGAGGGCATCTGGAATGACCACTTTGTAAAATGGATAGGACTTTGCATTGACATAGTCCATCTGGCCTCGCTACTTAATTCAGGATCCCATGGGCCTAGGTATGATTTCAACATCACTTTTCATCTTGTATCTCCTTTTATACAAGGCCACTCCAACCCTGGAACCAAGGAGATTGAATCTGAACAGGTAAACTGAAAACAGGTGAAGGACTCTGATTGCATCCTGGTCAAAGGGGCTTCTCAAAATGTAGTCCTCAGACTGCATAATCTGACTACATGATACCTCAGCACCACCTGGGAGATTATTAGAAATGCAGCACCCCAGTTGGTCTGTGGTGAGCCATAGACACTGACTGGCCTTTGTTTCACAGGATGGGGTTTGTTAAAAGTGTCAAGAATAAGGCTTATTTCAAGAGATACCAAATGAAATTTAGAAACAGATGAGAGGGTAAAATGATTACTATGCTTGGAAACACTTGGTAATTCAGGATAAAAATAAGTACAACACATCTAAATAGAGGATGATAGTTCATGCATATCATTTGTCAGATTGCTTATGCCTGTAGAGAAGGAGATATGATAGTTTGTGTAGCTTTGCTCTTGAGCTCCCAAAGTGTGAAGGTTGGCCTGACAAATTATGTTGCAGCATATTGTACCAGCCTGCTGCTGGCCTGCAGTCTTCTTAACTCATTTGGTATGGACAAGACCTATGAAGGCCAAATGGAGGTGACTAGAGATGAATACAATGTGGAAAGCACTGATGGTCAACCTGGTACCTTCAGCTGCTATTTGGATACAGGGCTTGCCAGAACTACTACTAGAAATAAAGTTTATGGGGCCCTCAAGGGAGCTGTGGATGGAGGCTTGTCTATCCTTCACAGTTCAAACAATTCCCTGGTATAGTTCAGAAAGCAAGGAATTCAATGTAGAAGTATACTGGAAGAACATCCTGGGTCAGAAAGTTGCAGATTATATGCATTACCTAGTGGGAAAAGATGAAGATTCTTACAAGAAACAATTCTCTCATTACATAAGGAACAACATAACTCCAGACATGATGGGGATGTTTAAGAAAGCTCACACTGCTATATGAGAGAATCCAGTTTATAAGAAGAAGCCTAAGAAATAAGTTAAGAAGAAGAGGTGAAACCGTCCCCCCAAATGTCTCTTGTCCAGAAGAAAGATTAGGTAGTTCAGAAGGCAAGATTCCTTAGAGTTTAGGAGCAGGCTGCTGAGAGCTAATAAACCAAACCACAATTTTCTATGAAGATTTTTCAGATAAAGACAATAATAAACTTATTCACCAGGCAGCTAAAAAAAAGGGGGAATGAAGCACCCCAAGTCTATCAAATCAAAACCTGCAATTTAACATGATCTGTGGGTGTTTCATACATATGTTAAGGTTTAAGAAACAGTATACTACTAGATTATATATGCAAAGGAGGAATATAGGCCCACAAAGGTATTTGTATGCATAAGGAAGGACACAGTCCATGTCCAATCATTTCAATAATACTGCACCTCATGGAGTCTACAAGTTCCTAATATCACTGCCAAGGCATTTTTCTCAATATGACTAATAAAGGCCTTTTGGTCTGAAATTGGGTCCATAAGTAAAGGGGCATCCAGTCCTCAATCTCAGTCTCAATTATTTTACTGTTTCTCCTCTTGTCATGCAGCAATCCATACCAACTGAAGGAAAGTCATAACATACAGGAAGCTGCATAAAACCCTCTACTGGTTTGCTATCACACTCACAATAGTTCAGATTCCTTATTGTGGTCTCACAGGGCCCTTCATTCTCTGGCACCTGACTACTTTTCAGAATTTATTTCTTGCCCTCTCTAACGCTGTTCCAGCCATTCTTGCCCTTTTCTTTTTGGAACACACCAAGTTCATTCCAAGCTCTGAACATTTCCAGTCATTCTTTCCTCTATGGGAATGCACTTTCTTCCCTTATGTCTTACCATGAGTCCTAATCATGTATGTCTCAGCACACACACAAAAAAATGCTTTCCTAGAAAGACCAACACTGCTACTCTATCTGAAAAATCCTACCCCAACTATTCTAGCTGTATCAGATTATTCTGTGTGATTTTCTTCATTGAATTTAATGTTACCTGGTATTCTAGTGTTTATATTTACTGATTTACTTCTCCCCTGCCACATATAATAGAAACTTTAGAAAAGCAGATTCCTCTTCCTGACTGCTGTATCCCCAGTGCTTAGAACAATGCCTGACAAAGTATTTTTTCAATGAATGTTTCCTAAATGTGAGTGAATGATAGCAGTAAGGTGAAACTACTGGCTTCTCAGTTATCTGTGCATTCCCACTTTCTGTGCTCTAATCACCCCAATTATGCCCGCAGATAACTCAGAAGGGCTTAGATGGCAGAGCCTGAGTCAATGATGCTTTAGGTCTGACCCACAGGATTGAGACAGGTCACACTGTGGTCACTTCAGGGCTGTGTAGTGACTATTCAATTCAATACAGTTTTATAAACCTTTGTCCATGCACAAGGCACTGTGGAATAAAGGCAAAATATAAATATAAGGCCAAAGGTATTCCAGGAAGGCAAAATGGAATTTACAAAGGTATAAAAGCAAGAAAGGGGGTTGGGAGAACTGTAAGTAGTTTGGTGATACCAGGATGCAAAGTGCACAGTTTGGGCAGGCAGAAGGAAATAAGGCTGGGGAAGGAAACAGAGAGCTTGTAATAATACATCTCCTTGAGATGCTGGACCTACTTTATGTTTGAGGTCAGATGCAAATATCTCAAATTCTTTTTAGTCCAAAAGAGCCAGCAGTGAATTTAGCTGAGAGCATGTTGTAACCTCTAGCCCTCCTCTGCGCTCCCTTTGGGCACCATGAGCACCATACCCAGCAATCTCAAAAGCCCTCACATGCTGGACCCATTAGGCACTGCATACTCCTCTGTCTGAGTCATTTCCCCCTCTGCCAATGGTGACAAACCCAGAGGAATTCTCCATTAATTGAATCTGAGATGACTCACTCTAAACCAGGGACTTGAAACTTGAAAATCTCAGCAGCAATACCTTGGCAGTAAGACTCTTGGTTTCAGTTGTCCAGCTTATTGTCTGGAGAGCCAGTGGGTGTGAGAGGATAGAGTAGAGGGTATCTGGCGGGGGGTGGGCTTTGGAGCAGGAACTCTGGGTTTTCTCAGACAGCTGGAAAGACAACAGCACCCACTATATGTCATTGCTTGTTTAAATTCCAGCTGGTTGCCAAAGGCTAAAAAATGATATTCAAACACACTTTGTTTGGCACACCTATTTTGTTTACAGTATTTGATGCAGTATTTAAAAATAAAGAGCTTTTGGGGCACCTGGGTGGCTCAGTCAGTTAAGCGTCCGACTTTGGTTCAGGTCATGATTTCAAGGTCCATGAGTTCAAGCCCCACATCGGGCTCTGTGCTGACAGCTCAGAGCCTGAAGCCTGCTTTGGATTCTGTGTCTCCCTCTCTCTCTGTCCCTCCCCCACTCACACTCTGTTTCTCTCTCTTCCTCAAAAATAAATGAACATTAAAAAATTTTTAAATAAAAAAAAGAGCTTTCATGTTAAATTCTGTATTTCTGAATTCTCTCAAAAATTTAAAAGACCTGGCAATAACCTACTCCAAAATGGATGCCCTTTATATAGTCTGTGTGCTCCCAAAGTTTCCATGGTCTACACCCCAAGTTTTACATTCTCGTGCTCCTACACTTATACTCAGAATGCTTCATTGGTTTATTGTCCCTTATGGCCCCTGTAGGATTTGAGTTTGCAACCCCTATTCTGAAGCTATCATCAAGAGGACAAACTCTGATGATATTTTCAGTAATAGGAAAGGACCTCAAAGTATTATCTCTCTGGAAAATTTCACCTACTCAGTGCTGAAAAATTTATTAGAAAGTAATATAATAAAAGGGCATGAAAATGACCAATCTCTACCCTCTACATCTTCTCTCCTGGAAGAACACATTACTTATATTTGAGGCTGGGGTTTAGTTTCTTTATTGTCTTTTGTTCCTCATCATAATTGCATCATGGTATATATTTAACTATTGCCAAATAAATAGGTAAGGAATGAAATGACATTGCTGCTCTAGGTCTTATGCATCTGGTACCCTCCCCCAGGAGACCTGACA